>NC_133619.1:419232226-419543476 GCF_048593235.1 Sminthopsis crassicaudata
GCAATATAAATTTTCAAATTATGATTTAAAACCAGACAAAACTAAATCTTATTTAAACTTTAAGGACAATTACTACATTTTAAAAACTTCTTTAATGTAACTTAGAATTGAAAATATTTTGTTGGCTGGATTTTTTTTTTCTATTCAAGAATTTAAAAATAAATTAATAAAAAACCCAAATACCTCATAACCCCCTCTTCCCTTTAGCCTCTCCTTCCCCAACAATTTCAAAGCAGAAATCAATATAAAAAGGAAATGCTTAAGTTAAATATATATATATATATATATATATTTTTTTTTTTTTTTTTTTTTTTTTTTTAAGCAAGGGAGAGGGATTGCACCTATGATTTCATTGATGTAAGGAATTCTCAGGTGAGAAAACTCCATTTATGTAAGGCAGACTAGCACCTTCTCCACAATTTAAGAGTCTTAAGGAATTACCTAGGACAGTGAGGAGTTAAATGATTTGCCCAAAGTCATACAATCATTATGTTTCAAAGGTAGGACATATTTTATAAGATTATTATGATAGTACCAAATAAATGAGTTTTCTTAGCAAAAATTCAGTGACATAATTTTAATAAAAATATCAATGTTTAATAAAAATATCAATATCATTTGAAACTACAACATATGATGGTACGTTCAAACTTGTCTAAGTATTGTCTTAACCAAGATATAGTTCTAAATGCAAAAACATTCTTGACATATGTCTTGTTAGAAACAGTAAGTAATCTTTTGTCTCTAAAATTATCAGCATTCCTCTGCAAGCTTAAAAAATATCTTCATGGGGCATTTTTAAAACATAAGTTAAAAAACAAATCAGGATCTCAAATTCAATATCTCTTAAAGCTGCATCTAAAATATTTGGTATGCATAATACTTGAAGATAATCATAAGATTATTATTTAAGATAAAAATTAATTAATTATATTCTCATTATTAATATTAATCTTATTGATATTAATTTATAATTTAAAAGACTAAAAACACCATGAAAAGTCGACAGCTGACTCATGAAGTTTTTTTATCAATTAGGAAGAAATTTGTAAAAATTGAAATGTTGTATCTATAAACTATTATGGTTACTGAATATATGTCAGGAATTAGGGTCCTTAAAAAAACAAAGAGCAACATTAATAGGAGTCTGTATCACCCAGATAATCATATTTAGCCTAGTTGAATTTGAAAATATTTTTCTATGAAAAAATTTTTAAAAATAATGATATAAGAATAAAAAAGATTATGAAGAGATTAAATCTATTTCATCTTCATTTTCAATAATAATTAACTTCACAAGAAGAATGTTACATTCCCCTTTCTATTGCCTTACAAAAGAAACCCTAGATCTAATTCATTACTCCATTATCATGGAACAAATTCTTACTCCAGTTAAGTTGAAATCTCTTTACCAAAAAGACTATAATAATACACGACAATGTAGCAACATTCCCATTGCTATATTTCTTTGTTCTCTACTCAAAGTGCCATTTGCAAAGCAAATCTACTCCAATAATACAAATGAAGTCAATAGATACACATATAACAGGCAAATGAAGGCTGAGTCTTCGAAGGATACATAGATATTTCCTTGCTTGGATCCAACCCAAATGACTGAGTGGAAAGTAGCTACTATGATGTAGTAATGAAAGAATATTTCCTAAATAGCTGAGGAACCAAGGAGCTGAAGATTCAGATATGGCTTAGTTTCCAAACAAAAGAGAAGATTGGAGAGTATTTCAATGTCTTCATTGGATATTAACTAAAGTAGATCTGCCATTTAAGGTCTTTGGGAAAGAAAGCAAACACCCTATTCCCTCCTGGTTTTTATGTGTCCTTGAGCACACTGTACCTCAATCTTTGATTTATCCTTTTTTCCTAATAATTAGGTGAAGGAATATTCTAAAAAATGAGTGTCTGGGCAATTGTCTAAATTTCAGATTTCCATCAGAAGATACACTGGCAACCACAGTTAGTATAAGAGTGCACCAGAAGTGACAGAGACCAGGGACAGAGGAAGTACCTTCAGATGGAGATTATAAGGCAGACACTGATGATGATGACCTTTAATGATGGAAAGAAGTATTAGCTAAAGAAAAGAACCAATGCTGAGATATCCCTAAAGGGAACTTTCTGAGCACTCCACAAAGAGAGAAATGGACTTATGGGGCCACAAACCAGGAATCGGCCCTTGGCTACATGTCTTCTCTCAACAAGTACTTTAAATTTGAGGGTACTTACCAAAGGAACCCTCTGTACCAGGAGGAGGGTATACATTAGTAATATTTTAAAACTATTATTATTACTATACCTTCTCAGTAAATACGTTTTGTAAAAGCTAACAATGATCAATAGGTTCATTAATCATTTGAAGAACATCAGTGAGAGTGCAAGAAAGACTGTTAAAATCTCCAGCCCTTAGGGGTTACTTTTAGAATCATAAGGGAAGTCATAGTCATTGCCCTCTACCTCAGAGGACCCTAGACTGACAGTGAGAATGCAACTTAGGATACTAAGCTTAGAAGAGATTCTACACACCTAAAATCATCCTTTCACAGCATCTCTCTTATATCATCTTCTTTTCACAATCCTAATTCAGGTACTCATCAACTCTCTCCTGGATTAGAAGGCAACAAGTATCTCAGTCTGAAATCTCTTTTCATTACAATCTATCCTCCTCCAATGAGTTGCTTATGTGATTTTTCTAAATCATAGGTTAGACCAAATCACAGCTTTTTTCAAGAAGCTCTAGTGCCTCTGGATCAAATATAAACTCTTTGTTTTAGGACTGACAATTCTTCAAAACCTGGACCTTCTTCTTTTCCAGTATTCATATACTTTATTCCCCACCATAAACCTTACAATATACCTTTATGCAAATTGGCCTATTTACAATTTCTCTAACATGACCTCAAACCTCTTATCTTTGTGCCTTTGCTCTGGATGTTTCTATGCTTGAAATATATCTCCTTTCCTCTCCCTCCCACTAATCTCCTTTTTTGGTTTCTCTGGCTTTCATCAAAACTCAGTCCAAGTTTTAGATTCGGCTTGATGCCTTTCCTCTACCCTGCTCCCCAAACCCCATTTGTTAGTGCCTTACTCTCCCTGATTACTTTTCAGGTATTCTGCATTTTATCTTCTAAATTTTTTTGTCCAATTCTTTTTGACTTAATTTGGGGTTCTCCTGGCAAAGAAACTGGAGTATGCTGTCAATTGTCATTTTCTTTTCCAACTCGTTTTTTACAGATGAGGAAACGGAGGAAAACAGGGTTAAATGACTGGCACAGGGTAACATAATTAGTAGTGTCTGAGATCAGATTCAAATTCAGGAAAATGAATCTTCTTGACAGCTGGCCTCTCATTCTATCCACTGAACCAACTAGCTGACTTTCCTATTTAGATATTGACTCCCACTTTAGAATATATGATTCTTGAGAGTTTTAGTGTTTAGCATAATGTCTAATACATAGCAAGCTTTTAAATAAATATCTGTGGATTAATTTATCATATGATGTGTTTCTACCAATAAGTCAAATTTTGGATTAGAAATATTTATTCTTATATCATAAATGCACTTTGGTAAAGCTGACAATGTCTTTTCTAAGGAATTATTCAAGCATTCACCTTAACAATATAAAAGCATCCTAAATCAAAAAGGAGTTGTCTTTGTCAGGGTGTAAGTTAACAAAAGAGAACTAGAGGGTTCAGAGAAAGAACAATATAAAACCAAACCAAAATCAGTCCAGACAATGACAGGGAATAGCAGAAGATAAAACATTAAGGGAAAAGGGTATCTGTAACCTTTCCCCTATATTAACCTTGGGAAGGAAAGAATAAAATGAAGGACTTGATTGCTTTGGCAAAAAAAGACTCTCTCTTATTAGATACCACCCATAATAAGTATTTGGGATCCAGCACAACCTTAATCCCAAATGCTTACAATCTAACAATTATTAGGATAGGGCCAAGAACTTGATTATTTAGAAAAGATGGCATACAATATTTGATACTTAATGTGCACCATTGTGCATCATAAACCAGTAGAATAATAAGGTTTACAATGAAATGAACAAAGAGAAAAGAGAGAGAAGAGGAGAAAGGGAGAGAGACAGACAGAGACAGACAGAGAGAAAGAAAGAGACAGAGAGAGAAAGACAGAAATAGAGACAGAGGCAGAGGCAGAGAAAGACAGAGAGACAGAGACAGAGAGAGGGATCAGAATAGACCAGGAGTTTCAATTATGTGTGTTCAACTGTGTTTTCCTCTGTCTCCATCATGCTACTGAGAGATTAACCACTGCTTCAAAAGCTAGAATATAGAATAAGAAACAAGTGCAAATGAACTATTAGTAATTTAATAGAAGTTATCTGGGTCAACAATGGCCTGAATATTTTAGAAACTGTTTTTGGAATAAAATATTCTTAATCTGGCAAAAATTTTAGGAATTTGATTGCTATGTGCAAGTAGGCCCATATGGGAAAATTATGAAGGCTTCCAAATAGATTCTAAATAAATCTACCTTTATTAATGCTCCAGAAGATTATTAAAATTAAAACTCACCATGTTTTTAATTAAGTCATATGAGTTAGAAACATAGAGTGTGTGTTCCTAAGAGTAAAAGTCAAATGAAATTACAAAGTGTGTTGACTCATATATAACATGTTCACTTCTTTATCAGTTAACACCATGGACACAGCTATAGAAAGACAGGGAGATAAGGCACATATAAATTATTAACTTTAAAGTGAAAAACCCCTGAATGCTGTTTTTATTACATTCTTTTTATAAGAAAAATTTAAAATATACTAATATATTTTGCTTGAAATTTACACTGTATATTTAAAGCACTGAAATACTTAAAGATGCTCAAAAATCTCAAAGTAATTTAAGTGACATTCTTTTGAAAACAAACATTATTATGCCACAGTACATAGCTGTTTAAAAAAAAAAAAAGAAAAAAGAAAAAACACGCTTCTGAGTTTATGGGACTCAGAAAATCAAAGCATTCACAACAATTATTCTCTCTTTGGATTTTAAACAAATCTTTAATTCTTCTTAAGTCCCTTTCAAGAAATTATACTACTTTGCATACTGTGTTTATAATTAATACCAACAAAACAAATTCCAGTGTACTGATATTCTAATCAGTTGTGACTTATTGCTGCCATTTGGAACTAACCAATTTGTCCTTCCCAAAAGGATTCGTTTTTTCATACAGATTGTGCCATTCGGAGGAGAGAGTGCAATGATGTATTAATTAAACCACCATATTTAGGAAATATATTTGCTATTAATTTAAAAAGCTAAATGAATGATTTTTGAATTAGGTAATCACAAGCTTTCTTAAACTAGTCCCATTATTTTATTCCTTCCTGTGTCTACTAATTAAATCTGGAAATCATCTAGTAGAGTCAACTCAGGTGTTTCTTCTCTCCTACCTGGTAAGTAATACCTCTTTTCACCAAATTCAAGTAGTGCTTTGTTTTTTTTCCTAATGTAATTATATATGAATTTCTATTATACTTCTTCATATGTTTATCATCTTCTCTACCGAATTATAAACTCCTTTAGAGCAATGATCTAGGTCTTATTTGTTTTTTTTTTTTTTTGTATCTCCTTCACATCCATGTACTTAATTATTTTCCAGGTTAATATGATTTTGGGCAAGATGTTGTCTCTGTTCCCTACCTGTAAAATGGACACAAAATAACAGTAATTATACCAATGATAAATAATAATGGTACCATTCCTCCTTTGATGTTCTGCACAAGGAATTCATAAAACATTTTAAGAGTTTCTGAGATAATTCACTGAAAGAAAATGACTTGCCATGCAAATTGCTAAATTTGCCAAATAATGATAAGTAATGGCAATATCATCCTTTCAGAATATTTACCTATTTTCCTGTACCAGCATAACACTTACTTTAAAACTTATCTTTTCTTTTGTTTTTAATTTTCCAAATATTTATTATACATGTTAAACATTTTTTGTGTTTTCCTCTGTGATACATCAAATGCTTAAAGGAAATCAATTTTTAATACATCTGTGACAAATAAAATATCTGGAATCTATAAGGCAAACCTCAACTGTTGCTAAATAAGTTGTAGGTCTGTAGACCTTTGTATTTATTTGAATAATTCAATTTAAGCACTTTAAATGTTTTGGGAAGATATGCTATAGTTGTGAAGGAGTTTCAATTTGTTATAATTTGAAAATCATGAAATAATTTCAGATTGTACTCATCTATTTGAAAAAATGTTTTCAAAAGGCATACATGCTTTTATTTGTGCACGTGTATACTTGTGTATATGTTTATTTGCCCATATATAATTGCCAAATATTAGGATAAAATACTTTACTCTTTCAGAGTAAAATAATGAAAACTTCAAGATATATGTTTAGATACCTATCTTCCACAGCTATTTGTCAATTCATCTCAGAAACAGAATTTTTTTCCTAAAATGCATTTATCATTATTTCCTTTCACTGTACTACTGCCTTGTTCCTTTCCTCCTGCTAAGCATTTCCCCACATGTTGTCTGTGCTCCCCCATTCTCTAAGCAGTGTGAATTCTTGCATGATAACTACACTTGAGAATCAATTTAAAATTTTCTAAAAAACAAATATTGAATGGTATTTTTTTATGACTTGTTTTTCTTCCAGTAGAGAGCAGTGTTGGACATCATATTGCAACATTTATAACATTTTATAACATTCTCCAGAAATGTTATATCAAGAATGACTCTCAGAATTCTATAAAACACGTCTTTTGGGGGGTAAGCAGACTAGCGAACAGGAATAGATTCAAATGCTAAAAAATTACAAGACCTCACAGGGAGAAACAAATTAATGGATTGTTAAATTATTGCTGAAGAAACACTTATTAAGGTTAATTTATGTAGCCCTCAAAACAACCTAATATTCTATGGGCAAAGTTTGAATTTTGGCAAGATAAGTATGCCATAATTGGTGTGGAAAATGAATACAAATTACAGTTTTAGAATGTGAGCCCTTCATGTGTCTAAAATAAAAAAATAAAAAGAAGTCAAATCTAATATTTTCATGTTTTCAAGACAGTTTTAACCAGGCAGCTAGGTGGTGCAGTGGGATATATGGTACTGGAATTTTATGAAGAAATGAATTCAAATCTAGCTTTCTTAGACATGAGATATGTAATTCTGAGCAAATCATTTAATTTCTGTTGTTTCAGCCTCATCTATAAATCTGTGTCTCAAGATTTTGTGAGGATCAACTGAGAAAATATTTATAAAGAGCTTGGAACAGAGCCAGACACATAGCTAGGACTATAGAAATGTTATTAGGAAATTTGGGCAAATCACAAATAATAAATATTAACAACAGTTATTTAGAAGGTATGAAAAAGAGTGAGCATTAGACAGTAAAGTTATCTGTGAAAAACACCTGCTTTGGCCTAGCTGTACAAAACGTAAAACTATATTATAAAGCAGCAATAATCAAAACCATTTGACTAAGAAATGGAGCAGTTGATCAGTGGAATAGATTAGGTTCACAAGACAAAAGAGTCAATGACTATAGTAATCTAGTGTTTGATAAACCCAAAGACCTCACTTTTTGGGATAAGAACTCACTATTTGACAAAAACTGCTGGGAAAATTGGAAACTAGTATGCAGAAACTAGGATTGACCACACATAACAGCATATACCAAGATAAGGTTGAAATAGGTTCATGATCTAGACATAAAGAATGAGATTATAAACATATTAGAAGAAGATAGGATAGTTTACCTCTCAGATCTGTGGAGGATGAAGGAATTTTTGTCTAAAAAAGAACTAGAGATCATTATTGATCACAAAATAGATAATTGTGATTAAGTTAAAAAGCCTTTGTACAAACAAAACTATTGCAGATAAGATTAGAAGGGAAGTGATAAACTGGGAAAACATTTTTACAGTTAAAGGTTCTGATAAAGGCCTCATTTTCAAAATATATAGAGAATTGATTCTAATTTACAAGAAATCAAGCCAATCTCCAATTGATAAATGGTCAAAGGATATGAACAAACAATTTTTAGATGAAGAAATTGAAACTATTTGTAGTTATATGAAAAGGAGCCCCAAATCACTATTGATCAGATATGCAAATTATGACAACTCTGAGATATCATTATACACCTCTCAGATTGGCTAAGATGACAGAAAAAGATAATGACAAATATTGGAGGGGTTGTGGGAAACCTGGGGCACTGATACATTGTTGGTGGAATTGTGAAGGGATCCACTCATTCTGGAGAGTATTTTGGAACTATGCTCAAAAAGTTATCAAAATGTGCATACCCTTTGACCCAGCAGTGTTACTACTGGGCTTATATCCCAAAGAGATCTTAAAGTAGGGAAAGGGTCCCACATGGACAAACATGTTTGTGGGAGCCATTTTTGTAGTGGCTAGAAACTGGAAACTGAGTGGATGCCATCAGTTGGAGAATAGCTGAATAAATTATGGTATATGAATATTATGGAATGTTATTGTTCTGTAAGAAGCAACCAACAGGTTGATTCAGAAAGGCCTGGAGAGACTTACATGAACTGATGCTGAATGAAATGAGCAAAACTAGGATATCCTTGTACACAGCAACTACAAGACTATACAATGATTAATTCTGATCGACGTAGCTCTCTTTAACAATGAGATGATTCAAACCAGTTCCACTTGTGCAGTGATGAACAGAACCATCTACACCTGGAGAGAAAACCATGGGAACAGAGGGTGGAACACAACATAGCATTCTCACTCTCTTGTCGTTTGTTTGCATTTTGTTTTCTTAATTTTTTTTCCTTCTTGATTTGATTTTTCTTGTGCAGCAAGATAACTGTGTGGATACATATACATATATTGGATTTAACATGTATTTTAACATATTTAACGTGTAATAGACTACCTGCCATCTAGGGGAGGGGGTGGGGAGGAGGGGAAAACTTGGAAGAGAAGACTTTGCAAGGGTCAATATTGAAAAATTATCCATGCATATGTTTTGGTTTTTTTTTTCTATCCTTTATTTTTTTTTATTTTTTATTTTATTTTATAATTATAACATTTTTTGACAGTACATATGCATGGGTAATTTTTTACAACATTATCCCTTGCACTTACTTCTATTCAGATTTTTTCCCTTCCTCCCCCAACCCCCTCCCCCAGATGGCAAGCAGTCTTATATATGTTAAATATATTACAGTATAATTTAGATACAATATATGTGTGTAGAACCGAATTTTTTTTGTTGCACAGGAAGAATTGGATTCAGAAGGTAAAAATAACAGTTTACATTCATTTACCAGTGTTCCTTTTCTGGATGTAGCTGGTTCTGTCCATCATTAATCAATTGGAATTGGATTAGTTCTTCTCTATGTTGAAGAAATCCACTTCCATCAGCATACATCCTCATACAGTATCATTGTTGAAGTGTATAATGATCTTCTGGTTCTGCTCGTTTCACTCAGCATCAGTTGATGTAAGTCTCTCCAAGCCTCTCTGTATTTCTCCTGTTGGTCATTTCTTATAGAACAATAATATTCCATAACATTCATATACCATAGTTTACCCAACCATTCTCCAATTGATGGACATCCATTCATCTTCCAGCTTCTAGCCACTATGAAAAGGGCTGCCACAAACATTTTGGCACATACAGGACCCTTTCCCTTCTCTAGTAGTTCCTTGGGGTATAAGCCCAGTAGTAGTATGGCTGGGTCAAAGGGTATGCACATTTTGATAACTTTTTGGGCATAATTCCAGATTGCTCTCCAGAATGGTTGGATTCTTTCACAACTCCACCAACAATGCATCAGTGTCCCAGTTTTCCCACAGCTCCTCCAACATTCATCGTTATTTGTTCCTGTCATCTTAGCCAATCTGACAGGTGTGTAATGATACCTCAGAGTTGTCTTAATTTGCATTTCTCTGATCAATAGTGATTTGGAACACTCTTTCATATGAGTGGAAATAGTTTTAATTTCATCATCTGAAAATTGTCTGTTCATATCCTTTGACCATTTATCAATTGGAGAATGGCTTGATTTCTTATAAATTAAAGTCAATTCTCTGTATATTTTGGAGATGAGGCCTTTATCAGAACCTTTAACTGTAAAAATTTTTTCCCAATTTGTTACTTCCCTTCTAATCTTGTTTGCATTAGTTTTGTTTGTGCAGAAACTTTTTAATTTGGTGTAATCAAAATGTTCTATTTTGTGATCAATAATGGTCTCTAGTTCTCCCTTGGACACAAAGGAAGGAGTTCCTTTGGAGGAAGGAGTTCATGCATATGTTTTGTAAATAAAAAAAAAAAAACTAAGAAAAACAAATCAGAAAAAAAGAAAAGAAAAGAAAAGAAAAATACCTGGTTGTAATTTGAACATATAATCGAGATAGTTTACTTGAAATCATCTTACCCTCCCATCTGAGTGATGAAACTAATACATAAACTTGATTGCCCCCAGGAGATATGCCATAGTGGTCTAAGCCAACTTAATTTTATGGTCTTGACTCAGCTGACTTATCATATCATAATGCCAAGAATTGCTGGGGGAGGTAAGGGATGTGGGGAGGACAAACCAACAATGAAAGTAAACTATAAGATGGTTTGCAAGCAGGTCAGACATAATTGGGTTTTAAGCCAGCACCTAATTACCATTATCTCAGAATATTTTTTAATTTTACTAAAAAGTAAGTTTATCATTTCTAGCATAAAACTAACAAATTTTGAAAGATTATTTTCTAACTTTATAGAGTACACAGTTATATTTTATGTCATATTATCTGTGTATAGCTGGTATTTAAATTTATGGTACTTAACTTTTGTGAGTTTACTTTAATTTTTTGTTATTATATTGTGTTGGGAATGAGGATTATATTTTTGTTTATCAACTTAATGAAACCAGTTAAATCCCAAATTGCTGAATGATAGGTAAGTCAAGATACAATTGTTGAAGCTTTTTGGAAGGAGTAGGAATAGTTATTATTTCCATCTCAGCATATATAATATTTCTTTGATGCAAGATACATGATATTCTGAATTACAAATACCAGGACTGTATCAAAATTTGTTCTCACAATTAGAAATATAACTTGAAAGAAATTACTCTGAGCCTAATGGCAGCTCTTTTTGCTTCCATTTGTTTACCAGGGCTTAGCACAGCACCTGACATATAGTAAGCACTCAATAAATAGTGATTGTTGACTAAAATATTAAACAACCTTCAGTTCTGCATAGGTCTCTGCCATTTCTGTATGAAAAGTAGCAGAGTGGTAGGTAAGGGTAGATAAGGTATCTGAATTTCAGATTTCAGACTATCTCCAAACTTTAACTCAACTAATATTACCCTAAATTTAATATCCTTGCCCAATGACCAATGATAAGGAATGAATTGAATTGAATTGAATCATATTAACAATGAAATTATGGCTATAACTGAATCTAACAAAATACATCCACATAAATCACTGGCATTTCTATATGTTACCCACAAAGCAAGAGATAGAGAAATCCCATTTAAAATAATTGTAGATAATATAAAATATTTGGGAGACAACATGCCAAGACAAAGCCAGGAACTATTTGAACACAATTACAAAACACTTTCCACACAAATAAAGTTAGATCTATAACTGAATAAAAGAAAACAAGAATTCAACTTAAAAAATAATAATAATAATGATGGCTTAGAGTTTCTTACTTAGAGAAACAAGAAAAGAAATGACTTTATTTTATGTCCAAAAATAATAAGAAATATTTTGTGCAGTATTTATGGTATTTTCACATTAGTATTGCATGATAAGCATTTGCAATCCTGTGCCAACACTTTTTGCTGAGATGAAGAAGCAGAGAAAGTCCATGGAGAACACAGTTAAGACTGTTTTAATTAAATAAAAAATATACTTTAATATTCAGTAACTTCAATGCAGAAAGAAGAAAGACTACTTTTGTAAGATCTGGAATCAAAATCCAAGGCCCATTATTTTCTTCTGAAAGCCTGGCATTAGTGCAAGGAGCTGTAGTTAGACTAGATAATACCATGGGAAAGATTATGAAAAAGAGCTTTCCCCTAGGAAATCTGGCTGCCTTAAGGAGAACAATGAAAATGCTTGTCTAACTTGCAATAACAAATTATCTGTTAATTTTTTTTTCTCTGGAATATTACCACCTCCACTACCTGTCACTCAGTCTCTAAGCCTTTCTAGTTTTATTTTGTATAACTTCATTAATCTCCTAACTTTCTATAAACTCCTGACTTTGTAACACTTCTGTCTAATTATTGTCATCACAAGTTACTATAAAAATATACATCCTTGTTAATATTGATGAAGGGCTTAATTTTGGCATAAAATTTACTTCATCTGTAATCCACAGCTTTCTTTTCTATCATCCCCCCCAACTGTAAGAACTAAAGGCTATCTTCACAAGGAAGGGAAAAGTACTGAGTTAGTACTTCAAAAAGAAGAAACTCAGGAGGTCCAGGACATTCACTAAAACTGAAAAAAAATTATTATTATGTTCTAATGAAAGGAAATATTTGGTTATTGATGTGGAAGTCAATTCTATGTTAGTGATCTATCTAATCACCTTGAAAGATAAAATCAATATTACATAAGAAAAATTGTTATATACAACTGAAGTTGTATATAACAATTGTTATATAACTACTAGTTGACCTATTTAAAGAAGTTTATAATGCCAAAAAAAAAAAGGGGGGGGGGGAAATTGTCAGAGGACATTTACATACTGTCTCCATTTTCTAAGTAAGATTAGACAATATAAATTAACAAAATGAAAAGTTTAAAGGAAACTAGAAAATGCCTTAGCATTCAAAAATTTAGTCACCTTACTAAATGAAGATATATGATAGCCAAGGGCAATGCTGGTTTGGAAAATAAATTTATCTGTAAAATTTTACTAAGAAGAATTGTGGAACAATAATATGTCATAAAACAGTGAGAACCAAGGGAAGGGAAAACAAATTTACAGAAAGTTTGGCAAGAAAGACTGTAGAGGATTAGAACTCTGAAAAGGTGTACTTGAATCTAGAGAGAGCAGAGTGCTTAAAGCTAAGTACCTACTCAATGTGAGATAATGGTTCTATAAACATATGGTGATTTGATGGCTCTCCTCACTATTGGCTGAATGCATTATGGTGAGGTAATTGTAAGAAAGGATTGGAGGACTAAGGGAGAGAGTCAGTCTCTCTGCCACAGCACACTCAGGAGAGAAGACTTCAAGCTCCAGACTCCAGAGTCCAGGATTCATTTTTGATGAATATATATAATGTCTAGGTTAGCTCTCTGGAGGGCCTCAGAGTCAGTCAAAATCAGGATCAGTCAAAGTCCTTGGTCTTTAGGAGGATAAGTGAAGGAGGCAGGGAAGTTGCCATGTGGCTCGTCACAGATGAATCCTGGATTCTGAAGTCTGGAGTCTGAAGTCTTCCCTCCTGAGCATGCTGAGGCAGAAAGACTCTGACCCTCTTGCTCAGCTCTTCAATCCTTCTCTTTGATTACCTCACCACAACACATTCAGACAATAGTGAGGAGAGCCATCACATTACCATATCATCTAAATATATGTTTATAGAACCATTATCTCACAATGAGTAGGTACTTAACCTTAAGCACTCTGCTGTCTTCAGATTCAAGTGCCCCTTTTCAGAGTTCCAGCACTCTACAAGACAATTAATCCAGTGCATAAAGGAAAAAAAAATAATAATAATGAAATTGGAAAGGGGACAACAAAAGGTAAAAATAGGGAAAATGTCAAGATTGTGATTATAAAAAGTTTATTTCCATTAAAGGAAATGATGGCATTATATTTGGATTTATCTTTATAGTCCCCCAAGTGCTACATGAATTAATAGAAATGACAGCAAAAAAAAAAAAAAAAAAAAAAGATAATTACAATGACAATTACAATGGACCAAGTATTCAGAGAGAAGGAATTAAAAGTGACAGTGTTTTAAAGTTAAAGGATGAAATCTCAAGATGTCTCAAAGACGAAAGGATACCAAAAAAATGAAAATGTATTATCAACCCAAAAAATGACATATTAAAATAATCAATAACTGCCAATTCAAATGCTTACTTTTTATCTCCACAAAATCTTTATGAATATTACCTGCACATTTATCAAAATACTGCTGAAGATGTGAAAAGAAAACATGTAATTTTCTACAGCAAATCATATCTATAGCAAATACACACCTGACTAAAAGTAGTAAGACTAGAAGATCTCTATTGAGCTTATTGTTTGCTGAATATAAAAATTAAATAGTTGATTCAATAGGAGAAAAAAAAAATCACTTTTAGTCTTTCTTCGAAGAAGGTTTTAATCATGAGCAAGTTAAAATGGATAAGATTCCTTGAAACAAGAAGAAGAAAGATAACATCACCCTTTTAAATAGAACAACATTATTCTATCACATTCATGTACCATAACTTATTCAGCCATTCTGCAGTGAGTGGGCATTCCCTTAGTCTCCAATTCCTTGCCACCATAAAAAGAGCTGCTATAAACATTTTTGCACATATGAGTCCTTTCCCCTCTTTAATGATTTCTTTGGGATACATATGCAGAAGTAGCACTGTTAGATCAAAGGTATGTACAGTTTTATGGCCTCTGGTCACAGTTCCAAATTGCTCTCCAGAATGGCTGAATCAGTTCTCAACTTCACCAACAATGTATTAGTGTCCCTGTTTTCCCACATCCCCTCTAACATTTATCATTATCTTTTCCCATCATCTTAGCCAATCTAATAGATGTGAGTTGGTACCTCAGAATTGTTTTAATTTACATTTCTTTAATCAATAATGATTCGGGGCATTTTTTTCAGGTAACTATAGATGGGTTTAATTTCATCATCTGAAAATTGTCTGTTCATACACTCTGACCATTTATCACTTAGGGAATGACATTCTCATAAATTTCACTCAGTTCTGTATATATTTTTAAAATTAGGCCTTTATCAAGAAACACTGGCTATAAAAAATGTTTTGAATTTCTGTTTTCCTTCTAATCTTGACTGCATTGGTTTTGCTTGTACAAAACCTTTTAAATTTGATCAAAATTATCCATTTTGCATTTCTTAACCTTCTTTATTTTTTTGTTTGATCATTAATTGCTCTCTTCTCCAAAGATCTGATAGGCAGACTATTCCCTGATCTCCTAATTTGCTTATAATATCAGTTTTTGTGTCTAAATTTTGAACCCCATTTCAATTTTATCTTAATATTGGGTGTATAATATTTTTCTATGTCTAGTTTCTGTCACACTATTTTCAGTTTTCCAGGAGATTTTGTCAAATGAGGGTTCTTACTCCAGAAGTAGAAGTCATTGGACTCATCAAACAATAGATTATTATTATCATTGACTTTTGCTTCTTATGTACCTAACCTGTTCCACTGATCCACCACTCTATTTCTAAGTCAATATCAAAAGGTTTTGAAGACCACCACTTTACAATACAGTTTTAAGTCTGGTATGACTAGGCCACCATCAAAAAATACTTTTAGTAAACTGCATGTTGTTTTAATGTCTCCAAGCAAAAGGCTGTTTTTCTAGCATCGATATTTTTCTGATGTTGCTGTAGATCCATGAGTCATAGAATATTATACTCTCTGAAGAAAAAATGTTGTGACTCATCCAAAGGGCAACAGAGAGGCCCATAGTGGGCATAAATAAGCTGTAGCTTATTACCAATAAAGAATGATAGAGAAGAAATTCCATGAAGAATGTCATAAACAAGATGTGGCTAGAAAAGGAAGCGAGCTATCAAATAGTTAAAAGTTGATGGAAGCTAACATATTGCATTTGCATTGCTATTATCAAGTAGTCAACATTAAATATATGCCAGCTCACGGGATATGTGTTGATGATACAAAGACAAAATGAAAGCATCTCTTCCGTCAAGGAGATTACATTTTATGTAACGGTGTCTAAAATAAGATCCCTAGCATACTGTGTGATCCTTAGAGGTAAGGGTGGAGATGCAAGGAATTTAAGGGATGACAAAGACAAGAGTTTTTTTCAGAATGAAAAGGCATGTATAGATTGCAACCTGTATCAGGGGGAGCAACCTTATCAATGAAACCAAACCTAACAAGTCAAATAATCCAGATATCAATTCTTCTGTGATATATTCTTGATATTCCCTTCTCTTATAACAAAACTAAAGCAACTCCCTTTTCTGCTCGTGCATGTCCATTTTTCTGATCCATTTTTCTAACCTTTCTTGAGCACATTAACATTGGTTTATTATGTTCTCTCATACATATAACCACTGCACTTGGGACAAGTAAAATTCTGATTTTTCTGAGATTATTGGATGCCAGAATTCATAGTTATAAAACATGACCAAAAACATATTGGTGTTTTTTTTAAATGCTTTTATAGCCAGAAATAGCATCCTGGGTTCACTGGAAAAGCATCAATATTTCCTCAATAAAATTTAGCCAAATTCCCTCTTACTTCTTCAATTGAGTCCAACTCCTATGCTCCATCTAAAATGCCTTTGCTTAAATACAAGTTTGAAGATGGGTATGTATTTCACCAAGAAGTCCTATGGTGTTTGATTTGATAAAATCACTAGGGTCACTCAAAAATTGGTGCATCTGGAGAGCTTCACAATTTCTAAAAAATCTTTCCAAAGCCAAAAGACTTGGGATGAGCCTTTCTCCATGTCATAGGCATCTTTGGTAATGACATATCTCCTTAATTAGGACCATATTTAATTCTGAGATTTTGAAAACAGAAAATGAATATTTGTTCAATAGATGAGTCATATCCAACTCTGTGTGACCCTGTGAACTACAGGACGCCAACACTGTCCATGCAGTTTCCTTGGCAAGAATACTGAAATAATTTGCTATTTCTTTCTCCAGAAGAAAATAGAGATTGCATGATTTGTCCAGGGACACACAGCTAAGGTCACAAATGAACTCAGATTTTCCTACCTTCACACCCAATGCTCTATCTACCTGACTCTCAAAAATGTATATAAATGTGTATATATTATATATACACATATATATGTATATATGCATGCATATATACATATATATATGCTAACAAAACTAAAAGAAAATAAATTTGCAAAGCAAAAAAAAAATCTGTACGTTTAACAAATTAATACTACAAAGATTCTATTTAACTTAAGTGAATATACTTTAATAACAGCTTTATTTTAGAACTGGATTTAGAGTAAGTCACATAGTAAAACATTTACTAAATACCTATTGAACTAAGGGCTGAGAATATAAAGACAAAAATAAAAACAAAACAATCCCTGTTCTCAAAAGCTCACTCTCTAATGGGGGAGAAAACATACAAACACCCATGTGCACATAAACAATTTATAAGAAAAAACTGGGAATAAAAAATAGAAAGAAAGCATTAGAACTAAAAGGGATTAGGACAGACTTTCTGTAAAATATGGGATTTTAGTTGAGACATAAAAGAAGCAAGAAAATTCATGGGGAAGAGATTGGGGGAGAGAGGGTATTTCAGGAAAGGAGGATAATCAATGAAAATGCCTGAAATTGGGAGATATAAGTACTTATTTAAGGAGCAGCAAAGAGGTCAATGTCACTGGCCAAAAAATATGTAGGGGCTGAAGGTAGGGAAGAGTAGAAAAGTAGTGGACTTAGTGAAAGAAATAATAAGCTCAGTCTTGAACCTTCTGAATTTAGGATATCTTACAGGACATTCAATTCAGCAAGTCTAATAGATGTTGGAGATGATAGACTGGAAGTTATCAGAGTAAGTGCTATATAAATAGATTTGAGGGTCATCAAGCAATAAATGATAATTAAATATGCAGAAAGTGCTAAGATCTAGAAGCAGACATTAGTTCAAATCCTTACTATGTTTACTACTTATATGACTTTAGATCCCCTACCATAAGATAACATCCCAAAGTGACTAATAATAATCATCCCTAAACATCAGCCCCATATTTATATATATTACCTGTATGTTGATTTTGCATATGTAGGTTAAAACTTGCATTTGAATATCTTTTAAAAATTGACTATAAATTCAATAATTTTAATTATTCATTGACTAGAGCACAGAACATTTCTATTTACTATTGCCTTCAAATTCTCTAAATCTTGCTTTTTCCTACAAAGCCAACAGGAAAATGAAAACCAATAACAGAAGTTCATATTTATATAGGACTTTGAAGTTTACATAACTTTTTTCAACAAACTCACAAGGGAGGTGGATTAAGTATTATAATTTCTATTTCCACAGATGAAGAAGTAAGGCCTAGAGAAATGGTGAAATAATTTGCCAATGATCCTATAGCTAGCTCATTAGAATTTTAATCCTTTGTGACTCCAAAGCCTTTCACCATGCCACATTGCTGGTATTTAAATTACTTGTGAATTTCAAAGAGTTGGAAAAAAGGACATTTTTTTTTAAAGAGGATAACAATGGAAATTATGGTCCATTTAGAATTTAGCAATCAATATGTGAGATTACAAAATTATCAAGTTAATTTTTTTAAATGTGCTTTTAAGTTTTCCTATAAATTTTCTAACTTTAGAAAACATAATAATTTTTTAGCCAAAGACAAAACCTGATTACAAATTCCAAGCTAATATGTGAAAGGGAAGTAATTATTATTTGAACTCAGTGGACTAAGGTCATCAAAACAAGTTAATATAGAAAGGCTGATACCCAGAAATGAAACAGCACAAAAACAATATCCCTTTAGTTTAAAATAAAATACAAAAAGCCAACACCCAAAATAATATAACTGTGGATAAAGAACAAAGTAAGGAATAGAAAGTCAAAATCTGTATGTATTCTATATCAGATAGAAAAGACATGGGAAAAATCCAACTATACTTTTTAACAAAAAGCAGGAGAGAATTAAATGCAGTTTCTCATTAGTTTTAATTGTAAAAATATAACAAAAGCTAAGCTACCATTCCTCTCTTAATACGTAGGTAATGACAGCAGTTTCATTTGACAGAAGTAGATATATACCCATTTCTGACAAGTGAGGGAGAGGAGTTAGTCTTTCTTAATAGTACTTGGTGAGAATCTAATACTACTACTCAAGGATTAGGAAATATACAAATATAAATTGTATTTTCATCAAATTTTTGCTCTTGAAATCCATGTTGTTGGATCATATGAGAGCTAAAATACTGTTAAGATTTCATTTAGGCTATCTTCCTAATCAGGAACTAGCCCACTGAGAGAGCTGCTTAGTGTAAATAAACCCATTTCTGCCAAAAAACTCACTTGGAGACTGGGCCTGTGAATTCTTTCACAAAACCTGTGATACCAGCCTGGGACCCTCATTACTGTTGGGGTATCCTCACTCCTCAACATTTGGTGGTCTGTACAGCTATCTCCAAAATTTTACATCCTTCTTGCTGAGGGATGCAGGATCCCTCCTCTGTATCCCCATGAAGTCCTCAGCAGGAGGCCTGTGAATCCCTTTCAGAACCAACCCCTTATCACAGACAGGACCTTGGGTCCAACAGTATTTCTTCAACTCAATCCCTCTCACCTCCTGAACCAGATTCTGAAGTTGCCCTGCCCCATCTTTTTCAATGTCAGACCTTTCCCAGATTAAGGAGAAACTTGTCCATTCCTCTGAGGACCATACCAAATATATTGAGGGGTTTAAGGCCATTGCCCTCCAATTTGTTCTTTCCTGGGGAGATGTTAATATCATTTTCTCCTATTGTACCATAGAGGAAAAAAAGAGAATCTGGGATCTGGCCCAAAAGTTTGGGGATGACATCTTCTAGTAGATACTCCCCAGGGGCTATAGTTGTCCCTGTCTCATTCCTCAGGTGGAACTACCAGGAGGGAAGTAGTGATGGAGAGAGGAAAAATTCCCTTTTAACCTGCCTCACTGAAGGTATGAAGAGGAGAATTAAGAAGCAGGTTAATTATTGCAGGCTTTGGGAAGTTACTCCAGGAGTTGAGGAGAATCCTGCCGTCTTTCAGGGCCTCCTTGAAGAGTCTCTAAGAAAATACACTAGTCTGGACCCCACTTCTCTAGAGGGGACCACTGTCCTCGGCATGCATTTTATTAACCAATCTGCCCCAGATATACGGAGAAAGCTGCAGAAGTCAGCTTTGAACCCCCAAAGTTCCCCAACTCAGCCATTAGAAATGCTTTTGGAGTCCTTAATAAGAGGGACCAAATTGTAGAGGAAGAAAACCACAGAGTTAAAGCAAGAAATGGAGAACCGACCCAAATTTTGGCTGCTGCCATATCTGGAAATCATAGGAATTAGTGCTTTGGGTATAATGGACAGGGCCATCGGGCTTGCAGCTGTGCTTGGAGGAAGCCTTCCGGTCCTTGCCCCAAGTGTGACTAGGAGGGGCACTGGAAGAGAGACTGTTCACAGGGGGCAAGCTGGCATTGGGGGGTTTGGGACATGTCAGGCTCCACAACAGCTAAACCCCCTGGGTATCCTCAGACATGGCTGATATTTCTGAATATTCCTGTGGACCATAGAAGACCTGAACTTCCTCTTCCACAGGACCCCTAAACCCACTCTGGAGAAAGAAGAGCTCCAAGCTACAAACTTCCAACTACTTTTTCAGTGGACTAACTGACTAGGACACTCAACATCCTCTAGATGTTGCTACTGCCATCTTCAAATCATGCACTTCCCCTCCTGGCCTGAACCCCCATTGAGCATAGGGACAGCTCTATGGCCCTTGTCACTTGAAGCAGCTCCAGAAGATAAGACCTCTGTTCCTTTACCCCCCAACTGAACTTGGGGGTGATTGCTTGAGAGGAGAATAATGTAATAGGACTATGTCCCCTGATCTTTGGGGGGGGATCTGCATCTCAACTCCTCCTAGCCTCTGGGAGCATCCCCACCCTCTTACTTGGTTCCCAGGGGAAACTCCAACAATAATCCTTGCCTTGGATATCTTGGCCTGGGGCATAATCACCACCCATTATTGACCTGGAAATTAGTCCCTCAATCCATCTGGAGATCCCTCCCTAGCCTTAGGCCATAGAAACCTAAATAAAATCAAGATTCTGTATCCCAACCTTGGCTATCTTCCTAATCAGGAACTAGCCCACCCTGCACAGTGAAAATAAACCCATTTTTGCCCCCCCCAAAAAAGATTTCATTTAAAGATGGTTTGCCTCCTAAATCTCAGAGAGAAGAACCTGTCAGAGACCTAGTGTTTTCTGGCATAAATTTGTATCACATAATCTGCTCTTTACTGAATTATTTTGCTATAATATAATAAAATTTCAAGGGTGCAGACTATATATTGATCAACTTTATCCACTTTAAAGTTTTCATCAGTTGCTTTTAGCCATTTGTTGTTTCACTTTCCTTCTCATCAATGGGATCTATTGTTTTAGGGATCCACCTTTTTACATTTGACTTTGAGGGTTATTGTTTTTTTCTTCCTAATATATCCAATGACCTGCCTTCCCCTTATCCCTAGCTTAAACTCTGTCCGGGAACTCTTCTCATCTCTCTCCTATTATTTGTTTTCTTTTTTCTTCTCTTCCTTTTCTTCTTTTCCTTCCTCTCTTCTTTCTCTTCTCTTTTCTCCCTCCATTTCTTTCTCTTCTTTATCCAGTAATAATCTACTTTACTTTCTTGACAAATAATGTTGTCCAAGCCCTAAGTCTACACAAGTTTCAGGTTAAAATAAAACAAAAAATCCATTTTAAAAAGTGTAATATAAATATGAGCTACTAATATTCCTGAAATATAGCCTTCTCTTTGAACTTCACTTTTTATCCATGATTAATAATGGAGAGCTTGCTCTTGAGAGACACTGCTGTGGTATGGAGACTTATAATGGCATTCCTCAGTGCACACTGTATATGAAATGCAATTTGCCCAAAGACAGAGACCTGTTTGGAAATCTAAAGATTTCTTCAATACTGATATAAAAATAAAACAGAAACAGTCACATTTTAAATGGATTATATAATTTACAAAGTGAAATGATTTGCATTTCTGTGACTTATTTCTAGATCAATTCTTGTCCTTGTCAAGCAGAACATAACAACCAAAAATGTCACTGATATTTCTGATGCTCGGCCAGACATTGTCATCTCAATGGTATTTTTTCCCCTGCTTTGATGTATGTGTTGAATTTTTCTCATAACATCATTTTATAATGTCCTAAGTGTCCATAGGAATCTGGTAAACAGAGCTGCAGAGAGATGATTATGCACAATGTTAATGGAGAATTCACCCTGACATTTGCAAACTTTCTCCTTCTGTGGGCTTTTCCCTCGCCAATAACAAGCAGTCATTCAATGAGACTTTAGCATTATTGTCTATGTCTTAAGAACTGCAAAAGTCCTATAGAATTAAGGAATGAGCTTAAAAATTTTGCCATCTATTTGTGAATACAGTATACAGATTTGTGAAATACCTTATGAATAAGAAGATGCATATTAATATGTATACAATAACATAAAATCTTTAATATTCCTCAGTAACATGCAGAGACAAATATTAATAGGAAGGCATTAAAAAGCTCCTAGCTTTGTAATTCCATAAAAGCAGAAAATTTCTTTTTATTTCTTCTTTTATTTAAACCAACATAAGAAAACAGAGAAGTTGCAGAAGGCTAGTAAGTAAAAGAAAATAATTGGAAGAGAAACTAACTTTATTTGGGTCTGATAATACCACCAAAAAAAAGGTTTACTTTGCTCCATTTTCACATGGATACTATCATACATAAATGTCTTTCCAAGGTGAAATTAACTCAACTCTGGAAGTCACTCAATAGCAGTAATATTTATGTAGCTTTGAAGATTAAAACAACAACAAAAAACCCAGAATAGTATTTAGTTGCTATCTGCCTACTTCTTTTGTAATGATGTAATACAACTTCATTAACAGTCTTAAACAGATAAATAAATCTTCCAGGAACTCAACTATTCCAACTAATTAAGTAGCAGATGGGAAAACATGGAAGTATAAGACTCATTCTCAAATATAGACAGTTTCCTGGCAAAGAAAGCCATGATATAATTCCTAGAGTGGAGCATCTGTGGAGTCAATTGAATGAAGGAGAAAACATTTGCCAGCCAGTATCTTTCAGTAATTATTCAAGTATTCTTCATGTGTATCAGTTTGATTTGCAATGAGATGGAGACATATGGATCAAGTTTAACCTTTCTTAGTAGTTCTGTTTGATAGTCCAACTTTCCCCTAGAACTTGCAAAGAGGTTAACTCTAATATTCCTTGCTTTCATTCTCACATTAGATGGGACCTTATAATGCAAATTTTATAGGATCATAGATTAAAGAATAAAAAGCATTTTAAGAATCATCTTGTCCAGACTCCTCATTTTACAGATAAGGAAATTGGGGCCTAGAAAGGTGTTTCAAGGTCAAAGAGCTAGTAAATGTTGAAGCTCAGATACCTTGAACACAAAGAGAAAATATTTTTCAATATACCACTGCTTCTTAAATTCTGAAGTTTCTTCTTATCTAGCTAAGACAATTGAGTATAATTTATCATATTAGCCTCTGTATAAAGATAGGAATTTTTTTCTTTTTAACATTTTGAGATTTCATTAAATTCTAAAGTAATTACCACTAATTAGCATGACTTATTCTATAATATAATTTTAATGTATTTTGTTTAATCTTTGCACATATCTAGGTTTCATTTGATCTTTTATGTCCTTTAATAAAATCAATAACCATATATTCCTGAGCAGGTGCTGAAATGATTGCTCATCTGCCCTTTGAAAGTTCTAACTCATCATTTAGACAGACCTTTCCATTTGAGAGAAAGATGCTATATATTTAATAACTTGATTAGTTTCTATAATTCTAAATGATATAAAAGCAAAAAACAAAAACAATAAAACCTCTCTTATGCTCCCCAATAGGAATATTTAAGAATATTGCTTTACCTGTAAAGATCAATTTGCATTTTCTTCAACATATTTTCATTTCTTGAAAAGTTTATTTTAATCACAAGATCATCTCTGATAGTCTCACCACTGTCATTTGTACTTGATTTAATTTTAATTGTCTATTTAAGTCCATTTATTGATATTTCTAAATTTTCCAACTTTCTTGCCTTTAGCATATTGACAATTTGCAAATTTATTAAATCTAATGATTTTAATTCTCTCCTGACTTAATTTAATTAATAGGCAGAATCAAATGGAAACTCAATTCAATTGTATTCTTAGTTAATGCTTTTATAGAAAAACAGTATTATTAACTTTCCACTTTAACTTAAAGGATAGGAAAATATATGACAAAGATCTCAGATCACAACACATTTTTGCATGCATTTTCAGCATTTCTTTAGTGTAAATTAAGGCCGAAAATTTTCTGAGAAGGCTGTCAACACTTTTATGTACAAACACAAATAAACAAATTGCACTCCATTTGTATTACACAAATCTCAGCCTACTGTTCCTAAAGTTTGAAGCTTTAAAAAAATCTATATAAAATACAGAAAAGCACCCAAGGTCTACATCATCATTTGAACTTTGGAGGAAAGCTTAACAATCAGCCCCCCCATTTTAATTTTATAAACATTTTTGAATAAGTCATTAGGCTCTTTTCTCATCTGCCAAATTTAATTGGTTCCCTTCAAAGTATTGCCAACATAATAAAAAGAAAATAAGGTGGGGAAATTATAGTAAAAAATGCATTGAGGAGTGGCACATAGTTTTATCCCATGTTCACAAGATGATCTTAACATCCCTCAGTTTAGGAAAGTATTTTGATCTTATTATCATAAAGAATTCCATAAAATTGGAACCATATTTCATGGCTGTTCACCTCTCAAAACTCTAGAGCATGGTGGTTATTAATGTTCAATTTTTATTTTGCTCATTTCTAAATTGTGAGAGGGTTTAAATATATGCTTTTTATTGCCTTCTGAAACTTTTTTTCAAAATACATGCAAGGAAGTTGGGACAGTTGGTGGCACAGTGGATAGAGCACCAGCCCTGAAATCAGGAGGACTTGAGTTCAAATCTGGTCTCAGACACTTAACATTTCCTAGCTGTATGACCTTGGGCAAATCACTTAACCCCAATTGCCTCAGTGCAAATAAATAAATAATAAATAGATAGATAGATAGATAGATAGATAGATAGATAGATAGATAGATAGATAGATAAATGATGCATCCAAGGAAGATGGAAGGGTAGGGTCCATAAGTTTCAAGCTCTCCTGAAAAGAACAAATTTGCACCTCAGGGCAATCATAGACTCATGAAAAATAAAAAAAATAAAAAAAACTTGGGGCAAAACAGGGGTTTTCTTTATACAACTCTAGAAGATCTGAAGAAAGGCCACTGGGCTGGGATTAACCTATCTGAAGTGCAAAGATTTCCAGGCTAGCTCCACAGAAACATCAAGTGGGGACCACTTAGTGTGCCTGAAGCCTCAGCAGAAACTACAGACTTTCAACTCCTGGACTGTTTTTGGAATCTGGGTTTGAGTCCTGAAAGACTTAGCTCAACTAATTGAAAATGCCAGGTCCAGCTATTGCTGCTCAGGTAGCTCTGAGAAAGAAGGAACCAGTACTTGGTTGAGTCTCAGAAGCAGTGGGACTTGGTCACTGCAAGCTGTGGGCACTTACAGGAGGGTGGAGCTCCAGGGTTTTCATGAACTCTCAAAATTCTCCCAAATAGGAATTAAAAACAAAAATAAATTGTAGTTGTCTCCAAAGGCAAAGATACCACAAAGTTAAAGAGATAACAAACTGCTGAATTAAGAGAAGTTAATCCATAATCCCTAATAACACCTTCCTTACTAGTAGACAAAGTCTGTATAGCAAAATGTAACCCAAGGCCTTGTGTTCTATATTTTCTGCAGCTATTCCTGCAGTCTCTGCCAGACATCCTGCCCCAACTTTTATCCCACCATTTTGTGGCCACACGTAGCAGACCTTAATTATTTCCTACCCTACCCCAATGGAAATAGAACATAAAGAAGATGTATGCTATTTCTGGGGCTTCAGCATGCTGTTATCATAGTACTCAAACAAAGAGAAGTAATATGGGTAAAGCTGCACTAGGATTTTGGTTAAAAGAATTGACATTTAGCTGGGACCAATTCTGTTCTTTCTCTCCTCCTCTTCTAAAAGTCACTAGGGGAAGGGGCTGAGGCCACTAAAAGGTGAACTCCCCAACTTGAGAAGAAATTGAGACAGCATTGAGATCTATCCCTCAAAGGAGATCTCCATTGAAAGGCTAAAGGAGTTGATTGAAATTGAGCAATCAAGAACTATAAGGAAAAAGGACTGAAATTACACAACTTTTTAGGAGGAAGACCTTGAGTATAAACAGGTAGGTGAATAAGGAAGATACAAACAAGAAAACAAAGAAAATCAGAAGGGAAGATAGCACACACAAGAAAATTAACTGGTTGCATGAACTCATTCTGAGTGAGGTGAGCAAAACCAGGAAAACATTGCACACAAAAACACCAACTTTGATAGACAACTCTTCCCAGCAATACAGTAATCCAAGACAAATCCAATAGGCTTGGAATGGAAAATGCCATCCACATCCAGAGAGAACTATGGAGACTGAATGCATATTAAAGCATACTATTTTCACCTTATTTGGTTTGCTTTTTCTTATATTTTTTCCTTTTTCTTCTGTCTGATTTTTCTTTTACAACGTGACTAGTATGGAAATGTTTAAAATCAGATTGCTTGCTCTCTTGGGAAGGCAGGAGATAAGAGAGAGAGGGAGCAAAAATTTGGAACTAAATATCATAAAAATGAATGCTAAAAACAATCTACTTGTAATTCAAAAATTAAAATTGAAAGTAAGAAAATTATTGAATTAATTAATAAAACTGAGTTGGTTCTATGAAAAAAAACCAATAAAATAGACAAACCCTTAGTAAATCATTAAAAAAAGGAATGTATGATAATAGTACCTGTTTCCCAAGATTGTTATGAGGATCAGAGAAGGTAATATTTCACAGTGCCTGGAACATAGTAAGTACTATACAAATGTTAGTTAATATTGTTATTGTTATTGCTGTTGTTGTTATTTTGCACTTTAAGGTTTGCAAGTACCTTAGCTATCTTACTTCATTTGATCTTCAAAAAATCGTGTAAAGGAAGGTATTACTATCCAACTCATTTTATAGATAAGGGAACAGAGGATGCTTGGGGTAAAATAACTTCTTCAAGATCACACAGGTCTAAATATCTAAAGCAGTATTTGAACTCACAAGTTTCTTACTCCAAGTTAATACTCTATCCACTATACCATGTAGCTACCTTTATCTTAGATATCTTAGATAGATAGATATTAGAAAAAAAGCAATTCCCCAGTGGATAAATAGATATGAATAGTTATAAAATGAACAATTACAGATAACTAACAAACTATATGAAAGATTATGCCAAGTTATAATAAAAATGACCAAAAAAAAATTAGAAGTCTTTTAATCGAATAATACATCAATATAATAGCAATAAATGAAGAAATATTACTAGAGAGACATAGGAGAAGAGTAAAAAAAAATGAAAAGATTTGCAAAAGCCAATTTAACAACTGTTTCTCCCATCCCAAATGTTTCTCCCATGTAACAAATACAAAGACCAGTGATATGGACAGCTAGAGAGCACAATGGAAAGGATGCTAGTCCTGAAGATAAACCCAACTAATAAACTGAGTGATGCTGGACAAGGTTTTTAACCATGTAAGCCTTGGTTTCCTCCTCTGTAAAATGAGTTCCTGAAAGGAAACAGCAAATCATTCTAGTATCTTTAGCAAGAAAACACCAATGGGGTCATGAAGAATCTGTCCCAGGTTACATATGTTCTAATATTTCTGTAATTTTATTTTATACTCATTTGTATTTATTTCTTCAATTAGTTTGTGAATTTGAAAAGCAGTATAGTTAGACAATAGGGTCCAAATGACCTTCTTTCTAAACTGTCTTATAATAGATAAGTTACTTAACCAAACTGAGCCTCAGAGTATATATCTGTAAAACAGGAATATATAGCTGTACTACTTAACTCATGGAGTACTTAAAAGAAGAACATGAAATAATGCATCTAAAAAGCTTTGTGAAATGCAAACATTTTACTGTATTATACAAATATCAGTCTTAGCATAGTGGCACACAACAGTAATCATTATTTGAGAAGTGGAAGCCTAGGGATTTCTTAAACTCATGTATTGTAAACTGCAGTAAGGTCAATTGGGTGTCCACATTAAGTTTGGCATTAATAGAGTTAACCACAGAGAAAGGGGAATTTGGAAGGGTATAACCCAAAATTGTCAAGAGAATTAATCAGGTTAGAAAACAAAGCAGGTTAAATTGCCTCAAGAGAGTGGGATCAGGCATTTGTATCCTCTGCACTTCTAGTCTAGGCAAGATGGGGAGACTTAATTGTTTTTTTAACCGACTAATTAATTAAAATCTTAAAGAATTTTAAATGTCAATTGTCATTAATTAAGGCGGGAGAAAAGTGACTTCTACTTCTTTAGCTAAATTTCATTATCCCTCTATGCTACCAGAACTATAATAACACTTTAGTAAAGGTTCTAAAATCAAATTCTATTGATTCAGCTTAAAGTTTCATTTCACATTTTAACCATAAAATCAAATTTAACCATGTTAATTAACACTAAACTTGTAATGAACAAAACTTTAGGGTTTTTAGTTGATGTTAAATTAGGTCATCTTTTTTAATACTTTTAGAATTGAATTTTAAATCTAACTTTATGATTTTACATTTCATTTTAGAAGATTTATCCCAGTATATCTGGAGCTTTTTTTGTATCCTTTAAGGTATCATAAATTCTACAAATTTCATGTCATGTTTAAATTTGATAAACATGACATGTATTCTTTATCAAAGTTACTAAAATTAATGTTCAACACAGAGTTGAGAATGGGTTCCAAAAACCCATTAGGTAGAGACTTAAAAAAGATACTGGCTTCAAGCTTAACGATTCAACAATGTGATATATAGTAGCCAAAAAGTTTTCCTAGTAGTAAAATCGATTGGGCTCCATTAAAACAGGCATAATTTCCAAGAAAAAGGTGATTGACAGTCCGCATGTATTCTGTTTTGGTTGGACCATATTATCCGCAGTTCTGGGCATTAAATTTAGAAGAGGCATTGATAAGATGGAAGATTTACAATAGGAGACAAGCAGAGTGGTACAGAGTATTGAGTCCATGTAGGGTCCAGCTGAAAGAATTGGTAATATTTAGCATGGAAAAAAGAAGGCTTATGGGCAAGGGTGTGCTGGAGCCAGCTCATAATATCTTTAGGTAAGCCAACTGTTAAAATGCCAATGTGAACATTTCTACCTCAGAAATCAAGAAATATTACAAATTAAGGCATACTTTATTTTGTTAATTGCCCAGTTGAAATGCTAATAATCAGATTAAAAATAAAATGGGTATATCTAACAACTCTCTGTTTGTTAAACATTTGCCAGAAATATAACTATTCAGGAGTAACAAATATCTTCAATAATTGAGAGACTGCCATGTGGCAGAGGAATTGGACTTGTTTTCTTTGCTCCAAAAACAAAATGGGGTGATGATTGAAAATTGCAGAGGCAAAAGTAGGCTGGATGTCAAAAAAAAAAAAAATTCTTCATAAAGATGGAGCTAAGTGAAATAATCTCTCTCAGAATCCAATAGGTTTTCTCTGGTTAGTGTGCTTAAAAAAAAAAAAAAAAAAAAAAAAAAAAAAAAAAAAAAAGCTGGATGCTCACTTTCCGAGGAGTGGGGATTCTTTTTAGGGTATAAATTAGTCGAGATAGTAATTGTCAGTGTCTTCTAATGCTAAAATTTTATCTTCCTGTGAATATTTATCAACCCCTTTTGGTACAATCATTCAGCCAGCTAAAAATCCATTTAATTTTCTTCTGAGTCATACTTCTCCATCTCATTCAAAAGTATATCCATGATATGATTCTTTTCAATAGTGAGGTGATTTAGGCCAGTTTTAATGGCCTTGTGATGTAGAGAGCCAGAGAAAGGACTGAGGGGATCTGAGTGGGGACTGAGTATGGATCACCATATAGTATGTTGTTGTTGTTGGCTTGCATTTTGTTTACTTTCTTATTTTTTTTAGATGAGGCAATGGGGGTTAAGTGACTTGCCCAGGGTCACATAGTTAAGAAGTATTAAATGTCTGAGGTCACATTTGAACTCAGATCCTCCTGACTTCAGGGATGGTGCTCTATCCACTGCACTACCTACCTTTTTTTCCTTTTTGATCTGATTTTTCTTATGCAACATGATAATTGTGGAAATATGTATAGAAGAGTTGTGCATGTTTAATACATATTGGATTACTTGCTGAAAGGGGAGGGATGGTGAAAAGGGAAGAAGAAAAAAATTGGAACAAGTTTTTGCAAGGGTGAATGTTAAAAATTATGCATATGCTTTGAAAACAAAAAAGTTTGGTATAAAAAGTATGTCCATGAAAGAAAATGTCTAATTTTTTGATAACTCTAGATATAGTATGTCTTTCCCTGAAGTAATATTCCTTCTGCTGGAGAGAGCTAGTTCTACTAATTATGTTTCTGCCTGAAGGAAATTTTCACATGAAAATCTTACCGACAAATGTACAAAATAGAACTCATTTTTCCTCTCCAATTTCTATCAGTAGAGACACCAGCCTTGAAATAATATAGTCATTTTTACCTCTTGTTCATCCCCTGCTACTTCATATGAAGACTTCTTTCATATTAACGGAAGCATTCAAAGAGAAACAGTGCTGTGGCAGCAAGAGCTTAGTAGTGGGATTTAGAAGATCTAAATGTATCCTGGCTCTACCACACATTGTTGTGTGATCTGGTGCCAAGTCATTGAAGCTTACAATGTGATCATTTCCTCATCTATAAAATGAGAAACTTGGACAAGATGATCACCAAGCTCTTTTCTAGCATTTAAAAATCTAATAGTCAGATAAGCATTAGCTATACTTGATCACCATAAGTGATTTATATTATTTATATTATATTATCTGCAGACCATGTTCAGGCACAGTTCTTAATGCAGCTATATAGCTCCCTAGCCAAAATTTTGCACTCAATTGAATTGAATTCTCTATTTTGAAGTGCAAGGAACTCCATAGTAAAGGAAATCCTCTCCAGAAATATAGACTGGCAACTTCTTTCCAACTTAAAGTCTTAGTGAAAAGTTAAATAATTTACTCTGATCTTCCCAGCTCCAAGGCTAGTTATCTATATAATTCACCATATTGCCTCTCACAAATATTAAAAGTGGTAAGTTAAAGCAGGAAGAAAAATAAACATCTGACTTAAAAATTAAAGTTTCTATCTAGATTTAGAATTCAATTCCTTGGAATAAGGAAGGAAAAAGGAGAGAGAAGCAATGGAGAATTTTTGGTAAAACTAAAAAAAAAAATCATTTTAGAGGGAAGACAGATGAGGTTAGACTTGCCAATCTTATCAACATAATAGATCTGTTATGTGCCCAATGATAAGGTACAGGTTTATTCTGTTTTTTGTTTGTTTAATCTACAGGAGGCAATTTTTTCTCTATATTCTCCCTGAGTGTGTAGAAGGATGATGGTGCCCTCAGTAGTAATAGGGACATTTAGAAAAATGAAGAGTTTAGGAGAGTAAAATTAGTTCTGTTACATGAGTCCTTTTTCAGTCCTCAATCTTAGGGCCTTTCCTCTGAGATTATCTCCATCTGACTCTATGTAAATCCTGTCTATAGTAATTTATATGGTTTCTCACCCATTCATCTGTGAACTCTTTGTTATATAACCCTAGTGCATAATAGAATGCATGGCACATATTTAAAAATATTTTGATTGATTGATATCAAGTATGAAATTCCTGTGGGACATCTAATTAGGAATATACAATAAAAAACAAAAAGCAGTTGACATTACTGATTTTAGAGCACTGGAATTCGAAAGATTAGAATTGAAGACATAGATCTGGGAATCATTTCCAAAGAGATGCTAATTGATTACCAAGTGAGAAAGGATAAAGGGAAAAGAAAAGAGGAGCTAGAATAGAGCATTATCAGATGCTTGATGTGGTAAATAGAAACTTTGTAAAAGAAAATTACAAGAAAAGTTTGCAAATAAAGATAGAATACATATTTTCTGAAAAAAATGCTTTCTAAATTATATTTTTTAAAATATGATTTCTTAAAGTCAAATAATATACCACTAATATATGGGCATGTGGTAACCACGGGAAAACAATGTCACACAGTCAATGAACCAAATAATATAAAAAAAGAGCTTAGTACCAGGTAATTGAAGAAGCACACTGGTTCAGTAATTATGAATTGGTTAAAGTCTGAAACTTGAGTTGTTAAATGTTCCAGTTTATGAAGGTCATTGGTACATTAGTAAGAGTTAGAAGTATAGAAATGATGTCTAAGTCTTCCATTCTAATTCTCAATTCCTACATCAACTTATTGTAACCTTGGCCAAAGCACTTAACCTCCAGGTTATGGTTTCCAAAATGAAGACCAATGTGTGAACTAATTCAGTGGAACACATATTATTCATAAGAGTATAATTTAGAATGCGCTGCTTAAATCCACAACTGTAGCATGCCATTTATGTTACTAGAACTTCCTTTTAGAATTTTCTTGAAGCTGGATGTGATTGATCCCAGAGAATGTCCAGTTCAAGCTTCTAGACAGTACCGAAATCTCTTCCAAAAAGGTTTGACAAGTGGGTCATCCAATCTCTGAACACTTCTAGTCGTGAGATTTTACAAATGGAAAGTTTTCTGTTTGAAATTTTGTCACCTTCATTTTTCAGAAAGGCAACAGATTCTATTTAATATTTTCCTTTTTCCATACATTTCAGGTTTAAAATTCATATCATCCATATTTCTTCACATTGTGGTAAAAGATTCAGAAATTTGGGGTCTAGATAGCTTCTTTGGAAAATAGTGTTATAGTTTTAAATCAGGCTCTATGCCTTTTACCTAAGAAAATGTTATATAATCATTTGGATAATGTGTTGTATTTTGGAACCCAAATATTGGTCTTTAGTCTAATTTTTATCACTTTTTAAGAAGATTATTGAACAAATCGGATCATAAAAGCACAAGTGAGTAGGCAGTAACCCAAGTATTTCTGAAAGTATCCTTTGACAAAAGCAACTCTATTTTCAGCTGTTCACTTTTTATTCCTACCCTATAATTACTGAGTCACATTAAAAATAATTGTATATGTTATTTATTTGAAGGTTACATGACATTTCCATTTACAACAATTCAAAGCACTGTTTAATTATCTATGTACTTGGTCACTTGCAATGGAGAATTTAAACCATTGATATTTAAGGCAGGGAATCAAGTGCAGCCATATTCCTTGGTACTTTTTTTTCTAATTAAATGTGAGGAGAAAGTAATTTTACTTTTGCAGGCTTAACCAACTTTCCTTCAAACAAATCTGTGTCATCTCCAGGAAATTACTTTTATATATATAGTGCATCCTGAGTTTCTTTTTCTTTTTTTTTCTATCCTCAGTGACTAGTATAGTAACTGACATCTAATAAATGCTTGTTGCATTGATAATAATTGACTTTGTTATAGAATTCTTACAAGATTCATTAATCAAGGCATTACTATCTTAAATATAAGGACTTGAAAAGAACTTCTGTTTTTCCTTCTATTTTTCTTGCCATACCCATTTTTAAATTTTTAAACCATGTTAATATTGAACCTACCCACCTAGCATTCAGGTCTACTGAGCTGATTGAAACTCCAATTTTCTGTTTGTTATTAGCTTTCCTTAAAAGCTAGTGGTGGATAAAGTTGACACTATTAATTAAATCAAGGTTTAAAGATTATTTATACATATTTGTGTACTATTTCTATTTCCCAATTTTTTAAAAAAATGGCATGGAGTTAGTCATCAGCATTATAAAATTATAAGAAAAGAATAAATGTTAAATATTCAAGCTAACCTGTTTCATAGAGGGCACATTATTGAACTATTTGAGACTTAAGTTTCTCATTTTTAAAATGAGACAGTTTACTAGGTAAACTCTATGGGTCCTACTAGCTATTAATCTATGATCTTATAATCCTGTTGTTTTGTAGAAAAAAAACACTATAGTCATTTTTCTCTGATTATATGATTAAATGTGTCTGAAGGGATGACTCTGTTCTAGAATATACTATAGTCATGGTAAATGCCCAAATGCTTATTTGTGTCAGGAAAGTACTGAGGGGGAATGAGCTGAAAGTAATCCCCACCAAGTATAATTGAACATATTACGGCAACATTTCCATTTATCAGGAACCCAGCAACCTTTACAAAAGTATCCTATATAATTTTCCATCACCCTGTCATGTAGATGGTTACTTTGAAATGTAGGGTACTTGATATTGAAGGATGTGAAGTCTACAAAATTAAAGCCTATGATAAATCAATATTTGATCTCCAGTTCCACTTATACTTATTTCTCTTACAAGGATGATGACACTTCATAGTAAGAGGTAATATGGCATAATAGAAAAAAGACTGGGACTGGAGTCAGCAGATACCTGGGTTCAAGTACCTCCTCAGACAATTGCCAGATATAAGATGATGTTCAAATCATTTAACTTTTTTTAAAATTCTTAGATTATTCATCTCTAAAATGGTGATAAAGGCATCTGACATGCAGGGTCATTATGAAGATCAAATGAGATAACATGTACAATGATTTGCAAAACTTCAAATGTTCTATAAATATAGGTGATGATGATGAGAAAGAAGAAGTAATGATAGACTTTCAGGATTTTGCTTAAAATAATTAAATGTTTGACAAAAAAAATTAATGTTGTTGGATATGTCTTTCATGAAACTATCCAATTTATAACATTGCTAAAATTGGTGTCATTTTGTTTTTAAAAACTTTTAAAATTTGATCAATTCCAATCATATCTCATTTATTTTCTTTCAGTTGAGAAAATGCATAATCAAATAGAGAAATAAATAATTTTTGATATAGATGAAACATGAAAATATAAAATTGCTCCAAAATAAATTCACAGAATGAATATGAATCAGAATTGAAATGTATATTTCCCTTGTAATAAACAGTCATTGACATGAATTATTAATTCTATTAAAATACTAAGTCACAATATCGGCTTTTGTTTAAAAAATTATTTAGCAGTAATTAAATGCTAAGGACTAAGCAAGATGTTAACAATTGGTATCTATTTTGTGATGCCTACATATATCACTCACTCAGAAGTGTATACATGAGTATCTCCTAACATCTAGTACATATATAAATTACCATAATCTCTCCTTTTTAAACTGTATAAGTACTCTAAAATGTCTGCTAATATATTTTATCCCAACTATATTATCAAAGATCAAACATATTATTCTAAATCAAATTTTCTTTTTGGAGGAAATCCCAGAAGGTTACTAAATTGAGTTGGAGGAATAAACATGATGCAGTGTATCTACAATTACTGACAACCGTTAAGTGATTCTTGGTGAAACACAGGGCTCCCTGGTGATTTGTGATACTCATTTATTGTACTATATAGAAAGGCATATACTTCATTCTGTTTGTGGACAATAGGGGGAGCTGTTTGAGCATATGCTAAATTTCTTTGATAATGTTGAATTTTTCAATCAGTATACATACTTCTTGAGAGTCTATTCAGGATTGCATCAATTAATACTGTCTTTCAAACTCATAGTCTTCTTAGGCTTTCACTTCACCATTAAAAAAAAATAACCTTGTAGCTTCGTATGCTAGTTAAATTTTTAAAAATGTTTTGAAAGATACACTAATTCATTTAAAAATGTTTAGCCACAATAGCCAAAGTTTCTGAATATACTTGATATACCAATATTGGTGCATGCCTTCTGCTCTTAAGACTTTCCTCATGAAAAACTGATCATCTAATTCATAATGGTATTTATCATTTTGGGTTTTGAATGGGTTTGAATGCCAACCTCAGATGCTAAAAGATGTGGATTCAAGTGTGGCCTATAACCGTAGTCAAGTTGTTTACCTGCTCAATGCTAGGAAAATTTTCTGAAATTTTAATTTGCATAGAATAATGTCTGTTTGAATTTTTCAAACTTACAAATGAAATCACAAGTTTGGCCCCTGAACCAGATGAGCCAAGTTCAATTTCTTGGGTAGTTCCCGTGTTTAGAACATAAGAGAACATATCTATTTTGAATTCTCTCTTCTCACAAAAGTAGGGGAGACAAATTAGAAGAGCAGCTATGAAGGAGTGGGACAGGAAACATGAGACAGGAAACACCCTCCAGCAGCAGGAGTAGTCCCAGCTGACCAGAAATACCCTTTAATAGATCAGAATTGGGATCATAATAGCCCCATATAGGGGAAGTATGAGGGATCTTATAGAACTGATAATTACAGGAATTCAAAATGCAGTGCCAAAAAGACAGAACATGAAAAAAAGCCTTTGGGGTGACTCAGGGGAAGGACGAGTCACCAGCTGAATATCTGAGTAGCCTAAAGCTAGCATGAGGAAGTACTTTGGATCTAATCCTGATGACCCAGGAGTAGACAATACCCTGAAATTGTACTTTGTGACCAATGCATGGCCAGATATCAGTAGAAAGGCTTTGAGATGTTGGAGATGTCAAAAAGTAGGACATATACAAAAAGACTGCCCCAGCAGAGGAAGGAACAGCAGATATGTTCCCTTGTTAAGCTTGATGAAGATTAGGGGTGTCAGGGGTTCTTGTAGACACCCACCGGGAACCCTTGGTAAATTTAAGGGTGGGACCCCACCAGGAGACTCTTGTGCTCTTAATAGATGCCAGAGGATTGAGATCTTCAATGACCTGTTTGCCTGAAGGGGTTAAATTATCTAAGGAAACCCTAGTGATTTCTGGGGTTAAAGGAGAAAATTTTCTTATATGTGGGAAAAAGGAAAAACATTGGGCAGATTTCTGCTCATCTCAGAAGCAGGAGTAAACTTTCTAGGGAATGACTTAATAACTAAGCTGGAAATTGTGTTGATTCCACATGGACCCAGCATATACCCTAGTAGAATGGCACTAATGAATGAAGAAGAGCAGACTAGGATAAACTCTGAGGTTTGGGAGGGACTTAACAATCCAGGCAGAGCAGACACAGTCCAGATAAAAATAACATTGAAAGACCCTAGGGATGTGGTAAGAGTCAAACAAGACCCAATTTCTCTAGAAGGAAGGAGAGGTGTGCAGCCTGTAATACAAGGCTTATTGAGAAATGGACTAATAGAACCCTTCATTTCACCCTTCAACACACCCATACTTCCATTCAAAAAGAATGGGAAATTGGGAAATACAGATTAGTTCAGGATCTAAGGGAGATTAACAAAATCGTGTTAGCTTCCCACCCTGTGGTTCTAGACCCATTCTGAGCCGTATTCCTAGTTTTGCAGAGTGGTTCAGTGTGTGGGCTCAAAAGGATGCATTATTCTGGAACTGCCCTTTAGAGGAAAGTAGTAGAAACCTCTTTGCTTTCCAATAGGAATATCCAGAGACTGGAAGGAAGCAGCAAATTAAGTGGTACCTCTTCCCCGAAGGCTATATTGAGTCCCCAAATTTGTTTGGTCAAATCCTTGAAAAATGCATGGGAGATTTCCAACCAGTAATGGGAATTTGGGTGTTACAGTATGTAAATGATCTACTAGTAAGGGAGGATTCAAGGAAACATCCCAATAATTGTACCATTTATCTATTAAATTTCCTGAGAGGATTAGGGTTTAAGTGTATCAAAAGAGAAATTGCAGTTTATGGAGAGGGAGGTGAAATATTTAGAGCTCTTGATTAGTGAAGACAGCAAGAGATTGGACCCTGCCAGAATTAAGGGAATATTATACATACCCAAACCTAAGACAAAGAAGACGCAAATTTAATAGGGGATTGTCAGGCATGGATAGATTCTTATGCTGCTATCATTAAACCCTTGTATAAGCACCTGCTGGAGGAAAGTCCAAATTCTATCATGTGGGATGATCAAGAGAATGATCAGAAGTTTGAGGACTTCCGGCATTTCATTTCACCACCTGTATTGGTTCTCCCCACCTTGGAAAAACCTTTCCAACCTGTTTGTCAATGTTGAGGGAGGGGTGGCTCTGGGAGTTCTTGCTCAAATAAGAAGGATCTGAAAAGACCAGTGGCTTTCCTTTCATCTTAATCCTGCCTCCTTTTTGTCCCCTGGAACAGAACTATCCCCAGATGGAACATTGTTGCTTAGAGTTAGTTAGATTTTCAAACAAAAATAAGAGAGAATTTAAGAGAACCGCCAATATTTGGGGGAGTAAATTGGTTTATAAATGGCTCTTCTAGGATGATAGATGGGAAAAGGAAAAATGGATTTGCTATTGTGGATAGAAATAAAACTTCCACTGTTACCAAGGGCAGTCTACCTGCCCATTGGTCAGCTCAAACTTGTGAATTGTATGGTTTAAATCAAGCATTGAAATTATTGAGGGACCAATATAGGAATGTATACACCAATTATAAATATGCCTGGGGTGTGGTGCATGTATTTGGAAAATTTGGGAAGAACGAGGTTGTGTAAATAGTAAGATAAAGAACTGGTCCACCATACACTAGTCAGAGATTAGCAATGTATCAATAATACATGTAAAGGGACATCAGATGGGAAATTCTTTTGTGGCAAGGGGAAGTAGATTAGTAGATGAGGAGGCCATGGGAGCTGGAGACCAGGAGATTACTCCTATAATGGCTTTGATACCTGTACTTTCCCCTAGTCTGCCTTCTCCCAGTTTTATCCAGAAGGAAAACAGAAGGCCTCAACTCTCAGAGCAGTTGGAAGGATAATGGCTCTTACCTGATAGCAGAGAGGTACTGACCAAAGCAAGTACGAGGCAGCTCCTTCAGCAGCTGCACCAGGGTAGTCACTGGGAGATCCAAAACCTGTGTGATACTGTGCTGACAAGATATGTTTCCCCCAGCCTATATACTAAGGCCTGTCAATTGGTGGACGGCTGTCTCGTTTGTCAAAGGACTAATAAGGCTGCTTAACACCAGATCCCAAAAGGGGGACAACCTCTGGGAATTAGACCATTTCAAAGCATCCAGATGGACTTTACTGAGCGTCCACCAGTTGGTCACCTCAAAGACTTTTTTTTACCCAGACCAGAGATGCAAATGGCTGGGGTGACACCTGGCCCCCAGAGAGAATAGGTAAAGAGTATGGGCCAACTACCTGGGCTCAAGATGGAAGTTGGAGATATAGAATCTAGAATCCCAATATATATGTTAAATAGGATAATTAGACTTCAAGCAGTTGTAGAGATTATCACCAATGAGACAGCTAAGGTACTAGACCTGATTGACAACTAAACAATCCAAAACTCATTATCCAGAATAATTAGGTTAGAAGGGAAAGCTGAAGGGTGTGTTAGATTGATGGTGCTAAAAGAGTGGGAGCTAGTGCCCCAAGAAGACTGACAGGAGCCAGAAGGGGATGAGGAATGAGATAGGGAATGTAAAATTATGTTACAAAAATTTGAAGAGATCTCAGTGTACAAATAAGAGGGAGGACTGAACGAGATGAAGTGAGATCTCTCAGAACAGTTGTGAAAATCGAGTAAGGTTTCATCTACTTCAGACCTGGAGTAGGCCTGAAGGTCCTTAAGCATTGACTCAAGGGCATACCTAAGTCCCCTTCCTGCTATCTTCCCATGACATCATTTTCTCCCTATTTCAATCAAATATGGGCAACTATGTATTTATTGGCCAAGTTCAATTTCTTGGGTATTTCCCATGTTTAGAATGTAAGACCCTCAGTCAATGAGGATGATGGTCAGTAGTGGGGGGATGAGGAGGTTGTGTTAGGGACTATTTAAAGTGTAAAACCTGTCCCAGAAGATGCCTCCTCCCTTCCATTCTTCTCAAAAGAACATACAATAAACTTTTGCTTTGCTCCTAGAGATCTCTCCAACTTTTTATTAAATAATGACCCCTCACCATTCTGAGCCACATAGCTCATAGCCACATAGGGATTCCTTTCATCCCATTTTATTCCTATATTAAAGACCAAAAATGTGAATTTATTTTAACTATTAAAAATATTTGCTTAGTCTTGTGACTTTTTGTTTTTAATAATTACATCATCTACACAGATAAATATTATTCTTGTCTAAGTTTGAAGAAGTTCAATCTCACTCAATTTTTCTTAATCATGTTCTGGGAAATTTTGCCTAAATATATCAATAGTAAACAACTCATAACATTTTTTTTCTGGATAGGTACCAATGAAAACTAGTTTATTAGTAGGAACTTTTTCCCCCTCAAAACCATATAAATGTGAAGCATGGCCTGAAGCAACATCATTTCAAGAGTATAAAGATCCAAGGAGCTATGGCCAATGTTGATATCACATATGTTTTAATTCTAAGGTTTCTGAACTCTTTAGTATCTAATATTATTGTATATGTCTTGCTATTAGGGCGTAATTAATTTTTATGTGCTTTTTCAGAGGTTAGGGTTAATGTATTAGATTTCCAAATCTCCCCAAAAAGTCAATAGCTACTGATAATATTTCTGAAATTATGAATGATTTCTCTCTTGATAGTATACATTTTGGAGGTGAAAGGGGGGGGTGAGACCTGTTCCGTTGGATTTAATTGGATCCGAATTCTAAATTCAGTTCAATCAACCAGATAGATAGATAGATAGATAGATAGATAGATAGATAGATAGATAGATAGATGGATGGAATGGATGGATGAATAAATGAAGAAACAAATTCAATTCAATGAATACTTATCAAATGCCTAAAATGCACTAAGCCCCAGAGATGCATATACAAAAACCAAACAGTAAAATTAGTTTGCCTTCAGGGGACCAAGTCTTTGAGAGTCTGAAGTGAAAGTAAGTGATATTTTAAACTATTGTAAACTTTAAAGTCAAAGAATTTTTTAAAAATCTGGAATGAGGTACATAGCACTTAGTTCAGCCTTCTAATTCTATGGAAAAGTACGGACTTGATTTGATTGGTTTTTGGAGTATGTGGCAAAGACACTAATGACTTCTGGGATTTTTTTCCCCTACTTTCAGGCCTAATTTCTTCCTCCACCTAGTTCCCCACCAAAAACAAAACAAACAAACAAAAAAAACTATAAATTCTCACACTATTTTTAGAATCCCAATAACCTAGGACCCCATCATAACCACATAAGCTCAGGGAAAAGTATATAAAATATTAATACATTTGGCACATAAATTGATATATAACTCAATTTTTAAATCTTAAAGTTCAGGAATGGAAATAAAAAGCTGAATTACCACTGAGAGAATAAAGTGAAGATAATAAGAACCCTTCTGAAATCTAAAACAACAACAACAACAAAAAAAAAACAAAAAACACCTGCACAACAGGAAGTTATGTCAAGTAAAATTATGCATGACTTTTCTGTAGCTGAAATTTCTCACAGTCAATAATATTAAAGAAAATGCAAAGGAACAAGCTTACTGCTTTCTTTCTTCTCTCTTTCTTTCTTCCTTCCTTCCTTCCTTCCTTCCTTCCTTCCTTCCTTCCTTTCTTTCTTTCTTTCTTTTTTTTTTAAAGACCTATTGAGAAATCAGTAACTTTTCATTGTTGTTCAGTCATATCCAACTCTTTGTGGCCACCTTTGGTTTGCCATTTTCTCCTTTAGCTTATTTTACAGATGAGAAAACTGAGGCAAAGAGGGTTATATGACTTGCCCAGAGTCATTCAGCTAATAAGAATGTGAATCTGGATTTGAACTCAAGTCTTCTTTGAAACTCAACACTATCTACTATACCACCTAGTGGCCCATCACTATTTTTTTTTAAATAGAAGAGGAATGGGCATGTTTGTTGAAGTATAGCTCTATAATATATAGTGATTTTCCCAAAGGAAAATCCCTGCCATATTTTTGGATGATTGATAACCTAGACCGAATGACAAGATGAAAGTGATTAGAAAAGGAAGACATAGGACAACTTTTAACTTGAGAGGAAGAGGAGGAGGATTGGAGAATTAACGGTTTCATTAACTAAAAGACATCTACTGTAAACTAGTTCCACTCTGGACTTAGTTGGTGAACACTGAAGGTCCTATTTAGCTTTTTCTCTCACATCCTTGAAACTTTCTCAAGCTCTCCTCATTTATGCAAGAAAAGATTAAACTGATGATGAAGTATAGAGGGGCTTGAAATTTCTGGGATCTTAGCAGAAAAAGAAGAATCTGTCCTGATGCTTTTTTTCACCCAGAAAAAATCTGTGAAACTTCAGTGCACCCAGGTTCTGTGCTGCTATCTTCCTAGAGTGACTAAGATAATCCTAATTCTCACTACATGAGAGCATAGGAAATTTTATGGTTCACTGGTAGCTGATATTAGAGAGACTGAACGCCTAGGGTACATGTGTGAGTAGGGGGAAAGGAGGAAAATAAGGGGAATGATTAGTTATGATGCCTGTGAAAATGTTGATGAGAGATATTTTAGGGTCAGAGGACTACAGAGCTAAGGATAGGAGGATCTTCCCAGACCATCTAGTCCATTCTTCTCCTTTTATAATTGAGGAAGCTAAGGTCCAGAAAGTTAAAATAGTTTGTCCAAAGTTATACCTATAATAATAGAGAGAGGTTTAAATCCATGTTCTCTGATTTCAGAGTCATTGTTCTTTCTATTATAACATGATGCCTTCATGTTAATTGCTGTGGTGCTTTATGACATTACCATGCTTTTCCCTAATTGAAAAAAACAAAACAAAAAACTACTTTGTATGGCTATGATATTTTTAGTTTTATCTTAGGTTTTTTTAAATGACTTTCTTTTTTATTTTTAATTTCTAGAGTAAAATAACTATTAACATAACATAGTATAATAAAAAGACAATTTTTACATTAAACTGAAAATCCACTATACACAAGTTATTTCTTTCAAATATAAAACAAAAAATATTATGTATTTGTCTTCCTTTTCCCTTCATTTTAGAGATGCTACCATTAGACACAATTGGCATATGTATATATGTAAAATTCTTCTATACATATTTCTATTTATCAGTTCTTTCTCTCAATGTATATAACATCTTTATTCATATGTTCTTTATAGTTAATTTGGTTATTTATAATAGACAAATATATTTGCTCAAAGTTGCTTTTAAAACAATACTGCTATTACAGTATTCTCTTAGTTCTGCTTAAAGCAGCTTTGTATGGCTATGATCTTTGTATGGCTATGAAAATAACTTGGAAATGCTTTGGTTTTTTTTCCCTCCTTGAATGGAGCAAGTGACAATGACCCTAGAATATACAAGCAATGTGAAAAATGATACATAGGAGAGATTATATAAGTATGTGTGAGAACCTACTGAATTGGATACAGCTAATCCCTTTTCAGGGAACTTAATATATTAAATATCAAAATTCCTATTAAGTAAATTCTCCTCTCCCCTCCCCCAGTCTACTTCTATAATTCATTTTGCATTATATATGCTAGTATAAATGCATATACTAGCAACTTTCACCTGGATTTTATTACTGACAAACTTAAATAACAGAAAGAACAGCTCCAAAGTAATTTTTATTCCAATTCAATTGTAAGTGGAAGCAAATATATGTCTTCTAAAATTAATAACATTTAAACTTTTTTTTGTGTGTTTTTTGTTTTTTTTTTTTTTTTTGCTGCTGGCATACCATAAATCTAATCATTCACAAAACCTTCCTGTGTTGAGGTATTAGTATGTTTTCTCTCAAAGTCAGCTTTTTCCTGATCTATAGTTCTATATCCGTTTTCTTCCCAAATCCTAGGTTCTATCTTACATAGGCTTCAGTAACTTCTGTACCAGCTTTTTTTTATTCAGCATTTCTTTATATTAGTCACTCTTAAATGCTATTCACTGGCATTTCATGTCATATGTTAATTCAATTACTTTAGGTGGACTTTTAACTTGACTCCAACTATCACTATGTTATCATTATTCCTCATCATACCTAATGTTCATTTACCCGTTATCTCCTATCTGTTGATTCTGCTCCATTCAGGTATTACCTAATCAAACTTATCAGTCTTTCAAACACTTTCACTCACATTTTTCAAAAATGCCTCCACAAAAATCTTGGTGTAAGTATAAGTTACTAATATATACCTGTCTCTGAAACCAATGAATTATCTTCCCTTTGAAAAAGTGAATATATTAAATATGTTTATTGATAATGCTAAATTTAATGAAACGTGTCTTAAGTTCCAGGTGCTGGGAATACAAAGTCAAGATGGAAAATAGTTCTTGCTCTACATTTTAAACTCTATTCAGGGATATATCAACTTCCAAGTAACAGATAATTTGAGGAAAGGGAGAACACAACTAAGTGATAGTATGAAGAAAAGCTTCCTCTTAAATGAAGGTGATGGTGCAACCTTTGGGAATGATGCAGCAGAAACCATGATTACAGTAGAGACCCCAATACTTTTTTAAGAGATCCCTAGGCCACCCTGTCTTAGGAAATATATAGTCACCTTAGGAATGTTGCTATTGGAAATGTTGTGGCATAACCTTGGAGAAGGTGTGTGAAAGAAAGGGAATTTGGCCTGATATTTTATTCTATTAAACTATCTTTGAAGGATGTCTGGTTTGTCATCCAAAATTGTGAGCTACTCTCTTATACATAGATCCAAATTGAATACTTCTTTGTTTCAAGGGCCTTGCACTTGAGGAACTTTTCCTTCTCCAAAACAGGTGCACTAGAGCACATAATGCAAATGAGTTTGCTTTTCCCTAGGATCCTCCCTATGTATGCCAAGATCCAGCCATTGCTTGTCCTCTGTCTTTCCCTCTCTCTGCCCTTTAAGTTGTCTCTTCACTCTCAGCCCTTGCTAGACCCTTTTTGATCAGACAATGTGCCTTTCAATGTGCCTTTCACAAAATGAAGTGCTCCTCTTGTTTATAAGATCTCATTTATGAGTTGTTCACATCCCAAAATGCTCTCCCAACCTAGTGTTTCATTAAGGTGGTGGTTGAAATGAACCTTGAAAGGTTTCTAAGATCTGGAGTTGAAAAAGGAATATAATCCCAGGAAAAGAAGCATACATATCAAGTCAGCAGGGTCAGGGATACAAGGCTGAGTTTGTGTACATTAAGGAGATCAATGTAGTTGCATAAAAAAGTGCATGATGATAGGGAGTGGGAGGACACTGTGACTTGATCTGGGATTGCATTAAATTTCCACTAGTAAAACTCCTTCTATCAATGCTTAATTAATAGTGACAATTTAAAGAGCTCCCATTTATACAATGCTTTGATATTTACAAAGACATATTATATATGTGTGTATATATATATATATATATATATATATGTATATATATATATATATATATATATATTCATTTTATCCTCACAACCACACTGTAAGGTACATCCTCATTTGAAAGTTGAGGAAGCTGTCATATAGAAAGTTAATCTAAATATCCAGGTCACTGAGGTAGTAAGTATCTCAAAAAGCAGTCAAACAAAGTCAGATCTTCCTGACTCCAGGTCCCAGGCTCTAAAGATTTTACCAACCAGCTGACAATTCTCTGCAACTTGAAGTCAGAGAGTTCCCTAGGGCATTGAGAGGTTAAGTGCCTTGTCCACAGATGCATAACCAATAGATGTTGGAGATCACATTTGAACTTAGGCATTCATGACTCTTAAGTCAACTCTCTGCAATAATTAAAATAGAGTTACTTTCATGTAAATATAAAAAATTAATTTTTAGGTAAGCAAATAAATCTCAATTATTTTTAAAATAATATTTAATTAAAATATTAAGATGATTTAAAATATTTTAAATGCTTTGAAAATTTTAAAATGGAGAGAGACACACACAGTTAGTTCCTATTAAGCAGAAATTTATTTTCCTATTCTCTAGGATAAACATCTAGGGTTCCTTCAATCAATAATAAAATGACAAGAACTTAAACCATTTACCATCCTGGCCATCTTCCTTTCAATACTTAAGCTAGTGAGCTAATTAATTTCCTTTGTAAAAAGTGGAAATAGGAAAGATATCTTATGCATTATTATTGCTCATTTACACAAAAGTTGTCTCCCAGTTAAAGAAAGCACTGAAGACAGGAGATTAAAATTAGAAAGTAGCTTGATGAAACAAAGGAATTTAGTAAACTGATCTTCTCCTGGTTGTTCACTGATAATGGGTTTTGTTGGTTTGTTTAATCTGTGTTAAGTGACCAGCACTTCCTCCCTTCAACAACTCTGAAGATCCACTGGCAAATTCTTGATTTACTTGGCATATTTTTTCCAGAATCCACCCAGAACTCTTCCCCACCAGCTTTCTTTCAAGGCATTACTTCATGAATATGTTAATAACATCACTTCACAAGTAATTTTATAATAGGTATGTTATAAATTAGTGGCTCCTACATCTAGGGATCAAAAGATTGAAGTTTCTCTTTTGAAAGCCATATTTCCAGTCTTCTCAGATTTTTTTTATTTCCACTACAGTAATGGGTATGGTAAAAGGGTCCTCTTTGGAAAACAAAAAAGCAACAATAAGCAAGTTCTAAATGAGCTGTTTGAGCTGTAGAACTTTTAGGTGACATCAAACTTTCTTAGATGGGATGTGGTAGAAACCCTAGACAAAAACAACCCATTTAATAAACTATCTCAGAGTGGGAATATGCAGTTAGATAATATTTTTTTTCAAATTAATTTTTTTTCTGTTTTTTTTTGTTTTCCACAGTAAATTTATTTATTTTTAATACAGAGTCCTTTATGAATCATATTGGGAGAGAAAAGCCAGATTAAAAGGGAAAAACCAGATGAAAAAAGAAAAAGCAGAAAAAAGAAGTGAACATAGCATGTATTCATTTGCATTCAGTTTCTTAGTTTTTTTGTTTTTGTTTTTGTTTTTTGTTTTTCTGGATGAAGATGGCATTTTCTGTTCAAAGACTGTTGGGATTGCTTTTCATCACTGAACCACTGAGAAGAACCAAGTCTTTTATAGCTGGTCATAGCACATTCTTGCTGTTATTGCATACAATATTTTTCTGATTCTGCTTAATTCATTGAGCATGAATACATGTGAATCTTTCCAGATCTTTCTAAAAGCAGTTTGTTAATAATTTTTTTTTGTGTGTGTAACAAAATATCCCATTACCTTCCTTTACCACAACTTGTTGAGTCATTCTCCAATTGATGGGCATCTACTCATTTTCCTATTCTTTGCTACCACAAAAATAGTTTCTATAAACATTTTTGCACATGTGGGTCTTTTCCTCTACTTTGATTTCCTTGGGATATAGAGTCAGCATTAACACTGTTGGGTCAAAGGGTATGCACATTTTGATAGGCTTTGAGAAACAGTTCTAAATTGCTCTCCAGAATGCTTGGATCATTTCACAACTCCACCAACAATATATTAGTGTCTCAGTTTTCTCACATCCCCCCCAACATTTATCCTATTAGTCAATTTGAGAGGAGTGAAGTGGTACTTCAAAGTTGTTTTTATTTGCATTTCTCTAATCAATCTCTAATCAACTTAGAACATTCATTTTTTTTCATATAAGTATAGATGGCTTTAATTTCATTATATGAAAATTGTCTATTCATATCCTTTGACCATTAATCAATTGGGGAATAACTTTTATTCATATAAATTTGACTCAGTTCTTTATATATTTTAGAAATGAGACCTTTATCAGAAACACTGGCTGTAAAATTTTTTTTCCAATTTTGTACTTCCTCTTTAATTGTGTTTCTGATGGTTTTGTTGGTATAAAAAAACTACTTAATATAATCAAAGTTGTCCACTTAACCTTTTATAATTTTCTCTATTTTTTGTCATAAATTCCTCCCTTCTGCAAAGATCTCATAGGTAAATTATCCCTTGTTTTCCTAATTGTTTACAATATCATTCTCTATGACCAAATAATGTATCCATTTTCACCTAATTTTGGGGGGCATGAGATGTAGGATTTTGCCATGTTTCTGACATTATTTTCCAGTTTTCCCAGCAATTTTTGTCAAATAGTGAATTCTTATTATCAAAGCTAGAATTTGGCAGTTTATCAAATAGGCTTTGATTATTGTGTTGTATCTAAACTATTCCACTAATTTACCACTCTATTTCTTAACCAGTACCAAATGGTTTTGATGACTGCTGCTTTATAATAAAGTTTTAGGTTTGATACTGTTAAATCACCATCCCTTGCATTTTTTCCCATTGATTCCCCTGATATTCTTGACCTTTTGTTCTCCAGATGAATTTTGTTCTTATTTTTTCTAATCCTATAAAATAACTGCTTGGCAATTCGTTTAGTATGTTACTGAACAAGTAGACCAATTTAGGCAGAACTGTCATTTTTTTATATTAAGTTGGCTTACCCATGAGCAATTGGTATTTTTCCAATTGTTTAGATCTGACTTTATTTGCATGAGAAGTGTTTTGTAATTATATTCATAAAGCTCTTGGATTTTTCTTGGCAGATAGATGCCCCAAGTGTTCAATTTTGTCTACAGTACTTAGAAATGAAATTTCTCTTATCTCTGGCTGATGAACTTTGTCAGTAATATATAGAAATTCTAAGTATATCATCATATCATCTGCAAAGAGTGATACTTTTATCTCCTCGTTGCCTATTCTTATTTTTTCTTTTCCTATAGCTAAAGTCAACATTTCTAGTACAATGTTGAATAATAGTGCTGATAATGGGCATCCTTGTTTCACCCCTGATCTAATTAGGAATGCATCCAGCTTTTCTCCATTACAAATAAAGCTTGCTGTTGGTTTTAGATAGATACTGCTCAATTTTTTAATAAAAACTCCCTTTATCCCTATGTTCACCAGTGTTTTTAATAGGAATAAGTACTTTATTTTGTCAAAAGCTTTTTCTGAATCTATTAAGATTACTATGTGATTTCTATTAGTTTTGTTATTGATATGATTGATTGTGATAATAATTTTCCTGATAGTGAACTAACCCTGCATTTCTGGTATAAATCCTACTTGGTCATAATGTATAGTTGATAAGTTGCTGTAATCTCTTTGCCAATATTTTATTTAAAATTTTTGCATCAATATTTAACTAATTATAATAATCTAGTATTTGGAAAATCCAAAGACCTCAGCTTCTGGGATAAGAACTCAGTATTTGATGAAAATTGTTGGGAAAACTGGAATTTAATATGGCAGAAACTAGGCATTGACCCACACCAAACATTTTATATCAAGATAAAGTCAAAATGGGTTCATGATTTAGACTTAAAGAGTGATATTACAAGTAAATTAAAAGAATAAAGTATAGTCTATGTCTCAGATCTGTGGAGAAGGAAGGAACTTGTGGCCTAGGAAGAATTAGACTACATTATAGAATGCAAATGCATAATTTTGATTATATTATTTGATTATATTATATTAAGTTAAAGAAGTTTTGTACAAACAAGACCAATGCAGCCAATATTAAAAGGGGGGGGGGGGAATTACATCAAAGGGATCTGATAAAAATCTTATTTCTAAAATAGAATTGATTCAAATCTATAAGAATTCAAGCCATTCTCCAAATAGTAAATGGTCAAAGAATATGAACAGACAATTTTCAGATGACAAAATTAAAACCAGTTAGGTATAGATATACCACTACACACCTCTTAGATCGGCTAAGATGACAGGAAAAGATATTGATGAATGTTGGAGGGAATGTGGAGAAAATAGGACATTAATAAATTTTGGTGGAGTTGCGAACTGATCCAATCATTCTGGAAAGCAATGTGGAACTATGCCAAAAGAGCTATCAAACTGTGCATACCCTTTGATCCATCAGTATGTTTACTGTCCCTGTATCCCAAAGATATCATAAAAAAAGGAAAAATCTTTGTAGCAGTCCTTTTTGTAGTGGTAAGAAACTGGAAACTGAATAGATGCCCATCAATAGGAGAATAACAGTAGTTATATGAATGTTAGGGAATATTATTATTCTATAAGAAAAGATTGGCAGATTCACCTATTGATATATAATCAAAGGATGTGAACAATTTTCAGATGAAGAAATTTAAACTATTTGAAAATGAAACATAGCCATATGAAAAGGTGCTCCAAATCATTATTAATCAGAGAAATACAAATTAAGACAACTCTTGAGATGCCACTATACACCTGTCAGATTGGCTAGGATGACGGGAAAAGATAATGCTGAATGTTGGAGGGGATGTGGGAAAACTAGAATACATTGTTGATGGAATTGTGAATACATCTAGCCATTCTGAAGAGAGATTTAGAACTATGCTCAAAAAGTTACCTAACTGCAGGACCAGGAGATCATTGTATACTTCAACAACAATACTATATGATGATCAATTTTGATGGACGAGGCCTCTCCAACAATGAGATGAACCAAATAAGTTCCAATAGAGCAGTAATGAAGTGAACCAGCTACACCCAACGAAAGAACTGTGGGAGTTAACTATGAACCACTACAGAGAATTCCCAATCCCTATATTTTTGTCTGCCTACATTTTTGATTTCTTCACAGGCTAATAGTACACTATTTCAAAGTCCGATTCTTTTTGTACAGCAAAATAATTGTTTGGACATGTATACATATATTGTATTTAATTTATACGTTAACATATTAAGCGTATGTTGGTCAACCTGCCATCTGGGGGAAGGGGTGGGGGGAAGGAGGGGAAAAGTTGAAACAAAAGGTTTTGCAATTGTCAATGCTGGAAAATTACCTATGCATAAAATTTTTTGTAAAAAAATAATTAATTATTTTAAAAAGTTATCAAACTGTGCATACCCTTTGATCCAGCAGTGTTACTACTGGGCTTATATCCCAAAGAGATCTTAAAGCAGAGAAAGGGACCTGTATGTGCAAAAATGTTTGTGGCAGCCCTCTTTGTAGTGGCTACAAATTGGAAACTGAGTGGATGCCCATCAATTGGAGAGTGGCTGAATAAATTGTGGTATATGCATATTATGGATTATTATAGTTCTATAAGAAATGACTAACAGAATGATTTTAGAAAGGCCTGGAGAAACTTACATGAACTGATGCTGAGTGAAATGAGCAGAACCGACGGACTTCCGGCCAAGATAGCGGCTTGGAGGCAGACAGCTGCTTGAGCTCCTCGTTTTCTCTCAGAACTTACTTCATGACAGGCCTCTGACTTAATGCTTCACCCAGAAAGAAATCCACAGATGGTCACCAAGAGAAGACATCCTTGAGAGTCGCCAGAAAAGGTCTGTGTTTGCTCGGGGGAGGGTCAATCGGACTGGGCGCAGACTGAGGGCAGACAGCCAGAGCAAGACAGGCAGCTCGCACAGCTCAGACCGGAGGGGGAGGGGTGTGATCTCTGCCGTTTCTGTGAAAGGGCTTTTGCCCCAGTTTGGATGCTCTGTCTTGGCAGCAAGCCAGGAGCAGCGGAGAGTGTGTAAACACCGGAGGTGAAGATTGAAACCCCAGAAAGCCAGCATCTCTCAGAGCCCAGCCACCCCCAACCCCCACCTGGACTGACTCGGTGTGTTCTCGGAGTGCAGACTCAGTACAGTCATTGCTGTTCTGTTAGTGGCTCTCTGCTGCCCTACCCCCAGTCTGTAGAGGAAGCCCATTAATACCATCCAGCCCCAGCCCCCGCAAAACAGACCAATTGTTTCTCTTGTCAGTTTGTTTTCTTTGATTCCTACTCTGACAAAATGAACAAAAAATTCAAAAGGGCTCTAACCATTGACAGCTTCTGTGTGGAGAGGGAGCAGACTTCAAATGCTGAGGAGACTAGGAACAGACTGTCCCCAGATGTATCCCCTGGGAGGGATACAAGATGCTCCTCAATGCAAAAGAACCTCATAGAGGAAATCAAAAAGGCTCTCACAAGAGAGCTGGAAGAGAAATGGGAAAAGGAAAGGGAAGCTTGGCAAGAGAGCCTGGAGAAGTCATCCCATGCATTCAAAGACAGAGTGGATAAAGAAATCAAATCATTGAGAAACAAGATTAGTGAGCTGGAAAAGGTAAACAACTCCAAGGAAAACAGGATTAATGAGCTGGAAAAGGTAAACAACTCCAAGGAAAACAGGATTAGTGAGCTGGAAAAAGAAATCAGCTCTCTAAAAAATAAAATGGATAAAATGGAAAAAAATTCCATAGAAGATAAAAACTCAATTGGACAATTACAAAGAGAGATAAAAAAAGTGAGTGAAGAAAATACATCATTGAAAATTAGACTGGAACAAGTAGAAATGAATGACTCAAGGAGAAACCAAGAGGGAGTCAAGCAAAACCAGAGAAATGAAACAATTGAAAAGACTGTCAAGTACCTTACCAGAAAGACAACAGACCTGGAAAACAGATCCAGGAGAGACAATTTGAGAATAATCGGACTCCCTGAAAAATGGGAGGAAAAAAAGAGCTTGGACACCATATTGGAGGAAATTATCAAAGAGAACTGCCCAGATGTTTTGGAAACAGAGGGTAAAATAGACATTGAAAACATTCATCGATCACCTACTGAAAGGGACCCTAAAATCAAAACGCCAAGAAATATAGTGGCCAAGTTCAAGAACCATCAGACAAAGGAAAAGATATTGGAAGCTGCTAGAAAAAAACAATTCAGATATGGAGGATCCACAATAAGGATAACCCAGGATCTAGCAGGGTCCACATTAAAAGAACGCAGGGCCTGGAACATGATATTCCGAAAGGCTAAGGAACTTGGTATGCAGCCAAGAATAACGTACCCAGCAAGAATGAGCATTGTTTTCCAGGGAAGAAGATGGACATTTAACGAAATAAATGAATTCCATCTATTTTTGATGAAAAAACCAGACCTACATAAAAGGTTTGATCTTTAAATACAGAACTCAAGAGATTTCTAAAAAGGTAAAAAGAAATCTTGAGAACTATACTTCTGTCAAAAAAATATGTAAAGAACATATGTACAATTTGTCTTAGAAACTAGAGGTGGAAAGGAGATTATATCATAAAAAAGTGTAAAGTGGTGGTACTACATCTCATGAAGAGGCAAAGGTAACCTATTATATCTGAGAGAAAGAAAGGAGGGAGATGAACATAGCGTGTATCAATAGACATATTCAATTTATGGTGAAACTTCTTCCACTTCATTGAAAAGTGAAAGGGAAGGAGTAAGCTAAGGGGAAGGGAATACAGTAATTTCGAGGAAAAGGGGTAAAATAAGGGGAGGATCTTTAAGGTGGGGGAGGGATCCTAAAAAGGGAGGGCTGTGAAAAGCAAGTGGTGTTCACCAGTTTAATACTGGATAGGAGGGTAAAAGGGAAGGGAAGGGGAAAAGCATAAGCAGGGGTTAATAGGATGGCAAGCAATATAGAATTAGTCCTTCTAACCATAAATGTGAATGGGGCAAACTGCCTCATAAAGAGGAAGCAGTTAGCAGACTGGATTAAAAGTCAGAATCCTACTATATGTTGTTTACAGGAAACACACCTGAAACAGGGTGAGACATTCAAACTAAAAGTAAAAGGGTGGAGCAGAATCTATTATGCTTCAGGCAAAACCAAAAAAGCAGGAGTAGCCATCCTCATCTCAGATCAAGCAAAAACAAAAATTGATCTAATTAAAAGAGATAAGGAAGGGCATTATATCCTGCTAAAGGGAAGCATCAATAGTGAAGCAGTATCAATATTAAACATGTATGCACCAAGTGGTGCAGCATCTAAATTCTTAAAAGAGAAATTAAGAGAGCTACAAGAGGAAATAGATAGCAAAACTATAATAGCGGGAGATCTCAACCTTGCACTCTCAGAATTAGATAAATCAAACCACAAAATAATTAAGAAAGAAGTCAAAGAGGTAAATAGAATACTAGAAAAGTTTGATATGATAGATCTTTGGCGAAAGCTAAATGGAGACAGAAAGGAATATACTTTCTTCTCAGCAGTTCATGGAACCTATACAAAAATTGATCATATACTAGGGCATAAAAACCTCAAAATCAAATGCAGTAAGGCAGAAATAGTAAATGCATCCTTTTCAGACCATAATGCAATCAAAATAACATTTAATAAAAAGCCAGGGGAAAATAGACCAAAAAATAATTGGAAACTAAATAATCTTATACTAAAGAATGATTGGGTAAAACAGCAAATCATAGACATAATTAATAACTTCACCCAAGAAAATGACAATAATGAGACATCATACCAAAATGTGTGGGATACAGCCAAAGCAGTAATAAGGGGAAGTTTTATATCTCTACAGGCCTACTTACATAAAATAGAGAAAGAGAGGGCCAACGAATTGGGCTTACAACTCAAATTGCTAGAAAAGGAACAAATTAAAAACCCCCAGACAAACACAAAACTTGAAATTCAAAAAATAAAAGGTGAGATTAATAAAATTGAAAGTAAAAATACTATTGAATTAATTTATAAAACTAAGAGTTGGTTTTATGAAAAAACCAACAAAATAGACAAACCCTTAGTAAACCTGATTAAAAAAAGGAAAGAGAAAAAGCAAATTGATAGTCTTGAAAATGAAAAGGGTGAACTCACCACTAATGAAGAGGAAATTAGAACAATAGTTAGGAGCTACTTCGCTCAACTTTATGCCGATAAATTCGATAACTTAAATGAAATGGAAGAATACCTTCAAAAATATAGCTTGCCCAGATTAACAGAGGAAGAAGTAAGTAGTCTAAATAGTCCCATCTCAGAAAAAGAAATAGACCAAGCTATTAACCAACTTCCTAAGAAAAAGTCCCCAGGACCAGATGGATTTACAGGTGAATTCTACCAAACATTTAAAGAACAACTAACTCCAATGCTATGTAAACTATTTGAAAAAATAGGGATTGAAGGAGTCCTACCAAATTCCTTCTATGACACAGACATGGTACTGATACCTAAACCAGGTAGATCGAAAACTGAGAAAGAAAACTATAGACCAATTTCCTTAATGAATATTGATGCTAAAATCTTAAATAAGATATTAGCAAATAGACTTCAGAAAATCATCCCCAGGATAATACACTATGACCAAGTGGGATTTATACCAGGAATGCAGGGCTGGTTTAATATTAGGAAAACTATTAGTATAATTGACCATATTAATAATCAAATTAATAAAAACCATATGATCATCTCAATAGATGCCAAAAAGGCATTTGATAAAATCCAACATCCATTCCTACTAAAAACGCTTGAGAGTATAGGAATAAACGGACTATTCCTTAAAATAATAAGGAGCATATATTTAAAACCTTCAGTAAACATCATATGTAATGGTGATAAACTAGAACCTTTCCCTGTAAGATCAGGAGTGAAACAAGGTTGCCCACTATCACCATTACTATTCATTATAGTACTAGAAACTCTAGCCTTGGCAATAAGAGCCGAGAAAGAGATCCAAGGAATTAGAGTAGGAAATGAAGAAATCAAATTGTCACTTTTCGCAGATGACATGATGGTATACTTAGAGAACCCCAAAGACTCTGCTAAAAAGCTATTAGAAATAATTCAGAATTTTAGCAAAGTTGCAGGATACAAAATAAATCCACATAAATCCTCAGGATTTTTATACATTACCAACACGATCCAACAGCAAGAGATACAAAGAGAAATTCCATTCAAAATAACAGTAGATAGTATAAAATATTTGGGAATATGTCTACCAAAGGAGAGTCAGGAATTATATGAGCAAAATTACAAAACACTTGCCACAAAAATAAAGTCAGATTTAAATAATTGGAAAGACATTCAGTGTTCTTGGATAGGCCGAGCGAATATAATAAAGATGACAATACTCCCCAAACTAATCTATTTATTTAGTGCTATACCAATCAGACTCCCAAGAAACTATTTTAATGACCTAGAAAAAATAACAACAAAATTCCTATGGAAGAATAAAAGGTCGAGAATTGCAAGGGAACTAATGAAAAAAAAGTCAGAGGAAGGTGGTCTAAGTGTACCTGATTTAAAGCTATATTATAAAGCAACAGTCACCAAAACCATTTGGTACTGGCTAAGAAATAGAATAGTTGATCAGTGGAATAGGTTAGGTGCACAGGGCAAGATAGTGAATAAAAATAGCAATCTAATCTTTGACAAACCCAAAGATCCCAAATTTTGGGATAAGAATTCATTATTTGACAAAAACTGCTGGGAAAACTGGAAATTAGTATGGCAGAAACTAGGCATGGACCTACATTTAACACCACATACTAAGATACGATCAAAATGGGTCCAAGATTTAGGCATAAAGAATGAAATCATAAATAAATTGGAGGAACATGGGATGGTTTACCTCTCAGACTTGTGGAGGAGGAAGGAGTTTGTGTCCAAGGGAGAACTAGAGACCATTATTGATCACAAAATAGATCATTTTGATTACACCAAATTAAAAAGTTTCTGCACAAACAAAACTAATTCAAACAAGATTAGAAGGGAAGTAACAAATTGGGAAAAAATTTTTACAGTTAAAGGTTCTGATAAAGGCCTCATCTCCAAAATATACAGAGAATTGACTTTAATTTATAAGAAATCAAGCCATTCTCCAATTGATAAATGGTCAAAGGATATGAACAGACAATTTTCAGATGATGAAATTAAAACTATTTCCACTCATATGAAAGAGTGTTCCAAATCACTATTGATCAGAGAAATGCAAATTAAGACAACTCTGAGGTATCATTACACACCTGTCAGATTGGCTAAGATGACAGGAACAAATAACGATGAATGTTGGAGGGGGTGTGGGAAAACTGGGACACTGATGCATTGTTGGTGGAGTTGTGAAAGAATCCAACCATTCTGGAGAGCAATCTGGAATTATGCCCAAAAAGTTATCAAAATGTGCATACCCTTTGACCCAGCCATACTACTACTGGGCTTATACCCCAAGGAACTACTAAAGAAGGGAAAGGGACCTGTATGTGCCAAAATGTTTGTGGCAGCCCTTTTCATAGTGGCTAGAAGCTGGAAGATGAATGGATGTCCATCAATTGGAGAATGGTTGGGTAAATTATGGTATATGAATGTTATGGAATATTATTGTTCTATAAGAAATGACCAACAGGAGAAATACAGAGAGGTTTGGAGAGACTTACATCAACTGATCCTGAGTGAAACGAGCAGAACCAGAAGATCATTATACACTTCAACAATGATACTGTACGAGGATGTATGCTGATGGAAGTGGATTTCTTCAACATAGAGAAGAGCTAATCCAATTCCAATGGATTAATGATGGACAGAACCAGCTACATCCAGAAAAGGAACACTGGGAAATGAATGTAAACTGTTATTTTTACCTTCTGAATCCAATTCTTCCTGTGCAACAAAAAATTCGGTTCTACACACATATATTGTATCTAGAATATACTGTAATATATTTAACATATATAAGACTGCTTGCCATCTGGGGGAGGGGGTTGGGGGAGGAAGGGAAAAAATCTGAATAGAAGAAGTGCAAGGGATAATGTTGTGGAGAATTACCCATGCATATGTACTGTCAAAAAAAAATGTTATAATTATAAAATAAAATAAAAATTAAAAAAAATAAAAAATAAAAAAGAATAAAAAAAGAAAGGAGTGATCACATAGATGATACCACACATTCTTGAAGGTATTAAATTATTCCAATAATTAAATAATGTGAATGGACATTCAAAGATAAAATGTAATAAAGTAGCTACATTTATTTTAAGTCAAATGTTTTGATTTGTTTATATACAAAAGGAATTAGAAGGAGTAAATAATGATTCACAGGAAAATAAACGTCTAAGGAATGGGAAAACATAAAAAAAAAAAAAGAAGAAAAGAAAAGAAATGAGCAGAACCAGGAGATCATTATATACTTTAACAACAATACTTACTATGTGATGATCAATTCTGATGGATGTGGCCCTCTTCAACAATGAAATGAACCAAATCAGTTCCATTTGTTCAATAATGAGTAGAACCAGCTACACCCAGCAAAAGAACTCCGGGAAATGAGTATGAACCACTACACAGAATGCCCAATCCCTCTATTTTTGTCCACCTGCATTTTTGATTTCCTTCACAGGTTAATTTGTATTATTTCAAAGTCTGACTCTTTGCAGCAAAATAACTGTATGGATATATATACATATATTATATATAGTGTTTAACATATACTTTAACATATTTAACATGTATTGGTCCGGGGGGCAACAGGGGAAAGAATGGGAAAAATTGGAACAAAAGGTTTTGCAGTTGTTAGTGCTGAAAACTAGCCTATGCATATATCTTGTAAATAAAAAGCTATAATAAAGAAAAAAGAAAAGATCAGCAGTATGATTTCAGAGAGGCCTAGAGAGACTTACATGAACCGATGCTAAGTAAGTAGATCCAAGGGAAAATTGGACATAGCAATTATACAATGATTATACAATGATTAATTTCTGATGGATGTGACTCTTTTCAACAGCGAGATAATTTAGTCCAGTTCCAATGATTTTGTGATGAAGAGAGCCATCTGCAGCCACAGAGAGGACTGTGGGGACTCAGTGTGAATCACAACATAGTATTTTCACCTTTTTTATTGTTTGCATTTTATTTTCTTTCTCATGTTTTTCTTTCTTGATCTGATTTCTCTTGTGCATCATGATAATTATGCAAATATGCATAGAGGAACTGCACACTTTTAACATGTTGGATTATTTTCTATTTGGAGGAGGAGGGGAGAAGGGAAGGGAAAAAATTTTTGAATACAAGATTTTATAAAGGTGTATGTTGAAAATTAGCTATGCATATGTTTTGAAAATGAGTAACTTTAAAAAGTTTATATTGTAGTCTGAAAAGGAAACATTACTTTTGCCTTTCTGCATTTGATTGTGATTTTTTTGTGTAGGTTCCATATACTACCAAGAAAATAGAAGTGTATTCCTTTCTGTGCCTATTCAATTTTCTCCAGACATCTATCATATCTAAATTTTCTAGAATTTTATTATTTTCATTAGTTTCTTTGTTTATTTTGTGGCTATTTGTCTGACTCTGAGTGGGGAAAATGTTGAGGTCCCTGACTAGGATAGTTTTGGTGTCTTTTACTTCCTGTAACTAGCATAATATCTCTTGGGTTGCTGTACCACTTGCTACTAATATATTTAGTTTGGTTACTACTTCATCATTTACAGTACCCTTTATCAAGATGTACTTTCTTTCCTTATCTCTTCTAATAAGATCTATTTTTACTTTTGCTTTATCTGGGATGAGAATTACTAAACTTCCTTTTTTTTTTTTTTTTAATTTCATCTTAAGTATAATGAATTTTGTTCCAGCCTTTTATCTTTACTTTGTATATGTCTTTCTGCATCAAATGTGTTTCTAATGAACAAAATATTGTAGGATTCTGTTTTTTAATCCATTCTGCTATTCATTTCCATTTTATGGGAGAGTTCATCCCATTCACATTCACAGTTATGATTATCAGCTCTGTATTTCTCTTCATCTTATTTTCTTCCCTGTATATAATTTTGTTCTCTCTTTCCACCCTATGGATTTTTTTACTCACCCCACTCCCCACCTTATCTCCCATCACCCCTCCCTCCTCCTCTTAATAGTGTTTTTTAACCCACTCCACCCATAATTTATCTTCTATAACCCCTTCCCCCTTACTCTCTAATCTTTTCCCCGGTGTTTATGTCCTCCCTTCTCTCCTGTTCTCTCTTGTCCCTCCCCTTTCTTTTCTCTTTTTCCTCCTACCTCTTCTAATAAGAGTTAGATAAATTCCTATACCTGAATGATTAAGTTGTTCCCTCTTAGAGCCAAAACCAAGCTTCATTCAATACTCATCCCCCTCCTTCCTTTCCTATCTTTTGCAACTCTTCATGTGAACTAATTGTCACATATCTCTCCTTTTCTCTTTTTCCAGTACAGACTTTTATCCACTCCTTAATGTCTTTTTTTTTTATGTCATCACATAAGAGTCCATTTAAAACCACACACTCAGTCCATTTGATCCCCACTTCCTTCTGCCCCAGTGATAGATACAATTCTAAGAGTAACAAATATTTTCCCATCTAGGGATCTAAACAGTTTAACCTTTATATGCCACATTTACCTTTCAATCCTTCTTTTGAGTCCTGTGTTTGTAGATTAACTTTTCTGTTTAGTTCTGCTTTATTCAATAGAAATGATTGAAAGTCTCTGACTTCATTGAAGCTCCATCTCCTCCCTTGAAATATGATGATGAATTGTACTGGGTAATTAACTTTTACTTGTAACCCCATATTCTTTGCCTTCTGGAATATAGTATTCCAGGCCCTCTGATCCTTTATAATAGAATCTGCCAGATCCTGAGTAATCCTGATTGTTGCTCCTTGATATTTAAATTGTTTTTGTCTGGCAGCTTGCAGGATTTTTATCTTGAGATTGTAGTTCTAGAGTTTTGCAACAATGTTTTCCTTGTCGATCTCTTTCAGAACATGATCAATGGATTCTTTCATTGAGTATTTCTCTATTTCTAGAATATTGGGGCAGTTTCCTAATGATCTCTTGAAGAATGCTATCCAATCATGACCTTTGGTAGGCCAATAATTTTTAAATTATTTCTTTTGGATCTCTTTTCCAGGTTGGCTGTTTTTCCAATGAAGTATTTCAAATTTTCTTCCATTTTTTCATCCTTTTTAGTTAGTTTGATTGATTCTTGCTATCTTCACATAGTCGTTAGCTTCCATTTGCCCTGTTTTAGTTTTTAATGTGTGATTTTCTTTAGTTAGCTTTTGTTATCTTTTTTACATTTGGTTAATTCTAGTTTTGAAGTTTTCCTCAGACAATTTTTTTTTACTTTTTAAGCTGTTAACTCATGCATACCTCTCATTTTTTTTCTCCTTTTTTCTTCTATGTCTCTCATAGTTACCTTTTAAAGTCTTTTATGGGCATTTCCAAGAAGGCTTTTAGGGCTTGAGACCAATTCATATCACTCTTTGAGATTTCTTCTGTGGACGTTTTTTCCTAATCTCAGATGGTGTTTTGATCTTCTCTGTAGAAGCTCTCTATGGTTAAGGTTCTTTTCTGTTTCTTGCTCATTTTCTTTCCTTTTCTTTTTTGTTATTTCTTTTTTTTTTTTTTTTTTTTTTTTTTAACTTTTAAGATAGAGCTCTGCTCCTGGTATAAAGGGGGCACTGTCTCAAACTTCCTGTGCAGCTCTGAACCTTGGCTTTGGCCTCTTGTGTTTGTAGGGGGTAACTTTGCCTGCACTTTTCAGGAAACAGCCTAGTTTCCCAGAGTTTGCCTTTTGATCTGGGACTGGGGGCTGCCCCACTGATTTGTTTTTCTACTGAGTTAGGACTGAGGATTTTAGTTGTTGATTTGCTGTAATTAAGATCCTCTCAACGGCTTTTCCAGAGTCTGTTTGAGCTGGGCTGAACACCCTTTTCAACCCAGTGAGACTAATCTTTCTTGAAGCTTTTTCAGTCTATTTTAAGTTGGAGAGTGGTTTCATTCTGTCAGATTCTGTTCAGAGGCTTGATTTTTGAGGGGAGCAGAGAGCTTAAGCAGCTTCCTGACTTTACTCAGCATCTATTAATTCTTAACTCTGTTTAGCTTTACATCCAAAATCTGAAGGTGGAGTGGGGCAGAGAATATGTTTAATTGAAATTTTATGCCACTTATACACTTACCACAATGAGACAATGTAATGTCTTAGAAAATAACTTCACTAAAGAATAAAAAGACCTCAATTCAAACTCTGACTCTTCAACTTAATGGCTGTGTGATCTCAATTATGATCATAATCTTAACACATATCTCTATCAGACTTTATAGTTAATAAAGTTCTACCATCAAAAGCAATAAGCATTTATTAATTTTTATTATGTTCCTGGAATTGTGCAAAGCACTGAGGATACAAAAAGAGTTAAAAAGATAATACCTCCCTCAAAGAGCTTACAATCTAACTGGGGAAAAAAATAAGCAAATACAAAACATCAAGCTATAAACAGGATAAATAGGAGATAATTAACAGAAGAAAGATGCTGGAATCAAGTGGGGTTGAAGAAGGCTTCCTGTAGAAAATGAGAATTTAGTTGGGACTTAAAGGATAATAAAAACTATTAATGATATTTCTATTTTATTTAAATAATAATTATTTTATAAAAGTTTTATTTTTATTATTATTTTACTGTTATTTTAAGTTTATTGTGAGAATAACACAAGACATCAGTGCTTTGAATTCATCAGATACTTTATACCTTTTAAACATATGCACAATAAATAACAAGAGATTTTGTGTGTTCCAGTGAATAACTCAGCACCTGTATCACCAAAGATTTTTTGTAGTCATTATCATATGCTTTATTTTTCCAATGAGGACAACTCTGCCCAATTAAAATATGTTTTAAAATTTGGTATTGGGAAAACTTTATTTTTTTAAGCAAACCCTTCAAAAAGATGCAAAGATTTATCTCAAACAAATTTTGGCTTTGTCACTTCTTTTTCTTTCAAATACTGAAGACATTTAAGGTTAGAGGTTCTATGGCATCCTATGTTTTCATTTAGTATAGTTATTTTTTGAAAATGCACCAGCTCCAAGGGTCACAGTGTATGACACCTACATTTATTAAGGTTGTTCTCACACTGTATTTGTTTTCACAGCTTGTGATATCAAAAATACTTCTAGTTTCCTTAGTAAAGAAGGCTAAGGAGAATAACATCTCATATGCTCCAGTTTCCTAAGAATTCTGTGTCAATATGGCACTAGCCCATTAAAAAAAAAAAAAAAAAACATTTAAATAAATAGTGACACAGTTATAATTACTGGTAATAAAAATTCATTGTAAAGTTTTAAAGGGAAAGAAAAATAAAATTAAGGTACAAAGTGCACCTTCTTGTTTCTTATGCTTTTTATTATTTATTCAAGCATGATGTTACTATATATTCATCCACATTATAATGGTACAATTACAAAACTCAAGTACATGTTTTAAAAATCTCCTTTCCATACAGTTACTTGGTTGTAAATGTTTATATGATACTATATATAAACAAAAAGCACTTATATACATAAAATTAAATAAATGAATTATATTTCATAAATGAATTCTATAAGAATCAAGCTCTATTTTTTACCCTCATTTTTTTCCACTAATAGTGTCATTGGGCATTTCTCTTATCACCTTTATAAACCAGGTGAAAATGTAAAAATGAGAATTCCTAATTCAAAAATTTAGTCTTTTATAATACATCATTTCCATGTGTTGCAAGTATTCAGCTTGGTTATTAGCTGAATTTTCTTTTCCTACATTTATTCTTTGAACTCTGATGGATGTCATTTATTTTCATATCTTGAAATTTCTTGGATTTGAAACAAATCATATACCAATATTAACATTCTGCCAAGGGGCACTTTATCATTAATTCACCAAAATTAATTGAAGCAGCATTAGCAAAACTACATAGTTATATTAAAATCTCCTCTTACCATATCTCATTAAGCTATGTAATGTTCTAACATACTCTCTTCATTAGCTTCATACATTAAAAACCCCAGAACACAATTTAACAAAGCTTTTTTACTTCTTTATGTAACCACTCTCCATTTTTGACAGCTTATTAGAGGAAAGGAAACACTTTGCTTCAGAATAGTTATTCAAAAGTCAAAATAATAAATGATGTATATAACAGAATACTTCTATTACAATCCACATATTCCCTTGGACAAAAACTCATTTGCTCCTCCTTTTCTGTGGAACATTATTAGAAATTCCCAGTTGATCTCATATGTTATAATGTGAATAGAAAAGAGGTAATGAAAATGTATTTCAGTTGTACACTAATGAGAAATTGTGAATTTTGGAGGTCAGTCAAATCTTGAATGAATTGCCAAAAGTGAGTAGGTATCTGGTAAAGGTTTCAGAATACATGTCAATAGCCATAGAGAGTAATATGGACAATTTTAAGTCTGTTGGGTGTACATAATGTTCCTGAATGTAAGGTTGTACTGTTTTCTGATTGGAATAATTTATTGGTTTAAAGATAGAAATAAAGTCAAGTATATGAGAGAATAAAAGAAATGACTCATAGGAAAAGTACTTAAAACAAAGATGACCAATGTTTTGTTTCCATCATTTATTTTACATCTCACTCATGTGAGAAATTTAAAGGTGATAAAGTGGGAAATTATTTGAATTATTTGGGGAATGAAAAACAATTTAATTTTGTCTATTTTTGCCTTGACAAAAATATATATTCTGTATCTCATCATATGATAGGAATCATTTCATACAAGAGAACTTTTTTGAGAAGACAAAGGTTGGTCAAGAAGACTAGACTCTGAGTGGGACTGATAAGTAAAGTCATAAAAGATGGTTCACTGGAAGACAGTAAAGTCTATATTGCTAAGTATAGCTAGGAAAAAGATCACTAGAGAAAAATGTTATGTTGCTTGAATGAGTTGATTGGGAGAAAAATGTTACTTGAAAGATAAGACAAAAAGGTTATGTCTATGTTTTCTAGCACTAATCTCCAGTACCTGTCTATGCAGATCTTAAGTTGAGTCTCTATTTAATGAAAAAACTTATTCAGTCCAGGAGAAGTGCAATAATCAGAGGAGAAATTGTCTTACTTGTCAGGAAAGTGAAACACTCAGAAGTACATGGCCCAAGTGTAATGGCCTGCTCTAAGTGAGTATCACAGATTACAGGATATATATGAAGAGTCAAACATGACTGAAATGACTGAACAATAACACTGTCTTACAATATTTATAACATAAAATGGTAATCTAAAATATAATAGCAATAATAAACCTAGGGACAAATGTAAAGAATAGTATAAAGGAAAGATTACAGGATATATTTATGGAATGGAAAAGTGAGAAAATGTTGGTAGAAAATTTTGAAAACCTTAAGGTGATACATAAATGCTAGAATACTCAGTTATCAGGAGCATCATAATGATCAAAGCATTATTAGGTCCTTCAGTTGATAATTATACTGCAAATTACTGATGCCCTTTACATTCTTAATTTCTCATCTCTGGACATTTAGATCCTTCCTGAACAATGAATCCAAAGTTTTCTTGGCTCTCACTTCACAATATTGATTCACATTGAGCTTGTAGTTTGTTAGAATACCCAGTTCTTGCTTTCAATGAATTGATGCTTACCCATGTCTTCCCCTCTCCCTCATCTTGTAGTTGCAAAGTTCATTCTTTAATCCAACAGTAAGACTTGACATTTATCCTTGTTTCAATGCCCCAAACTAATTTTGAATTTCAGCCCAACGCTGTCCCACTGAGACTTTTTTGAATCTTGATTCAATCAACCAGTGTGTTAGGTATTCCTGCCAGCTTCTTGTTATTTCCAAAATTACTCCAAGGGAAATTAGAAAATCAGAAAAACTACTGCAAATTTGTTTTGGCCATAGAGTCTCTAATTTTATCCCTCTTGCTCTATACACTTTCATAGATATCTAGAGTAAGACTTATACAGACCCAGTTTCTTCAACTATAAAATGAAGAGATTAATACAGTTAGTATCTACATTATAAAAATGTTATAATAATCAACTGAGATAGTATATATTATGCTAAATAAATATCAGATGTTATATAAAAGGAATAAGTAATCCTATCTCTGGAGAGTTAAGATCATCTTTATCATCAGGCAGAACAGGACAGAGAAGCATAATATAAATATCACTCTAAAGTGATAAACAGTTTTAACAATATTAACAATATTAGTTTTAACAATATTATCAATATCTATCTATAGGCATATATGCTTTAAAAATATATATAGTTTTACACAGCATGGAAACTTCCAACTCATTTGTTATCCAATTTTTATTTATGAATTCCAACTGACTTTTAAGAATAGCTAGATGGCAAGTGGATAGAAGTTAGGTTTGGAGTTAGTAAAATATTTCACAACTGCAAATCTGATCTCAGACATTTACTAGCTGAGTGGTTCTGGACATGTCATTTAACCCTATTGATCTTAGTTGTGAAATAAGCTGAAGAAGGAAATGGCATACCACTCCGGTATCCTTACCAAGAAAATCCCAAATGGGGTCATGAAAAGTCAAAAACTCCTGAAAATTAACACTAAAAACTGACTTCTAACATGTCCTTACAAAGCAAGGAAATGGGAATGTTTTTGCCAATCTCTTTCTAGATTGTCCTAATTATCTGCACATAAGTAAGTAGATGGTACAACAGAAAAATCATTGGGCTTAGAATCACAAAGACCCATTGTTAAGAGTTCAAATCCTGCCTCAGACACTTACTTAAAATTAGTTGGAGAAAGAAATGTCAAATCATATCAGTATATCTTTGCCAAGAATACACCATATAGAGTCATGAAGAACTGGACGTGACTGAACAGTAATTATCTACATTTCTTAAACTATGTTATAAATTGTAAATTATATTCATTCACTAGTATTATATATTTTGGAAGCCAACAATGAGTTTTAGAGCATACATGCTATTTCACATTTTATCCCTTGCTGCAATAAAAAAGTCTGTCATTCGGAATAAAGTCCTTTCACATACAAATAATGAAATTACACACATTTTGGACCATTTCTTAAAGACATTATACAAAGAAGAGGAAAGTACATTTGGAATTTAGAATGACCATCTTTTTGTAGGTAGGTAATCACTTCAAGTTTCTCTTTTCATCTTTCTTTCTCTTTCCTTCCTTTCTATTTCTCCTAAATATTTTATTTTTATCTTGCATAACAAATACAAAGCCTTTAGCAGACTATATATGAGGTAATTTATTGAACTCTGAGAACCACATTTTAGGAAGAATATTGCTAATAGTGATGTTGTGAGTGAATGAGTAGTATTGCAAAGTGCATAAATTATGCATTGTCATTACTGATAGAAGAAACTGAGAATGTTTTTAAATGGAAAAGAAAAGACTTGAGGAGAGGCCAAGAAATAGGAGTATGATATCAATTTTCAAGTATTTGAAAGACTATCATGTGGAAAAGTGATTTGTAAGGATGTGGTTCCTGCAAAACAAGAGAAGGGAATTGTAAGGTCCCTTTAAATGGGCAGCGCCACAGTACAATAGGAGATTTGAGTGGACCAGAAGTAATCTCTGTGGATATAGGACTGCCCTGTGGGTGGGATCTTGGCCATATTGAGATAGCTTCGTAATGGGTGATGGCTCTCTCGCTGGTTGGCTGTGTGTGTGACCTCACAGGCCCTGTATAAGCCCATTGCAGACAGCAGTCGCTCTCTTTAACCTGGCGCTCTTTAACCTGGCTCCCTAACCTGGGGTAGCCAAGCCAAGCCAAGCCAAGCTGATGGATAGCAGAGAGGTAAGGAGTTTGGTAGAGAACACGTGGGTCTTCAGATCAGGTGTTCATTAGGGAGCTGACAAGTCAGGGCATTATGTGAGTAGGTATAATAAAGGCTTTTAAGATTACAAGTGGCTGTTGTTAAGTGAGTTACCAGTTATTAAACTATAAATTCAAGAAATTGTGGCCAGAGACCTTTGAAGGCCTCAGAGGAGGCGAGCCAGGTAGAGTTGACACTGCAAAGGTCAGTGGTCAAAGGTACTCTGTTAGGCCTAGGGCGACTAGTAATTGTAACTGCCAGGAGTGCATGTTACAGTGATTAAACTTGGTCTGCTTGTGTCCCCACAGGTAGAATTAGTAAGTCCAAACTGCAAAAAAAGGAAAATTTCTTCATTCTAAGCAACAAAACATTTATTAAGTTTATTTTTTTGGCAATATCCAAATAGATGTTGACCTATATTTTATTGTTCCTGCTATTCTTGCTCTCCTTTATGTTCTGCTCTGCACCTGATGCAAAGTCACAAAGCTAATGTGTGTCAAAGATAGGTCTCAAACCCAGGTTATCTGATACCAAAGGTGACCTAAATTCTCTTTAGACTGAATTTAGGTTTTATCAAATGTTTCTCTATATCATTCCACACAAACAAAACACTGACTTGTAGAACAGACAACGTTAGAAATAAGATTCATACTAAAGGGTCAGGGATGCTTGTGTTTTGGAGGAAATGATGTACCCCTCCCTTCCTTTATAATCTCCCCCAGTGGATTCTTAAAGAGATACAGTCAGTTTTTACACTATGTGCCTGGTGGAAGAATAGTGTCTCCCGGGTAATTTCAATATTTTAAAAGTCCAACAAGGATGCAAACTGAAAAGGAGCTCAGCTTTTATAGAACTTTGTACTTGTTAACAGAAATAAGAAATCCCCAATATCAATCAGTTATATTCCTTCACATTAAGAATGAAAGCCTATGGGCCTCTACCTTTCTAATGGTATCTTTATACAGCTCAGAAATACATTTTATTTCAAATTTAACTAAGTCTCCCTTCATTATTTTATCTTTCTATCTTAAATATTTCACCTTTATTCACAGTTTTAATTAGCATTTTAAACTAGTAAAGTTTTGTGAATCTACATCTTTCTTTGAAACTATAAAGTCACAATGCAGAGGATGCTGCTGGACTCTCCATAGACTAATCATATTTATACTGTCAATAAGCACTGAGAATAAAACTAATGACACCTTTACAGAATAGTACATAATGCCTCTTAATTATTTACTATTGTGTTATAATTCATACAAGATCTGAAGTGGGCACAAAATGAATGTTTAATGGAAATTTCATCAAATAGGATCTACCATAAAATAAAATAGTATATATCTACAAAATATTCTGAAGGTAAAATAAAACTATTTGAATGTTAAGAAGAAAGAGAAAGCTAATAATGTATCAAATGCTTATTGTGTACCAGCTTTCTTAAAATCAAGATGCTTTCAACAATAACAGGGAAAAAATCACAAAAATAATTGCAAATTTTTCTAGATGTTACTTATATGTAATTAGTGAACTTTTTCTCTATTTTAATTTTGAATATATATGAAATAAAGGATGTGAATGTATGCAGGATGCCAAACAAAAGAAGTCTAGTAATTGATCTGATGCTAATTATATTCACTTATTCACCTAATTAAAATCTTGTGATTCTTTGACTCCTTCCTTTCTCTCATTTCTCAATATCCTAGTAGTAGTAGAAAAAATCTTGTTAATTCTCTTATTGTTATTTCTCTCATATCCATCTCCATTTGTCCATTTCAATTTCTACTACTTGTTATGCAACTATAGTTTCCAACAACTTACCCACTACCAGTCTCTTCTCTCTATTATGGATATTTCCTGATATTACCAAATTTATTTCCTAAAACACCATTCTGATTGTGACACTTCTCTGCTCTCAAATCTTCAATTGCTCCCTATTTCTCCAGGGCACAAGTCATTCAAAAGGACCTGAATTCCAGTACACAGATCTTCTACTGATCCTGCACATTCTTTGCTTCTGTAATCTTCTTGGTTCTGTCATTGCTTTTTCCTGAATCCACTACCACCTTGCCATTTCTACCTGTTGAAACTATATCCATGCTTCAATGTTCTACTCACAGGCCATGTTTTTTAATAAAGCCTTCCACTGTAGAGCTCTCAAAACAGAAGCAATGTTTCCTTCCTCTGAACTCCTATATTTTTCTACCTGTACCACTTTAACAATTTAACAATCATGGTCTTGGACTGCAATTGGTTGTTTACCTGTCTTATGTTTCCCAAAATCTTATAATTGAAAGGAATGTTGAAGGCCTTCCAGGATAACCTATACAGAAATAAAAATTCCCTCCTACACTATCTCTGATAACTGAGCATCGAGCCTTAACTTGAAGATATCTAGTGAGGTGAATCAACCAACTTTAAATAGAACCCATTACATTAAAAAAAAAAAAAAAAAAAAAAATTATACCCCTGAAGTCAGGAGGACCTGAGTTCAAATCTGGTCTCAGACATTTAACACTTCCTAGCTGTGTAAACCTGGGCAATTGCTTCAGGGAAAAAAAAAAAAGATTGTAATATCCTGGAGAACAAAAACCATATTTGTGTTGCCCTTAGGGCCTCGCACATTGTTTTGACTATAACAGGAACTTATTACAGGTCTGTCAAATTGACTCTGAAAGACTACTAAAATATGGCCCTTGGTTGCCCCCAGTACAAAGAAATATCCACAAATTTAACACAGAACAAATGCAACCAAAAAGTCTTTTCTGAGCTCCATGTGAACATTCCAATTTCTAGAAAGAAACAACAAATTAAAAGACCTCGTCAAAATTCTAAGAACCTTTAAAGTTGTCTCATTATTTCCATGGGAACCAGTTATAAGAAAATTCCCAAGTGAGCTTGCAGGCCTGTGGTTGGATCATATATTAAAGAGCATATAGTAAAATGGACAAATGGCTTTATGTCTTTTAACATTTCACTGTTTCAATCACATATGCACTTAAAGTTAATTAACTTAAAAGTTAATTCCACTGTTCTTTTCAATAAGTTGTTTAACTTAAAAGACATAAAAATATCATCAATATATCAAACTATCAATTTTAGTGCCTGGTAGATAATATAACTGACAAATGGGTATTCATACCCTTTAAAGAATAATTCTCAAGTTCCAATTTCTGACTTTACACAACTTCATACTATCTGCAAAGAAAAACATCCATAGAAGAAATGGATAATGCTAGATCAACTCCAGTCATTCATTTAATTAAATCTTGCTTTAATCAAGGCAATCAATCTCCCTGCAAGCTTTGCAGTAAAATTCAGATATCTTGTTGATTTCAGTTATCCTAGTTTCATGTGCCCAGTCAGCCGGAAAAATATATCTTGTTGCTAAGCATCATCTTTGGAAGTAGTTTTGTCAGGACCAACCTTTAATGCCCCTGCTACCCAGTGCTGATTCAGATATTAGAACAGCATCTCTACAAGTTTTGTATCCAAACATTATTGACTTTCTGGTTCCTGCTAAAAACAAATGCTCATTTATCCTCTGAAAAAATTCCCAAAGCCAACCTCAACATTCTTTTTTCCCTAACCTACTGATTCAACAGATAACAATATTCCTACAGCTTCCCACTGTTTTTGACCTCACTACCATTACATCTTCAAAGGATTGCTACATATGCTCTCTCTACTCAATCATATTTGCCCAAACATCCCTTTAAAATCCCTTTCTCATTTCTTCTGCTTTGAAATTCACACATCTATATTAACCTGGAAAAATACTGTAGGCTTGGTGCCCACACAAACTTTCCAGAAAAGCACTTTTTCCACTCAGCAAAACTTTTGAAATAGAATTGTTTAAAGGTCCTGTTTACTCATGCTCTCAGCTTCCAATAAACAAATGCTAATGCTTAAAGAAACTGGATATGGTTTCATCATTCAGAGCCTGGTCCATTAAAATGCAGTAACTTGAACAAACATGCCCCAGAAAAAACTTAGGATTTCTTCTTTTTGGCTTATTCTCTTATTTTTCATTCCAGATATAATAAAATGATCACAAAGGTATACATTAAAAGTACAGCAGTACTTTTTTCAAATGTCTAGATCCCCTTTCCTGTTTTCCCTGATATAAATTAAAATGAAAACAAGGATAATATGTTATTCATTCCATTTGTTATGGGTTGATAATTAGACAGAAGGCAGAATTCAAGATGGTGATCTGATCTGCCTTTAAAATCATTTTAAAGAAAATACATGTAGGGGTGAAAACTTTACCAATTCTATTTTGAAGACAAGCATGTCTAAGGATCATTTATTGGGGGATTAGAGTAAGAATGAACCTGTGATATAATTCATATGCTATAACCATTCAGATGTGTCTTTTTTAGGAAATGACTGTATAAAAAATAATATTTTAAAAATAAAACAGTTATAATTTGAAACATAGTAAAAAAAAGTAATATATGAAGTGCTTTTACCTTTGCATTATAGGGAATATAGTGTTTTGATAAAGCCTCAGGAGTATGCATCCATGTTTTATCTGCAATGAAGAAAAGTAGCATTTGATTAAACATATATTAATTCTCAGTTTCATATGTTTATAATTTACAAAATAGTGTGATAAGCATTGCTATCCAAGTTAATTTACATACATAGCTCAATCCCTCCATTTTATAGATGAAACAATTTAAGATCAAAAAATATTAAGAGTTATTCAAACTCATACTCATAGGATCAGAAGCAGAATTTGAACCCATGTCTTCTGACTCCAAAATTTAATTATTCACAATTAATTACTCAAAATATATAGCTGAATGCACTCTCTTTATTGAAGTCTTTCTTTTTTGTGTGAAATATGTTGAAAAAAAGGAATAAGACTAAGTAGTTCCTGGGATATAAAATCTTCCACAAGAATATAGCATTTCCTTAACTCCTTTTTTTTTTTCTTCATGAGGGAGCAGGAACTTTCTTTCCCTATTCCTCTTCAGACTGAGCTATAATTATAATTGTATTGGTTTTTATTTACAGTTCTAACTTCATGCCTGACCTTCCCTTTTCCTCTACTGACTTCCTGGAAAAGTAGCCTGATAGAAAGAAGTGAATCAAGCACTCTGGTCTGTCCTGTATAATAAGAGAAAGTTAATCTCAGCTTCCCAAGTTACTATTACTATCAGGCAGGACCTTTCTGTATGTTACCTAGAAGGCTAAGGAGGAAAAATTTGGTTGGGCAGTTTGAAAAAAATAAGTTATTGGATTCTTGAAATCTACAGAAAAATTATAGACCACCTCCATGTACACTTCAAAGAATACCAAAGACTCCTTTTGGTGTGAAGCTCATAAAAGCTAAAACTTTTTTTCTGATTTACTTTTCAGTTCCAGATTGGAACTCATAATTGATTTTCCCCAATCACATTGCTAACTATAGTGGTTAATATAAATATTTCTAAGGGTACACCTAAGGTTAAAAAGATTGTCTGGATTGGTAGAGGAACATAACACTGCATATGATATGTGATATGATTTCTTTAGAGAAATGAGTTTCTGTTTCCATATAAATGGTCAAAGACCCTTCCTGATCTAAACTTGAATTTCACTCATAAATACGTTCTGAAGAAAATGGCACTTGATAATGATTGCTGAACTATTATTAATGATAGTAACAATTAATATTCATGAAGATTGGTTTGAGTTCCTTGAATTTATATAGCCTGGCAGATATTATCTAATTGGATTTTTTTTCATAGTCATCAATAGATAGGGAAAATATCTAATTACATTAGACTAATCGTATCAGTTAAGTAATTTAAACAAATTTCTTTTCATCCCCTGCATGTGTCACAGAATTTTTAAATGATACCCTCATATACAAGAAATACACATTATTGTTATTTCTACCCCACTGTGAATTAGATTATGTGCTGACAGCATGAGTTAATTGCTTAATGAAATCAAAAATTTAAAACTATTAAAAACAATGCATTCTTGTAAACTCTGAATCGAGAAATTAATACTGTACAAACAACACTTAGAAACTGACAAAATGACTGTATGGGAAAAATCCTCAATTTGGGCCTATGTGCTAGTATATAAATGATTTAAATATGGTATTAATCTCAAGTTTTCTTTAAAGATGATAAAAACATTTGTGATTAAAATTATTACAGATCCATTGTCACAATACTAAGTCTGAGGCCAAGCTTACACTTGGGAGTGGAGGATTAAATACTCAAAAGGATTCTAAAAGATGATTTAATGCACTCATTCATTTTACAGATGGAAAAACAGGGGTTCAAAGAAAACAATGGATTGATCAAAATTATTAGGAGAGAGAATAATTAAGATTTTAACATTATGGTTAGTCCCTTTTCAGAAACTCTAATCCTTAACAGTTTATAAATTCTTGCAGCTAAAAAAAGCAAAGGAAAATAGTAAACATTTATTGTGTGTCTGCTATGTGCCAGGCACGATGCTAAGTGTTGGGGATACAAAGTAAGGCAAAGCTCAATCCCTACATAGAGGAGCAAAACAAAACAAAAACTGAGAAAAGACAATTTATGTCAGCCTTAGTGATAAATCACTTCACATTAAGTTTATTTAGTTCTTCTGAGAAGCATTTTAGTGAGTGATTAGCTCTAAGGACTAATTTCAACTAATTTCAATGGATATATTTCAAAGACAAAATTTTAAGAATTCAGGATTCTCTCAAGGACACTGATTTCAGTCATGTCTTGTGTTCTCTTCTATAGAGGACATATGCTATATTTTGAAACAAATACTCTGTATCTCCTTCATTTTAGTTTGATAATAATTGCTTTCTGCAAGTAAAATAAGTACTAATTAATATGTTCTTTTTATTGTAAATATGAACAATGAAATAATTTCCCCTTGATATCTATTCTAAACATATGGAAGTATGGAGATAGAGCTGTGGTGGTAAAGTAGAAAGAGAATTGGACTACTTATAAAAAGATACTAATTAGAACTATGACAAGTCAACCAACCATCCTGGGTCTCAGTTTCCTCATTTATAAAATAGAATTAGTAATAACTAACTACCATAGCTTACAGAGTTATTGTGAAAAATGATTTTTAATCTGTGTAGAGCCATATAAGTTACTATTATTGCCATTATTGTAATATTTTCTTTTCTCATCTATATTTTTCTGGCTTCCTTCACATCCCACCTTCAGAGGGCTTTTCTTAATTCTCTTATCTGCTGGCATCTTCTTGTCTGAAATACACCTATTTAGTGTATATTAAGTAGGTTCCTCAATATTTCCATGTTGTTTCCTCTCATGAGAATTCGAGCTCCTCAGAACCAGATCATCATACATGACAGCATCAATATTATAAGATGACCAATTCTGATGAATGTGACTCTTTCCAACAATGAGATGATTGATACCATTTCCAATGATCTTATGAGTACGGTGGGGACTGAGTGTGGATCAATACATAAAATTCTCATTCTTTTTTTGTTTTGTTCACTTGCATTTTGTTTTCTTACTTATTTACTTTCTTTTTTATCTGATTTCTCTTATGCAGCAAGAGAATTGTATAAATGTTTATACATATTGTATTTAAACATATTTTAACATGTTTAACATATATTGAATTGCTTGTCAATTAGGGGAGAAGGTGCAGGGAAGAAGGGGAAAATCTGAAACACAAGGCTATGCAAGAGACAATGACAAATTATCCATGCATATGTTTTGAAAATAAAAAGAGAGAGAGAAAATGAGAGCTCCCTCATGCAACAACTTTTTACATGTCTTTGCTTCCTTGGTGCTTACATGACAAATGTTTACTAAGTGCTTATTGACTGACTTGATTAGTTAAAACACAGTATAAAACAGATATGCTAAAAACTGCTGTTTAATGAATACCCAATGATCTTCAAAAAGGAATAATATTTAACTAGTAAAAACCATATACAGGGATTATATTTTCCTAAATATACAAGTAAGTATTAAGTTTTAAAGATACATGCATAGAGGAAATAATAGAATCAATTAATTCAAAAGTAATTATATTTAGTTTTGAATTTGTTGTATAGTTATATTAATATTTAGGATTTAAGATTTCAGTTAGTTAACAAAATACACAGTGAAAGACTTGACTTGGGAGATGTTGGGAAGCTATTTCATTTCCCCTGGCATCTTGGAGACACCTTGTTACCCAGAGCTAAGCCCCACAAAAAATTGTGAGCTGAAATGGCATAACAACAATCCTTCACACTTTGTGGATGATCTCAGCCTTTGACAAAATATTGCTTTGACCAACAATAAGTATTCTCTGAGCTTGGACAAGCACCTGCCCACATTCTGTTCATAAAGCCCTGCTATGAATCAAATGTGTCACCTTTATTCTATTACCCTTCATTGTCAGCACTTCAGCTCACAGCACAGCCATTGGTATGAGGAGAAATTTGGCCACATCAAAGCTGGTGCCCCCAACTAGGGGAGGGGCTCTGATACATGTGTTCTTGCTTGCAAGCTGTTTGCTTCACTCTGAAACTAAACTATTTGATTCCTGATTCTCCTGTCTCTACCATGCTCTGTTCATCTCTGGTCATCCACAGGTTATAGGCTAGTTCTGTCTGATTGATATAGATAATCTTTCCTCTTCTCCTCCCTTTAAAAGCAATGTTGCCCCTCAGATTTGCAAAAAGTATTGCTGCTTCTCTGAATTTGATAGTTTATATTATTTCTGGATAAGAAGATAATTTATGTCCTTCCATCTTCTGAGTTATTGAGAATTGGCTCTTTTGATTTTTAAAACAAACAAAAAAAAATATATATATATATTGGTGAAATTATCATAAATTTGTTACTGATAAGGATAATATGTAGACATTAAAAAGTTGTTGTTTCATGATGACTTGCTGATAACCAAAATAATTATAGGGATGTGCCCACATAGCCATTTGTTTTTTGGGTTTTTTTTTTTAATGGTTTAACATAGTTTATTACTTTTTCCTTTGTCTTAGAAAGAATGAAAACTGCATGCAATTTCATAATTATTTCAGATATTTAAATAGCATATGATAACTTCATGATGTAATACATGATACTTAATGATACACAGTTTGTCTAGAGTATATTTACAAAGGGAAAGATAGTTTTGTTACTTTATTTTTTATTAATTTTATAATTGTAATTTTTTGACAGTATATATGCATGTGTAATTTTTTATAACATTATCCCTTGTATTCATTTTTCCAAATTTTCCCCTCCCTCCCTGTACTCCCTCCCTTAGATGACAGACAATCCCATACATTTTATATGTGTTACAGTATAACCTAGATACAATATACCACATAGCCATTTGTAAAGTTGGGGCAAAAACATATCACAATGCTCTCCTAAACTATTGAATGGATTAATTATATATTCAGCAAATATAAGGTACCAAATCCACATTCCATGGTTCAGTTCTAATGCTTTCAATTAAGATGTCAACTTCAAAACTGAAACAGCCATGAAAGGTGATTAAAAAAAAAATTCTAAAATAAATCTTTATTGTGACTTTACCTTAGGTGTATTCTAACAAAATAGGAGCTTAAACAATAACTCTAGAATGATCTTTTAAAAGTAAATAAATAAAATGCTTACAAGTAAGAAAAAAAATTGAGATTTTCTTTTCCTTGTGATTTTTTCCTTTGACATTTAAGACTTCTTAATATAGTAGCACCATCTCTTAGAAACACAGAACCAGGTCAGATAGGGATAATATGAGGTTGTTTTTTTTTTTTTTTTATCTTCATTCTGCAACATCTGTCTTTATAATATTCAATATAGAAATATTTTTCCTCTGAATATTAACTTTTATAAAAAGACATTCCAAAACCTTGCTATATGTATTTTGGCACCTAAAAACCTTGAGAATCTAAGGGAGAAGCAAAGACAGGTTGTTAAAATATAACCAGTTTGAATAGGGAAAAAAAATCCATGAAATTGCTTCTTCATATTGAATTTTAAAACTGTTAAACCATACAAAAATCCCTTTCTATTTGACAGCTGATGCGTTAAAAGAGAATAAAGCACAATTCATTAAATCAATTTAGCTCTATTTATTTGAATGTTGTGCTTAATGGTTTGCTATTAGATAATTCATTTTTGATGTGATGAATAGAATACGTGATTTAAGGACAAATCAGAAAGATAAATAACTAATATTAAAGCTGAAGCAAACCAAACAACCAAATGCATCAAATTTTAACACTTTTGTTTTTAACTAACAAATTGTTAGTGATTAAAGTCATTTGTTTACATTTTTTTTCAAAGTTCTCCAAATGAATCAGTAGTAATATATTTAATGCCTTTTAGTGTAGCATTTGGTTGAAAAAATAAATAAAACAAGTACCTGGTAATTTCAATTACAGAGAGTAGATTTAATGGCATAACAAATTTAGATAACCAAAATACCAATTGAGACATTTGATATACTATATTAACAATTATTTTGTAGATCAGATGGTCTTTTTCTTTCAACTTAAATACAGTACATTATTTAGCAATAAATGCATTATATTATTAAATAAGGACATTTAAAATATATTAATGTGGCCATCCAATGTTGGAAGCAAGACTAATCTATTTTATAAATGAGAAGTTTGCATATATCATATGCTACAGCATTCACTGAAAATAACACTAATGATATTCCCTAGGTATATTATTATGGCTTCAGATAATTAGCACATATTAATTCTCTAGTAAAGTGAAAAGCAAAAGCATTTAAATAGATTATCCTTAAATTTCTCCTGCTTAAGTTATAGTTAAACCAGACTGGTTTAACCAGAAACTGGAAGATATTTCAATTCATTTCAGATTCAGATTCAGATTTCCTGCTAGAACTATAAGAGTTCAATGATAATCCCAATGTTAAACTTCTAGTTAAAGGCCAAATTCATCACATATCAAATTGTTCAATGAATTCCTCATGAAAACCTTTAATATTTAGTAATGTTTAGCTCAGAGTTGGAAAAATGAGAGAAGTTAGGGAATACATACATACACACACTTGAGGAAAATGTCATTTCAGAAAATAAGGAGTGAACTTGTTTTTAAGCCATACCATATCATTTCCAATCTCCTTATCTTCCTCTATTAGAGTGAAGAACCAAAGTTATACATATAATAAATACAAATGACCTTAAATGCCCTTAAAGGGTCAATTTCTGAGAAAATGTATATAATGAAAGGTTCATAAAGGTATATAATGAGATTTTAACATACACTTTAACCTTTAATAAAATATGGCACAGGACATGACTCCTTTTAGGAAAAGAAATTTAATTCATATCTTTATATATTGGGCAATTCCTAAAATATCTATTTCCCATTTCCCTTATATACAGGAAGTCACCTAGCAATAGCTAGTGTTCACAGGAACTTTATCTTGACTTTGCCACCAACTATTTAGTACAATTTACCTTCTCTTCTTTCTTGTCTCCCTTTATATTCACTAGAAGTAGGATGACTAAATTTAAAGTCAGAAAAAACAACTCTGTCTTTTGTGACCAAATGCAAGCTATTTAACCAGTCTGGGGCTCAGATTTCTTATTTCTAAAATGAGAAAATTAGACAAAAATTCTCTAGCACCTCTTCCTGTTTGAAATCCTATGACCTGAATGATTTTTACCTCAGTCCTGGACCAGTTGATGGTAGGGTCTCTATGGCTGTGGTAGGTAGGACTAGTGGTGACTGAAGTTTATAGAGAATAAAATGAGAAGATGTCTGTGCAATATTGCTATTGTTTTCCTAACTTTAAACACAGGTCTATTGCTAAGTCATCACTCTTCTCTATTTTCACAGAGGCCACATTATACTATTTATCCCAGGTTCTTGCTCCTATCCTAGGTCCCATGACCAAAGCCCTGAAAAGCTGAACAAGGTTTTTCTTCAGAAATGTAAATTAGTCTTATTTCAATCCTTTGTTTAAAAAAAAAAAAAAAAAAAAAAAAGCATAGCCATTTAACACTAATGGATGACTGATCTCAGTGGTCTAAAATGGGGGAGGGGTAATTTAAGAGTTGGGGAAGGGAACAGGAAAGGGTCTTTTAAAACCCTGTCAGTTTTTCTTTTTTGCTAACAGCAAGTTAGGGGCAGGAGGAAAGTTTGATGGATGGCCTATTTGGGAAAGCCTTTAAAAAAAAATAGAGCCCTTTATGTGAAACTGAATTTGGTTGTATTCTATTCCACAGTAGGCCAGAGAATAAAAGACAGCCTGGTCAGAAGCCACAGTAGTGGCAGGCCAGTGGGATGGGGAGATAGATGTGATCTGGTATATCAAACTAGAATCCTAAATTAATTTTCCCATGAAAACTCTGTTAAATGTGGTCAGTGAAGATTTCAGATGCATTGTAGATTTTTGTGAACTATTCCAGAATTACATTAGTTCCATGGAAAAATCCATCCCAAGTTTTAATATAACTGCCTACCTCCCCCCCCCCTACATACACACACACTCTTGTTTTCTAAGACAACTTGTTTATATGCTGAGGTGTATTTGCATTTGTTCATGGTATTAATAGAAATTATATCCGAACAGTAGCTTCCTAAACTACAAAATACTTTTGTAAAAGTGAGCTATTGTTATGCTTAAATCTTTATGTAAAACATACTAATTAATAAATTAAAATTCCTTTAAAATCCATAATTGAAAGTCAATCATAAACTTGACTTGGCTTTATTCTCTTCTAAATATTCTGTCAACATACAAAGTATACTTCTATGCTAGTTACCTCCCATTTTTTAAATTTCTTCACCAAAATCTTAAGATTTAAATGAAATGATTAACTTTTAAAGGATTCCTATGATAAATTTTTTTTTTTTTTTAATGATCTGATTTGTAGTGGAAAGACACTGGCTCTGCAGTGAAAGGATCTAGTTTCAATCCCACTTCTGATGGGAAGAGAAGGTAAAAAGTGTGGGGGAAATCACATAACTTCATTACATATATTTAAAAGTAATAGCAAATTGTACATAGCAGGTACATAGTAGGTTTGCAGTTATATTTTTTTTCTATTGCACTACATTATGAGAATGTTTGTTTTATTTCTTAAATTCAGAAAAAAAATACTTTGAACAAATTGTTAATACCCCTAAATTCCAGTATCTTAATCTGTAAATTGAAAGAGTTGAAGTGGAAAGTCCCTTCCATGATCCTCTGTTTCCATGATTTTAAAAATCAGTTGATAAAACTTTAGTTAATCATCTAGCATGTAGTAGGCATGGTGTTAAGAGCTGGAATATTTTGATATTCTTTAAATTCTAGGATCCTTTGCATAGTTTATTTAATCTGTATAAACTACAGAAGACACTTTCCCAGGTATTGATATTTGATTTTCTTTTCTTTCTTTTCCCCTTTAAAATTATTGATGATTTCTTATATTTATGGACTGATTTTTTTTAAATCACAGGAATATATTATTATAGATATTAAACAAATTACAGTCTGTAATAAATAATGACATATATAAGAAGTTTTCTTAGAATGGATCATTAAGGATATGTAGTAAGAATAACATATAACAACTGAGTATTGCAAATATTACACTGCTATTTGGGAAATATTAAAATTATCAAAAAACAAAAGTTGCAAGGATCATTTCTCCATGACTTACAGAAAGACAAAAATCAAGAACCATAGCAAATTATAATGATAGAATATTATCACTTTCACCCATGAAAGATTATACTTTGTAGTTCTCAAAGAGAACTGATACATCAGGAAGGAGATCTCATGATTTGCAAGTGAATTGGATTTAAGTGAGGGAAGAAAATACAAAGTCACCAGCTTTACTCTTTCTTTTTCAGCCACCTGGATACAGTGGCAAGATATAGATCAGGATGACTAGAGAAGAAGTAGGAGACCTTAGCCTTTTTAACCTAAGGTCTTTCCCAGGTTTCAGTCTGAATGAGGTAAGGGCCATTTAGTGATTAAGGTTAGATAAGAAATGAGGCAAAGAATGGTCTCTTTTACCTAGTCCAAAAAAATAGTGGAGGAGAAGACCCTACATTGGAAGACTGATTGATATATAAGATATAGCAATATATCTTATATATATATTATTGATATAAGATATATATATATATATATATATTTTTATAAGAATATATTGATTGATATATAAGAAACACCTTTGGTAAGCAACATTCTGAAATATCCTGCTTGTATTTCCAAAGAGAAGTTTTCTATGATAGCAAGTAATATGAAAATATAAATACCATACAATTAGGCAAATATTTTTAGAACCCTAAAATCATCTTGAATGTTCAACCTGAGTAATATTTACTTTGCCTTGCTTTTAAATGACTGGTCTCTTCCTTTATTTAGCTCTTCAACTGTTCTCAGTCAGCTTCCTTTAGCATACTCTTACAGAAAAAAAATAATTTTAAAGGCAATGTCAATTATAGTATTAGATTCTTCTTGTCAACTTGGCATGTCACATATTTTACATAAAAGGATGCAATAGTAGAATTATCTGGACTCTGGGTGGTATGGCAAAGTTAGTAGGTAGAGAGAGAAAAGTAACAAAAGGGAAACTGGGCAGGATCCAAGATACTCTTTGATTCTCTAGGGGAGACTGAAGAAATTCAAATATTTGATTTCTCTTTAACCTATCAGCTTGCAAACTATGGCCTTAGAATAGCCACAGACTGAGTATACCTGGACTTTTCCTTACCACAGATAAGCACACCAAGGAAGAAATTTAGAAAATTTATAAATTTTTATTTTCTATTATAACTTAGAGGCTGAAAAATTTTAAAGCTAAAATTCTTAGTCTTACTTCTAGTATTAAATATTAATTCTCAAGTTAACTGAAAGTTGTTAAATTCAGTTTTAATAGTAATTATATCCATAACATTAATAAAAAACACAACTATACTTTATTTCTTCATATTATTTACCTTTCTTCCTGCTAAAAGCACGGTTCATGATGATGAGGCACAGCCAAATAAATGCTTGATTTTCTTTTACTTTATCCTAAAAAAGAAAAAAGGAGTTAAGAATTATTAAAAACACAAATATATCATTGTTATAGATAAAATAAATTTGAATTTTAAGGATTTTCATCACATAAAAAATAAGTCTCTAATTTTTTTTTTTTATTCTGCCACAAGACGAGATTCCAGATGAGCTCAACTGCAACTACTATTGATCAAGATGATGGGTAGTAGAATCATCCAACAGCAAATCCTCACAAGTTGCTTAATGTTTAAATCCCCAAATCCTAGGATAGAAACACTATCACACAATCTAACCTCAAATCTATGACATGACTTCTTTCCTCCTAGGTTTTTATTCATAGTAGATATTTTAGCAGAGTTATATTGACATTAATAATCTTGGTTGAAAAGAAGATACTTTGATTTGTACTAATGTCAATAAAGAATATTTTAGAGACACAAAAGCCATAATAATAAGGGTGAGCAGTACCTTTTTCATAACTGACTGAGAATTAAAGAATTATGAAAGATTCTAAAAGATAGCTCCCCACAATATATCATTTTACAGTGTTTTCACAAATAAAAGTTAATCCATAACATATACCTGGGGGACTGGCGGGGGTTGGGACTTACTAGCACAACTCCAGATTATACAGCAACTTTCTTCTGGAATTTAAGAGTAAATTCTAACTATGTCACTGTGAGGTTGTTATAGCAACCTTACAATAGGGATTGGGAAAAGACCTGTGATTTCATTAGTGTAAGGAATTCTAAGATAAGGAAACCCCCACTACCAATTCAAATTAACATTTTCCCTGCAACTAACAGCTTCAGAGATCTGCCTAGAACATAAAAAATTAAATGACTTCCCTAGAATCACACAGTCATTATATATTAGGGGTAGAACTAGAATGTACATCTTGCTGCCTTCAGGGTCAGTCTCTATCCATTACACAGCATTTTCTCATTGGTCTCACTCTACAACCAGCAGGTTTGTTCTACATTAAGGCTGAAAAAACTTAAATGACTTAAAGTTTTGTTGTTGTTTAGTCAAATATCCACTTCTTTGTGATCCCATTTGGTGTTTTCTTAACAAAAATACTGAAATAGTTTGCTATTTCCTTCTCCAGCTAATTTTATAGTTGAGAAAATTGAAGCAAACAAGATTAAATGATTTGCCCAGGATTACCCAACTAATAAATGTCTGAAAAGGTAGAATTTAGGAAATTAAGTCTTCCTGACTCTAGCTGTCCCTATTTAAGTTTTAGAATATAGAATAAAGTTAGTCCAGACTAGAAAAATAATGCAGTTCAGCTTCCTCTTTTTTTTTTTTGATAAGGCATTTAAGGCAATGTTAGTTAGCAGGAGAACCATCTTATATATGACATCACAAATATAAATAATTTAACATTCTCATGGTTTTTTTCCTATTCTGAGAACTCTATGTGTCTGTGTACACACACACACACACACACACACACACACACACTCACACTCAGACACACATGTAAAAACACACATGAATACACCTCTATTTCTTGGGCAGTATCTTCATCTGCTTCTATATGGTTCTATGGGTCTTTCTAGCTCTAGCAATGTGGGAATGGAGGACTCATTGGTAAAAATAAATCCTACTCTAATTTTATTACACTATAGTACCCTGGGGGGAAAAAACTCACTGTAACAGTGAGAATTTACTCTGAAATCCTACAAGAAAATTATTGTAGACATTTAAACTGTACCCTCAATACATCTTCAGGAACTAGTCCAGGGATGGAAAATGGCAAGTTCACAAAATCATTTGGTCTGGCCCTAACAAAGCAATCTCAGGTGATGATGAGCTGAAAGTTTGGTACTACCACCTCCCACTGCTTGAGTTTTTAAGTTGATAATTTTATATACTCTGTGAATGCTCTTATTCAAATGGCCCTTGGTAGAATACAAAAGTTTCCCATCTTTGACCTCCACTATGGCACTGTACGCAAAAAATATCCTATGATACAAGATCTTAGTATCACATATCCAAAGCTCTAGGGATCAAAGGAAGCATCTATCCCAAACTTCCCTTCTCCCCATTTGACACCTAAAGAAAATGAGGCATTGAGAGTGAAAGCAGTTGCCCAAGATTACATTGGTTATAAGTAATGAAGCAGGGATTCCAAACTAGATCTTTTCATTCCATATTGAAAATGCTTTTTACTATATTAAGACTTTATATTAAGTGCTTTCAGAACTATGAGATTTAGATATATGGGGAATCAAATTACTTTTTGTTTTCGCTGGCATTCAAAATAAACTATTATATCCTGAAAAATTATTGAGGGTGATTAAGGGGTACATTAAATAGGGCTTACTGTCATTCTCCTGAGTTCAAACCTACATTCATACCCTTACTAGCTGGATGATTGGCAAGTCATTTAATCATGCTTGCCTTAATTTTCTTATCTGTAAAATGAGCTGGAGAAGGAAATGGCAACCTTATCCAATACCTTTGTCAACAAAATTCCTAATGGAGTCACAAAGAGTCAGACATGACTGAAAACAACTGAATAACAAGAAATTATTACGATATTAAATGCTAAAGTGATTTTTATAATTTTCAAGAAAGACAAAAAACTCTATAACTCAATTTTTCATAATTCTAAACTTTGAATAATAATTTAAATATCACATATGACATTATAATAATTGCATGTGTTTATTTCTTTACTAAACAGATTATAAAATAAGGACAATCATGGTATATTTGCTATCTCATTTGTTGCTCCTTCCTAAGGCATAAGAGATTGTTTGTTTTTATTACTGAAATGTAAAATGTTAAAGCACTAAGAAAAAATAAATACTTTTTAAACTTTCATAGTAAGCTGTCTGTGAAGATAAAAATTACTCAACCTACAATATAGTGTGTCCAATGATTAATATCATAAGCATACTGCATATATCATATATTTACTCATTTTTAAGTGAATTTATAAAGCCTCTAGAAACTTACTAGAATGATTGAATAAAAATAAAGCCATTGCCACTTTTAACTAAGCCATGCATGCACTGTAAGGTGTCAAGTATTAAAAAAAAAATTGGCTTTTGTTTTTCTGATCAATTCCAAAGGAAGGCACATTTTCTCCTTTAAATGGAATGGATATCATTTTGACTTATGTTGAAATTCCAGCCTATTAGCCTTTATTACTGTACTCACCATAAATTCACATGGCAATTAAAATATTGCAGTTCTATTAATCTAAAAACTTTATGATAAAATCATTATAGGAGTAGGGTCACTATAATTTGTGTCCTTGCATGTATACTCCCCAAGGGAAAATTAAAAGTTAACTGAAACACATAGTAATATTACAGGTAATAATTTTAATAGTTCTTTACTGATTTGTAAACATAAAAAAGAGTCTCCATTCATCATATCATATTTTATTCATTTTCTCCTTATCGGTAAGTTTATATTCTTTGCAAAAGATCATTAAAGCCTACATTTAAAATCAGACATACCTAGAATGAACATATTCTCTATTCAAAACAGAAAAAAAAAAACTTTTCATTTTTTTTTTTTATTTAAAGAAAATAAGGTGCTGAAAAGGTAGGCTGTTGCTCAGGATTATATCACTAATAAGTAATGAAGCAGGGATTCCCACCTGAGTCTTTTCATTCCACATCCAATATTCTTTTCACTATATTAAAACTTTTCCTGCTTTCAGAATCATTAGATTGAGATATGGAAATGTAGATAAAATGTATGTATGAAAATATGTATGTATGTATGTATGTATGCATGAGAGATCAAAGAGGGAATCTATCCCAATGCTCTCTTCTCCATTTTATACCTATATGTAAAAATGGTCTTTTTGGAAACTTTGGTTTGTTTTGTTTCCCTGACTGCCAATCATAATATTAAAGAATCAGCCAAATGGTAATATCAAAATTATTGACCTAGTAACATCAATTTAATATTAGATTCCCAACAGAATTAAAGTAAACTTATTTTTAGAAATCCATAATTTTTTAAAATTAGCACCCCAAATTCAGAATATATAGTAATCCCCCAAATTTTATCATTAGTAGCTATACAATTAAAATCACAACTATTTTCAATGATTCCAGAATACAAAACATGAAAAATACTATATAAATAGAAAATTAATATAATTTCATTAAATAGAAACAATATAATATTAAAGTACTAAACCATAACAAATCATATCAGGTATGAATGTGTGTGATTTATGTGTGTATATATAAAAGTTGATGTGATCATCTCTTTATTCATGTTGTTACAACATCAAATTATTGAATGTTAACTCTATAAATTAGGGTTAATTTTTACCATGCAAATTTGACATTGCCTTCATTCAAATTCAATCATAGAAACTGAAAAAAGGTAATGATCCTTTTGTTATTTATTTTTATTATCCAATATTATAAATTAATATATCAAAATGAATTCCCCAATCTTTATGAAATAAAAGTAACAGAGCAAGTAGTTGCATAAATAATGGTATTTTCATGCATGGTAATCAGGTGTCCAAGTCCTTTTGAAGACCTTAATACTGCTTTTACAATTCAGTAAGATAGAAGGCTAAAATGAAAACCCATGACATGAAGTATTTGGTTTTGGGTTCCATTTTTATTTTTAGAAGTTTGCCTTTGAAATAAGATTTTCCTGGAAACTTAACAAGATCCAACTAAAGCTGTAAAACATTGTCCTCATTAATACAAAAGATAAATGACTAAGAAACCTATCTGCCCAGCTCAGGCTTACAAATGAAATTAAAACAATGAAACAGAAGTTACTGTTACAGGAAGAGAAACTAGGTGATCATAAAATGATAGATTCCAGGAAAGCTAGGGAAAAGATATGTTTAATCTCCCCATGTTTTTTGATGTATTTTCTTTAATGTGCAAGTCACTAAAGGTATTTACTAAGCAGAAACATGCTGGGCACTTTAGAGATATATTTCAGACTACCTCTTAGCACAACAGAGCTGTGACTTACAATGCAGCTTTACTAAATCATTGGGTTAAGGATGCCTATTTTTTCCATTCTGGAAAAATTAAGGCCCCTTTTTTGGATCATTATTTTCTTGATCTTATTAATGTCTGCTGAAAAAAAAGGTATTACACTTTAGATCTCACAAACTATGAGACATTACATCATACTTTTATTTATTTGTTTTAATTTTGCAAGGGTCTCTGCTTTTGTAGCTAAGGAATACCTGAAGCTTGCCAAGAAAAGCTGTCTATATACACGTTCATATATTTCGAAGAAATTTCCATACATTGGAAATGGACAGTGAAAAAGAAGTAATATAATCAGGTAAAGAAAACAATTGTTGGGAAATACTATTGAGTTTTTGGCTCACATGCCAAAATGAAAAACTAAAATTAAGACCATTTCCTCCAAGAAATACATCTATCTAAAATATAAAACAATGTGACTACATAAAGAGAACATGGAAAGATCAGCAGCATTCAAACTTTCTTGAGGCAAAAACCTAATCACTTCCCTTAAAAGTCCCCAAAGTGGCAAAGCTTGAAGTTGGCACAAATTCTGAATTCAGGAACTTAGTGTGCAGAAGTGAGTAGCAGAAGAAAATTATTAATATGATGAAGAAATATTACAAGTTAGGAAAGGGAATAGATTCATTTGGAAATGATGGGGATTTAAAAAGAATAATAATAAAAAAACCAAGAATAATAAATTAAATATTTAATAAAAATAAAATTAAATATTTAAAGAAGAGAAGCCTAAGAAATAAAGCCAAAAGAGTTATTTTGTAAAGTATAAGCAGAGCTTGACAGAAAAGATTGGAATGAGTATAAAAATTACTATCTAAGAGTAAATGGAACAAGGCAAAAGATAGCTAATTAAATGATAGATTTTTAAGGAAAATCTATAAAAATAAGCAAATTAGAATACCAATGGGAAACCTGCCCCAGGTAGTAGATTCATTAAAAAAGAGAATGGAGCACTCATAGCTAAGTGACATAATGGTACTAGAAGAAATAGAATACTGAAAAATTGGAAAAGCATTAAGCAACTACAATTTTAAAATATTGGCCTGGAAAACAATGTAAAGAGAAACAATTTAAAAGTCACTGGACTCTCCTGAAGATTGATTATAAAAGATATTTTCTACCTGTTAGCATAGAGATGCAAATGTACATTTTTACACCTGGCCAATGTATGACTTTTTTTCCTGATTATACTGACTTTTTACAAGAAAGAACTTTCATTTTATTTTACTTTTTGTGAGAGAGGAATTGATGGAAATTTTTAAAAAAGAAAGACCATGAATGAAAGAAGGAAATTAAGAAAGGGACTCAGGAAAAGCAGGGTAGTATTAATGTTTCTGTTTTTCAATCATTTTAAATTGTACTTAATTGTTCATGATTCCATTTAGGGTTTCCCTGGAAAAGTTACTAGAGTAGATTGTCATTTCCTTCTCCAGCTCATTTTACAGATGAGGCAAAACAGGGACAAATAAGATTTAAGTAACTTGACTAGATGTCACACAGCCACTAAATATCTGAGGACAGATTTGAGTCCAGGAAGATGAGCCTTCCTGACTTCAGTCCAGAATTCTAATTTCCTTCTTTCATTCATATCATAAAAGGGATGCCTTATTTTTACTACGTAAGTGTATGTCTTTTCAACTAGTAAACTTCATGTGTACGTCCTCCTTTACCACTGTAGTGCTCTACGTATTTGTGGAAGAGAGTAATACCGGTTTATGTGAAAAATTTTCTTATTACTATCACCTAAGTAGCATGTATTTTGAGATAATTGTGTGAACTATTAAAAGTGAATATACTACTCAAAGACCATAATACATATTTTTAGGGATGTAGAAGCACAGAGTACTTTGAACTAGAGATGATTATCTCCTGGGGAGACACAAGACACAAGAAGTCAAAGAGGAAAGACATAGAAGAATATTATGTGTACAGAACAAAGGTTAAGTCTTATAATATCCTATTTTTCTGTTCTTCTTTGTATATGCTAATTTTTATCTTTAATGGTGTGTTGTTTATGATAATTTAATTTTTGTACTTTATTTTTTCTTAGTTACATAAAAAAATTTTAACATTCATTTTTAAAACTTTGAGTTCTAAGTTCTATCCATTCTTCCTCCTCCATCCCCTTTATTGAGAAGGCAAATAATTTTATATGTTAGATATATATAGTCATACAACCATTTCCTTATTAGTAAGAAACCAGAAACCCCCCCAAAAAATCAAGAAAAAAATTTCTTTAAGGAGCATGCTTCAATCTGTATTCATATACCATAGATTCTTTCTCTGGGGGTAGAAAGCATTTGTTCATTAATAAATCCTTAGCTTTGTCTTAGATCACTGCATTGCTGAGAATAGCTAAATAATTCACAATTGATCATCTTACAATAGCACCTTCTCCCATAAGGTATTATCTGCCATTGATCCCGACTCAATTTGTTATGTTATAAATGTTATGTTATAAATATCTTAAGTACAGGAACCCTAGGCCAAGGGAAGACCAGAGTGAACAAAAATAATATATTAATTTTCTTCAGTTTTAAGAGAAAAGAATGAAGATCATATTACCAATTACCAAGAATTACAAAGAATACCAAGAAAAAATGAAAGACATTAACTGCTATACCATGATTCTCCTCTGGCAACAAAGGCAATGTATTAAATGAACATATTTCAACAATCTCTTTTGCATCTAACAGAAAATTGCTTCCAATATAAGCTCCAAGGGGAACTCACTCTCCTCACATTTTTTAAAAGCAGAATGGCCTCAAGGATGAACACACTCTAGTAGCTTGTGTGGATCTTGTGTAGCTCTAGAATAGCTACTATTATAGATCTCTGAATGGGCTACTTCCAGAATCTTGCATCACAAGTTGTAGGCAAAGACAAATGTCCAGCAACCTCCAACTCCAGGTTGATCTCAAGTCATGAGCTAAGAATAAATAGGTCTAAGAATATCCTATGTCATTTATTTTCTTAGATAAAGAGAATATAGTACAGAAAGGAGTAATGGAGGGGTAAGATGGGGTGTAATTTCAAAATATAAAGGGACTTTAATTACTGGACATTCAGTCCTCCCATAATAACTTAAAAATATAGTTAATTGGCTACACTCTAGGAAGTAAGAAGTATCTAAGTACTCTCTACTATAGTAAAGGTTTTTTTAATGAAACAAATAATATAAAAATATTTATATATTATAATTTTTTTAAAATCACACTAAAAGTCAATGAAATTATAAGGGGTAGAGGCAGCTAGATGGCTCAGTGGATAGAGCAATGGTTCTGGAATCAAGAGCACCTGAGTTCAAATCCAGCCTCAGACACTCTATAACTATATGACTCTAGTCAAGTCACTTAATTCCAAATGCCTTGCCCCCCCCAAAAAAAATTATAAGACATAGACCTGTGACTTCATTAGTATAAGTAAATAGGTGATGAAACCCCTTTAACTAATGTAGGTTAACACCTCCAACTTACAGGCAAAGGAATTGGCTTGGGAGGTTAAGCAATTCAATTAAGATCATACAGTCTGTTTGTGTCAGAGGCAAGACTTGAACCCAGGTCTTCTGGTTCAAAATCTGGCCTTTTATTTACTATACTATCTTTTTAAAAAAACATTTATTCAATAAACATCCAGTGCTTCCCAGAAGGACAATATATTATCAATATTGATAATATTTAAAAATTAATTTTAGTTCAGTACATGTACTTAGTACTTAATATAGTTCCACAAAATTCACACCTATGTTCTTGGACAACTCAGCCAGATAGAGAGGGTAGAGAAGACAGGCAGGCTCTCAGAGCCAAGGAGACAGAAATTCATTTCATCTTCAGTCAGGCTCCTAGTGGTTGGCTTGGCCTCCTGCACTTCTCCCCTAAGACCAAGGCCAGATTCAAAGGCTCTCCAGAATGCTACCCAGCATCAGGCAAGGAGACAATAAAGACTTTTGGGCTTTCACACCTGGCTGTCCTCATGGTGATTACTGAACTGAAACGAAACGAAAGCTGCTCCCAGAGACCCCCAGAAAACCAACTGAACCAGAGAACATTACAAATGAGTAAACTGAATCTGAGCTATCACAAACCTGGCAAGTACCTAAAGGAGGATTTGAACTAACTTCCCAGTGCTCTTGCTTTGACACATAGCTGCCTCCCTCAAATAATCACTTACCTTGTTTTATTGATTCTCTTTACATACCATTTGCTTCTGTCACCCTCATAGATATAAGGCCACAAAATGATCTTTCTTATTATTATTTGTTTTCAGTTATGTCTAATTTTTTAAGATCCCATTTGAGGTTTTCATGGCAAGGGTACTGGGGCCATTTACTACTCTATTTTACAGGAAACTGAGGCAAATAGGATTGTGACCTTCTTAGAGTTACAAAACTAGTAAGTATCTAAGGTCAGATTTGAATTAGTCTCACTCTAAACCCAATGCTATACCCATTGTACTACCAAGTTGTCCCAACTTTTATCTACCTCTTATTTGATACATTGGGATAATGAAGCCCATGGAAGTTGTCATAAAGAATAAAGCTAAAACTCAAGCCCAGATCTGATTTCAAATCTGATAGCAATCTTCTTTCCCCAGAGACTATGTCCTGGTAGATCCTCAATATCCCGGACTATTACACTGACCTTTTATTGGTTTCTCTGCGTAGAGGATATATTTGCTCTATGCATATCTGCTCAGTATAGATATATATTTCTTATATTTGCTTGACAGATACTTCTATCTAGTCTTCTATACAGCTGCCAAAATAATCTTCCTCAATCTTGTATCTGACCAATTTTTTCTCCATGATGACAGAAATAATTCAGTGGCTCAAAATCATGGTATTGGTTTTCTATTAAAAATATGTCTCTTTTCCTTTATAGTCTTTAAAAGAAGATAGAAGGAATAGAATGAAGGGCTTATTCCTTTGAGAAAAGACATTATAAAATTATTTTAAAAATGAATCTATGTTCAATTACAAATGCCCACTGAGAGAATTTAGCCACAGGAATAAAGATTGTGATCAAGGTGGGATATGTTAATTCTTAAGTGACTTGCATTAATATCCAGCCATTTGAATGAATAGATATATAATACTCCAGATTTATTATAAGCAAAGACATAAAATCCAAGTTGAAATCAAGTTAAAATTTCCATATTTTAGTTCTGCTTGTAGAAGTTAATTAAATCTGCCAATGGGAAAAAGATTTAGAATATCTAAATTCTTTTTTGAAATGTTAAATTTTAAATATATCTATTGTACAGCTGAGTAAGGTCAAGTATAGAATCAACAAAATACTGGGGCTATGTTATTTAGGTCACCAAAAGAATTTTGACATATCTGCCCTAGAAAATGTGACTTCAGTAATTGAAACCTACAATCCTTTTTTTAACAGAAGATGTTATCATGGCAGTTTGGTGATATGACCAGAACAGGTTTTAAAGAACATTGTTCTTCTGGGAACAATCAAATGAAAAGAGAAGAGAGAGGTACCAATGGTAATTTGGCATAAAACATTATCTGAATGGAGAAAGTAAAAATAGAGCATCTCCCAGATAATCAAATACCAAGTTTCATTGTGTCTTCACTTACACCTGGTCTGCATTTAGAATTACATAATGTTATAGTTAGAATGGGCCTTAGGGATCATCTAATTTAACTGTCTCATTTCACAGATGAGGAAATTGAGGTTCAGAGAGGTTCATAGTTTCCTAAAATAGGCAAGGGCTAAGTGTAAATTAAATCATATTAACATTTTATTAACATAATTAACTTTAAATTAATTCACAATTAACTTATTAATATTAAATCATCTTTGCTTCTCTGTTGTTAACAAATTTTTATGAGTTGTCTATCTTTAGAACTTCTCAGGGTTGTCTGTTTAGGATCTGAAGTTTAACTTGTTCAAATTTAAGTTTCTTTTCTTTTCAACTAATCCTGCTACTTCTTTCGTCTTTGGAACTCTGAGGCAGCTGGATGACTCAGTAATAAGAGTGCTTTACCTAAAGTAAGAAATTTAGTCTCAGATACTTTCTATTTGCTTCAGTTTCTTCACCTGTAAAATGCTAATAATAATATACCACCTGCCTACCAGGATTATTGATAGGATCAAATGAAATATTTAAAAACATTACAGGCACTATGCCTGATAAATAGTAATGCTTAATAAATAAATTTTCCCTTCTCCTCTGGTTGGCACTTCTCTCTGTTCATGGTGCCGTCTTGTTGTTTTTCATTCTTGCCTCTCACCTTTCATATCACTTACCAAAATCTATCAGTTTCAGTGGCAAAGCCATCACATTAATTCCTATCTCATTTTCCCCTTACTAATGTCTTTCTATCCAGGCTATTTCAGTAGCCACTTAACAGATTTTCACATTTCTACTTTGATCCAAACTTTATAAATTGACAAAAGTCTTTTCATGTATAAATTTGCTCAAATATGCAGAAAAACTTTCACTGATTCTTTATTGACTCCTAAATAGAGCCTCAATTCCTTTGTTTGGCATTTTAGTGCCTCCACAACTTGGTACTACCTTCCCATATTTATTTCCCATTATACCTCCACTCAAACTCCCTTTTTTTCCAGCCTTGAATTTACCTCCAAAATTTGCCAGTACTATTCCTTGTGATGAGGTCATCTTATTTGCCTGCTGAATTCCTACTAATTCTTTAATACCAAATTCAAATGTGACTTTTTTTTAACACTTTCTCAAATTCTTTCTGTAGTAGTGACTTTATCCTTATACCCAACAAAGCATATGGTTTAACATACAATATATATTAAATTTATCTGTGACTGTGTCTAAGCAATCTAATCAACTATAAATTCCCATATCTTATTTAATCTTTTGCTCAGCTCCTTGTAGATCTAAATAGGAACAGAAGTTCTTGGAACTTCAACTCCTCCCCAAGAAGAATTTTGGTGGGAAGAGTATTTCCTTTTACTCTCTCACACAATATCCTTTTCTCCTTTTGCTTTTAAAGCTGGGCACTGGTCATTCATACTCGTACAGGAGGGAATTCAGAAGCCTTAGTATCCTTTTATCCTTAGGTTCACTCTCTCTCTCTCTTTCAGTGGTCATGAGTTATAACTCTCAACTACTCTGGGGAGAACATGGTCTCTCACATGCATGGAATATCAAGAAATTACCAACCACTTGTTCTTCCAGTAAGATAGACAACTATTTGGCCTTACCATCTACTTTGTCATTGAACCCTATTGAACTCAGTCTCACTGTAGTTCAATTCATGTGTAAGTCAAGACATCACCCTGTGATGTCACTGGTACTTTTTGAAAATGAAGGATAAATAACAGCACTTTATAAACCATACAACACTATACAAATCTTATCTATCGTGGTTATTATGTGGAGGATGAGGAAGAACTAAGTATTGAGGATCATTCCAAGGTTTTCAGCCTGGATAACTATGGTGGTGGTGCTTGAAATAGGGACCTTTTAAGAAAATAATGGGTCTTTTAGTAAATGTGTTTTCATTTTGTAAATGTTGCATTTTAAATGCCTATGGAGCACTCAGGTAAAAATGTCCACCAGGCAGTTTGCAATATGGAATCATAATTCAGGTGAAACTAGGGTTAGAAATATGGATATTGTGTTGCCTACAAAAGTATAATTATACTTAAATCAAAAAGGGAAAGAGTGTAGAGAAAGGAGAAGAGCCGACTAAAGAGAACTTTGTGAAACAAAATCCAGAAGAGAGTCTTAAGAGACAAGTTCACTAAGTAGATAAAAGCTGGATACTGATCCTATAAGGGAGACTGGATAAGGAATGATCAAATGTTCAGGGAAAAAAAAAACAAAACAAGAAACTATAGAGTCATAATGTCACAGAAACAGAAAAATTTTCAAGAAGAAAAAGTAGTCCACTGCGTCAAAAGCTGAAGAAGTCAAAATGGAGTTACACTGAGAAAAGACCATTTGATTTAGCAGTTAAAAAAAGTATTTGTTACAGGAGAGAAAGGTCAATTGAATGGGGACATCACACACCTTAAGGCAAAGGTTAAGAAGTGAGTGGCAGGTGAGGAAATGAAAGCAATGATTGTAGGTAACCTTTTCTAAAAATGTTATTAATGGCAAAGAAGGGAACAGGAGGGTTTTGCAGATAACTTTGTACAGCAGATCATTTTCCCATGTTCACAAAACTGATTGAAATATACAGGGAACAGACGATGCTGGTGAGTCTTTTGCTTTTTAGTAATTTCAGAAAAAACATTGGGTTTAATGGAGTGAGTCTAGGATCATAGATTTAGACCCAGAAGGAACATTAGAGATCATTTAGTCTAATCTTCTCATTTTAGAGATGAAAAAACTAACACAGAAAGAGGTTAAATGACTTTCCCAGAATCAAACCCAAAGCTGAGAAGGAAACCCAGGTCCTATGGTTCTACAAGAGTTTTTTATGTAACACCATCTCCCTTTAATGTTCCAATCCAATTTTAAAAATCCAATTATAATCGAACAAAACTAATACTTGCAGTTTATTTAAAAAAAAAAACTTATTTTTCATTATAAATTTTCCTGATATGTTTGAACAACTCAAAATATCTCTATAATGAATCTCTTAAAACATGGAGCTTCCTCATAAACAAACGTTTAACTGAGGACAAGCAAGTTCCTTCTGATCATTTCAGATCATCAATGAAAAATGTTATTCCATCCTAAACACAACTAGATACTGGATTAGAGGAACAATATGTGATTTCATCAGCATGGAAAGCTCTACATATAAAATCCTAATCTCCTGGTGACACAATAGATAAATCCTAGAGTTTCACTCAAAGCACATTGATGTTTTATTAAATGATTTACCCAGTATCACAGCTAATAAATGTCAAAGATGAGATTTGTTTCTACCTGACTTTAAAACCAGCATTCTATCTTCTTTAAAGAGCATTCTTCTTGACATGTTGAAAGCTACCTAATTCCTTAAAATGGATAATTTTATTATAGAATCACAGGATCACTGGCACTCTAAGGTATCATGTATAACTATAATCTCTGGAAGGGCATGGCCCATGTTTTACCATATTCTCCTCAATGCTAAGCACACTCTACTCACTCCTATTAATACTGGATATTTCTACTGATCAACAAGTTCTTAAAAATTAACAATCTGATTAAACAAATATTTAATGAACACTTTCTAGATATACTAAATACATAAGAAAGTTGATCTTACAGACTCCTTCAGCTCTGGGACTATGATTTCATGATCCTAAAATTTCTGACCTAAATTAGTTTAAAATCTAGTACAAAGAAAAGAGAATGTGGTTAAGCATTTATGCCAATAACTATATCACAGTCCATTTTTATTACAAAGACTTTATAAGATAAGAATGATTAAAATTGTCATAAGAGGCACAATAAGGCAAAGCAGAGTTTTTAAAAGGTGAGGGGGTGGTTGCTGTTGTATATCAATTAATCACTAAAGGCTTCATGAAAGAGGTGACACATTAGATTTATACTGAAGAAGTAAAATTTCAAAAGGACACGTGGAATTAGTTGCAAACTCTAGACAGAAAATACACCAAAATCTCCCTCTCCCTTCAGGACACAGTTTTAATTCATTTTCTCCTATGAGGAAATTCACAAAGCCAGAAGGAAGAGAAAATAGATTCCTCAATTTTCCCCCAATGCTTCTTTAGACAGTTCTTCTACCAATACCACTCAATAATCTTTCCTTAAGATACTTTCTTGTAAATAAATTTTGATTTAAAAAAAAATTTACATCTCCAAAATTTTGCCCAGTATCCCCCTTTTTTCCTCTCCAAGAGAGACACTTGATATGACAATACTGTTAAAGAAAAAAAAAATCAGCAAAACTGATCAAATACATTACAAAAGGATAAAAAACATGTGCAAAATACCATACTCAAGGATGCCTCACTTTGCAAAGGGGTGGAAATACTGTTTCATATTTCTTATTTGTAGCCATCTTTGCTTTTTTCAATCATACAACATTCCTTTTTTATTTTATTGTGGTTGTTCTTGCTGTTTATTAAGTCTCAGAGTTTGTTTTCTTTACTTACTTCATTCTGCACCAGTTCATATACATATTTCCGTGTTTTTCTATATACATATTTGTCATTTCTTATAGCATAGTATTAATTTCATGGTATTCATCTACCACAGTTTGTTTAGGCATCCCCAAACAGATAAATATCTACTTTGTTTTTAATACTTTGCAATAAAAAAAAGTAATGCTTTGAATATTTTCTTCTTGTCAATGATTTCTCTAACATATAAATCTAGTAGTAGAATTTCTGGGTAAAAAACCAGTCACTTTTTTGTCACTTTATTGTTTTTTCAATCATTTTATTTTTTAATAATTTTTATTTACTTTTTAGTTACTTTATGGTTTAATTCCAAATATGTTACAAAATGGTTACAGTGATTAAGAACTCCACAAAGTATTTTATTTGGTGCTTAGCTTCCCACAATCTCTACTTTCCCAACATTGACTATTCCCATCTTTTCTCATCTTGGACATTTTTTAGAGTGTAAAGTAAAACTTCAAGATTATTTTGATTGACATTTCTCTTATTATGAATATTTTAGAGCATTCTTACATATGGCTGACATGCCTATACAACTTTTTTGATAATTGATACAGAAAAATGTGTGTATGAAATTCACATTTTTTCTGATAAGATTTGATATCTACACAAACAGGTATGGGTATATATAATATATATATATATATATATATATATATATATATATATATATATATACACACACACATACGTGAATATATGTTGTTGTTTAGTTCTTTTCAGTCATATCTAATTTTTCATTACCTCATTTGGGACTTTCTTGGCAAAGAGAGTGAGGTATTTTACCATTTTTTCTCCTGCTCATTTTACATATGAGGAAACTGAGGCAAAACTGGTTAAATGATTTTCCCAGGGTCACACAGCTAGCAAGTTATCTTTAAGCCAGATGTAAACTCAGGAAGATGATCTTTCTGACTTTAGGCCTTGCCCTCTATTTACTTTGTCACCTAGCTGTCCCAATATCATAAGCACCTTCTCATGTTTGTTTGTTTGTAATGTATTTTATTAACTATGCTTTTCTTAGTAACTGTTTTTGTTTACCTATCTTGTATTTTTGTTGCCTTGATTAATGAAAAGCAAATATTTGATTTAGGTTTGGCTTTATTTTTAGAAGTGCTTTTATTGAATATCCATCTTTTTTTTTCTTTTAATATTTAAACTCAGGTTTGCAAGTTATGTCACATTGGATTGCATCTTGAACTTCTCTGCTCTTCAGAACATGTTATTCAATTCCCTCCAGTGATTTCTAATAAGAAAAAGATAATCTTATATTTAAATTTCCTTTTCTTTGCAGGAATTTATTGTTTGTCATTGCAATTATATTTAATAACTATATCTTGGAGTTTGTAGTGAGGCAACTTGTGGGTTCTTTTGACTGACATTTTGTTTTCTGTGTATAGGAAATTCTGTGTAATTTTCTTGTATTATTTATTGAATTTCTATATTCATTTGCTTTGTCTGTCATGTTCTTCTAGGAAATCAAATAAGCCTTAAGTTATCTGTTCCTACTTTCTCTTTACTATCAATATGTGCTGACTGAATGGAGATTATGGATTTTTTCAATGCTATTATTTTTTGGTTTACTTTTCCCAGACTATCTTCCAACCTACGCACTTGCCTTCCTGATCAATGTTTTTCCTTCTGTTTCTTACCTGAGGTTGATATTGTAGAGTCAAGTTTTTCTACTCTGATGATTATTTCTGCTGTACAATTAAAATATTCTTATTTCATAATTCTTATTTCTTTCTTACACCATTAAGAAAGATCCTTCTATGGTTTTATGCTCTCTTAAGAATGTTAAGAAGCAGGGTCTTCTGCTATATCAGGTGTTGATTTTATTTCCCTGGTTTTATAATATTTATCTATATGGGTCTGTACTCATTTAGATGATCTGAAGGTCTTTTGTTAATAACATCTTCCCTATTATTTAATCTGCTTGTCCTCAAAGTCTTTAATTGAGTTTGTATACTCCTGAAATCTTTGAAAACTTCAAGTTCTTTTTTTACCTTTATATTCCCCTATTGTTCATTTTCTGACTCTAGTTTTGTGACTGAGCCTGAAAATGGACTCTTGCCTTGCTAGGCAATCCACATTTCTTTATCCTGAGTTTCTGCTCATCCCAAAATGGTTGACAATACCCTTCACTTCAGGCCTGGTGGATCCACACACATGCTTCCCCAATTCCCTGGACCCCTTTAATAGTTGTCTAACTCAACTCTGAGAAACCACTACACACCTGTCAGATTGGCTAAGATGACAGGAACAAATAATGATGAATGTTGGAGGGGATGTGGGAAAACTGGGACACTGATACATTGTTGGTGGAGTTGTGAAAGAATCCAGCCATTCTGGAGAGCAATTTGGAACTATGCCTAAAAAGTTATCAAACTGTGCATACCCTTTGACCCCAGCAGTGCTGCTATTGGGTTTATATCCCAAAGAAATACTAAAGAGGGGAAAGGGACCTGTGTGTGCCAAAATGTTTGTGGCAGCTCTTTTCATAGTGGCTAGAAACTGGAAAAACAAATGGATGTCCATCAATTGGAGAATGGTTGGGTAAATTATGCTATATGAAGGTTATGGAATATTATTTCTCTGTAAGAAATGACCAGCAGGATGAATACAGAGAGGTTTGGAGAGACTTACATGACTTACTGAAGATGTATTCTGATGGAAGTGGATATCTTCAACATAAAGAAGATTCAACTCACTTCCAGTTGATCAGTGATGGACAGAAACAACTACACCCAGAGAAGGAACACTGGGAAGTGAATGTAAATTGTTAGCACTACTCTCTATCTACCCAGGCTATTTATACCTTCAGAATCTAATATTTAACGTGCAACAAAAAAATTGGATTTACACACATATATTGTATCTAGGTTATACTGTAACACATGTAAAATGTATGGGATTGCCTGTCATCTAGGGGAAGGAGGGGAAAATTTGGAAAAATGAATATAAGGGATAATGTTATAAAAAAATTACTCATGCATATATACTGTTAAAAATGTATAATTATAAAATTTAAAAAATAATAAAATTAAAAAAATAGTTGTCTAGCTATTATTATTGTAATAGATACAGCTACCATGTTATAATCACATCCAAAGTAAGTTTCAGTCCTTTTATTTTCTGTAGCATGGAGTAAGGATCTACAATATTCAGAAGGTTGTGGAGGAGAAATACAATTAAATTCTGTTGCAAATTCAGGGGTCTGTTTTGTAGACCCTGAAAAGAATGGCATTTTTTTGGGAAAGGATTTGTTGAACAGGCATGTTAGAGACTAGGGATTAATCTTTTCTTCTGTTGTTCATTGGAGGTTGTTGTTTTTAACCTCAGTAGGGTTTTTGATGTTTTAGAGAGCACAAATAGTTGGTATTACTTTATTTCATGAAAAATTCTTATTTTGGAGAAGCTTGCAAGATAATAAGGATTGGAGAAAATAACTAACTAGTCCTCTACCTTGTTGGTTATACAATGTATTTAAAGATCTTAAAAAAAAAAAAGGAATCCAATTATATAACACTAGAGTGGAAATATGTGATATTGAGTGAAAAGGACATTGGAGTTGAAAACAGGAGATGGTTTCAAATATTTTTTGATATGTCACTCTTGATATGTACTCCCTAGGTAATAAAAGTCATCAAACTTTCACTTGTACATAAATGATACTTAAATTCATAAGGTGATAACATTACCAAGTGAGAAAATATAAGAAAAAAAGAGGAGATCAGAGGCATGGCATTGAGACACACCTCATTGTAAATAGCAGTACTTCAAATTTTGCAAGATAGTTATAAAGCTCAAATGGTATATGATATATAAAAACACTTTATGAACTATAAACATGAACATCTTAATTATTATTAATTGGTATATCTTTTTTTGGTATTGGTATACCTCTTTTTTACTCCTTTAATAGTGTATTTTCTTAAAATTCAAATGATAAAAAAACTATCAAAACAATAATTTTTTCATGCAAAGGATTTACCCTTAGAGCTCACATGCTAAGTTATTGATAGGTATTGTAAGAGTATTAGTTATCTCAACACTAGTATACTTTTTAAAATTTGCAGAAGGGATAACTTGGAATCATTCTTCTGACACGCTCTGAGCCTCAGTTCCCTTCTCTGTAAAATCAGTGGGGTTTAATTCAGATGATTTCTAAAGTGATACAATTCAATGACACCATTTGATAAATGAATAAGACAGAGTTCAGAATTAACTCAAAAAAATACACAGGCTCTTTAATATACAAATAGACAGTCTTTACTACTAAGTGAATAAAATGATGGCTGCACAGATCATCAACAAAATATAATATTTTATCTTGTTCCTACATTTTTGCTTGGTTTATGAATATATTAGGCCTCTATAAAAATAAAAAGTAAGAGCAACAATGAGAAAAATGTCTTTACCCTTCACAGAGTGTCATATTAGAGAATGAAGGTACTAAAAGCTATGAAAATGGGGATAACATGAGCAACACATCATGAATTATTTCAGACAATAAGCCAGTAGGAGCAACAGTCTCCTTAACATCCTTGAGATAGAATAGAACCTGACAAAGAGGCTATCAATTATGTGATCTGATTCTACACCTAATTACCAATTTTTGCCATGATAATATTGCTGCATACAATCTCTATAGATGCATGATGCATTTAGACTAAAAGGAAAGAGTCTTCTTATCCAAAGCTCAATATACTCAATGACATGGCTTCCCCTATACAGATGCTTTCAAACTACTCACTATTCTTAACATATACAACATGAAATAACAAAAGCATAACCTTCAGAAATATTCACAATCATACAGAGAAGAAAAACCAGGTCTAAAGAATTACTATATTGACGTCATATCTTCTGATAACTCAGGACTTAGAAGAATAGATGCAATGCAAAATGAAAAACATTGAAAAGAGGAACTGCATTAACTACCAAGCACATAGCTTTTACAAAAAGATCCACAATTTGCTAAATAAACAATGCAAGAACTCATGCTACTAGTTTAAGTTTTTAATAGAAATAAATCACTGTTATAATGGAGGAAATAACATTTATCAACCTGAGATAATCATCAGTGGAAACTTTTATGTTTGTAAAACTTAATGATTAAAACTTGAATCTAGTGTATACTAATTATACTAATTACAAAAAGCAAATCCAAAGATGGAAATTAATAGATTCTGAATAAACAATTTAAACTCTTCATTCATATTGTAATATAGTCACCAAAAGTGGAATGTGAAATAAAAATAGATATACTTTTTGCATGATTCTTTACATTGTAGTAGCAATAACATTTAAGTTTTTAATTTCAAAGGAAAATATTAAGATAAAGAACTAAAACAAAATTAACTTTAACTGAAATCAAAATGATCTTAGTTCTTTTTGTATAAAAAGTTGAAAAGATAATACATACACATACAATACAATCATATAAACTTGTCAGCTTATGGAATCATACACATATATTACTTATGTCTAATTGTGAAAAAAAAAATATCAGTTATATGTGTACTATAAAGTATCCTTTCCTGAGAGGTGAAATCAAAATCTTATTTAAAAGAAAAACCTATCTAGAGTCATGTTTTCAATCACATTCATTTTTGTTAATGCAAACCTCATGTAACAAACATCCAGCCAAAGCTCATTCCTTTGACATTATATAAATGTGCTTACCTAACTGAATATTCCTCAACATTCAAGGAAAAAAAGATTATGTCTGGAAAAAAGTAAACATCTTTTTTTTATTTTTCTAAAACAAACCTGGTAAGGTAAAGTAAAGCTGAGGTATTATTTGCCTGGATGTATAGTCCTCAAAGATAATGCAGGTTCATTGATTACACAGTTCAATACATTTTTAACATTTTAGGTATGTAAGAGTATTATTAGCCTAAAGATAAGCCACTGGATAAGTAAAAGAGGGCATTATATACCCAACTTCTAATTCAACAATTTAATACAAAGGGAAAAAATGAAACAGCTTACTTGCCTGGGGAAAAAAAAGGAGTAACCAAAAGGAAGAAAGATGGTTGTGAGCCTTTATAATTTTCAGCTATGAGACAAATGCTACTACAAACTGAATTGAAAAATGTATTATCAACTAGGGGCTCCTGAAATATGTAATAATCTTATATTTGTGCTCATCAGCTTTCCTGCAGTTTGTGGCCCCATTTTTTATGAACCTTTTAAATTCAAATGTTGACTTAAAATAAAGATATACTCATATTAATTTCCCCCAGCCTTTGTGAAGGTATTCCAATATAAACAGAGAAACAATAAAACCAGGGGATCTCTTTGGGATTCCAAGAAGCTCAAAACAGGAATTCCAATATATGAAAAGGGCTTTGAAAATTTTTAGGCATTATAGAAATGTTAAATATTATTATTGTTATTATTATTATCACTATTCCTATCATTAGTATTATAGTTACTTATTCTGGCAACTTAACTCAAGAAAAGACAGTGATTTAAAAAAGATAAACTTTTCATAGTCCCTCAATTTACAATTTTTCTTCTTGTTATCTGGTTCTTGTGGTGAATTTCAGAACCCTAATGAAAAACACACCAGCTGAAAGAGGTTCAAAAACCAAAGGTTGTATATGAGTAAGAGGTCATTACTCCATGTAATCTACTACACTGAATTCTAATCAAGATTTAAAATTCAGAAGCATGTGAAATAATTCATATATACAAAACAATGGTATGTTATAACATTTAAAATTAGGTACTTAAACCATAAACATATATCATACATATAATACATATGTATTCTCTTGTCTGTTTCAAGATAAAGATCATGTGCATCTGTAGAAATGAATATGAGGCCATGAATACAATGATCAATAACATGTTATTAATCATGATGACAGCGATGGTGATAAGATCAAAATATCTTTCTATTTTGGGTGAGTTGTTTGGGTCTAAAATGTAAATTAATGAATCTAAAGACTGATCGATACACAGAAAGATTATTTAGAACCACTTGAGGATTAAAAACAAAAGGGTAGTTATGAATGGCTAGATTTATCAGAGCAAACACAGGCAAGTTTTCTATATATTTGAATTGAAAAAAAAAAGTAGAAAACCATAGGAAAAGGCAACATATGCTCCTCTTTTAACAACAGAAACTTTTGCCACTGATTCTGCCAACACCATGATAGTAATATGCTTTGGAGATAATATGCATCTCTTCCATTGTAGGATTTGAAAGCATATTTTCATGCCTCCAGAATTTTAGAACAGCTGTGGGAATTACTTTACAAACCTTTGCATTAGTAGTGTTGTATTCTCTCCAAAATGATAGTTTTTCCAAGCTTTACTTCAATAATGCTCCTCACTTTGACTTGTCTAATAATGCATAGCACAAAAGGGGGGGAAAGGGGAAAAAAAAGAAAAGAAATAATAACCTCCTCCAAATGCTAATATCAGTTATATCCCAATGATAAGTGTATACTGGGTTTCATTAGATTGACACTAGAGGAAGATAAGTGCACATTACTAAAAAAAAAAAAAAAAAAAGATTTCTCTTTTATGTTAATAACCAAATTTTTTAAATTAAGATTTTTTCTTTTTTATTTCCTCACTCAAAAATCAGTCTCTTGTAGGTTATTCATCTAGTATCTGAAGGGCATTGCTAATAAAGGAAATTGCCCAAATTATTAGGATCAAAAAGATTTTGAGTATCCACCTAAGTAGGAAAGCTAAATTCTGATTAAAGAGAAAAAATAATCTAATTTACCCATTGTATTATATTCAGGCAAGCTTGAATAGAGGTAGATCCCTTTTAATAAACTGCCTGAAGCTTGGGATGGTTTAAGTAGAGAGGAGAAAGATAACTTAAAAGTGAGGTTAGCCTCACCTTAGAATAAATCCACTTTTCATTATAATATTCCTTCTCTTAGTAACTATTAACCAAGCAGAGTTGATCTGCCTTTTGAGAACACTCACTCTTCCAAGAGCTTCAAGAGACTTTCATGAGGGATCTTTGCTTACAAGAAAAAGTCAAATGATCATCCTTTTATTAATTATTCATGAGCAATAATTGATAAAATCATTAATTACCCAGAAATTATGTCTCCCAAACTTTTCATATTACTTTACCCAATTGTAATTTAGTCTTCCGTTTGCTCTTAAGTGAGAAAATGCTCAGAATATGGGACAGAATAAAAGGATGATCAAAGATCTTGGAGAGGGAAAAGTTCTTTCCTTATCATGCTCTTCCTCCCCCCTCCAAAAAAAAAAAAAAAAGATGATTAACAAGGAAAAAGAATGAAAGCAATGAAAAGTTTATATATACATGCAATTTTAAAGGTCTAGAGTTTTTACCATATTATCTTCCTCCTAGTTTATAAAGAAAGCTTTTATTACACGATAAAGAAAAAGAAATAAAATTCACTATGGCCCATCACAAATGTTATATATGTGTGGATGTCTACAAGGCAGAGAGAAGCAAAGTGTCAACATTTTGCATTAGGAATAAATGAATGGATGGATAGATGCATTAATAAAAGTATTTATTAAGCACTTACTATGTATCAAATACTGTGTTAAGTCCTGGGAATATAAAGCAAGATAGTTCTATTCTTTAAAGATCTTAAAATTTTAATAGAGGAAGAAAACTAATATAATAAAAATTATCTAAATCATAAAACTATATGGTTTATGTTTGTTTTTTAAAAAGGAGTGAACACAGCATGATTCATAAAGAAATGTGCATTAAAAAATGAATGTACATGTGTAACCAGAAAAAACATCTATTAAAAAAAAATCTAATTTCTTTTCCCATTCTTTCTTCTGTCGTGCTCTGAGATATCTACTATATCTAAATCTATGACCTTATGACCCTGTGACTTAATGATCTCCAAAGCTATAACTTTTGGGTAAGTAAATTGGGCAGTGGATAAAGGGTCAGGCCTGGAGTCAGAAAGACTCATGTTTTTGCTTTCAAATCTGGCCTCAGTCATTTATCAGTTGGATGACCCTGGCTAGTCACTCAACACTGTTTTCCTCAATTTCTTCATCTATAAAATGGGCTAGAGAAAGAAATGGCACCCCACTTAAGCTTCTTTGCCAAGAAAACCCCAAATGGTGTCACAAAGAATAAGTAAGATATGACTGAAAAGATTCAAAAGCAACAGCAAAGCTTATAACTCATGATGTTAAGTGGAGAGGACAAGATCTTATCATGACAAAGTCCTAATTATAATTCTCCAAAGTATACAACTATTAAATTCCATGATTACAAAGTTAATACATCCAAAGAGGAAAACTAAAAATTGTATATAAAATATATCAATTATAGTTTCAGCTGTTCCAAAAAAGCATGGGAAATATGACAAAGCTAAATGAAAATATATAAAATCTTAAGCATATAAGCTTATACCTCCCAATCTTACACCTTAAAAAATCACTATATTATTTGAAAAGAATACCATTTCAAAAAACACTTCAGAGAATTTATCAATAGTCAAAATTACAGATACTACTAATAATCAGTAGAAAAATAAACCCAAGATAAAAAATAAAAGATCTTTTTTCATATAAATTTTTTCTATATATTTTGTTTTTACGTAACCTATATTTCCCTTAACATTGCCACACACCCTACTTCCACCCCCCTGTCCCAGTCATTCTTTATAACAATGGATAAAATGATAAAAAGAATGAGAAAGAAAATAAGTTCAGCAGAACTAAATGAAATACTCTAAAAGGCTGATATAATGTTCATTATTCCAAATCCCTAGCCTCATACCTCAATAAAGAATTGAGGAAGGTGCCCGTTTATATCTGTTATCTGGGGCCAACTCGATTACTATAATTTCATAGTATTCTGTACTTCTTTGTATTTTTAATTTTATAGTCATTTTACATATTGTTTTGTTTTTTTACTAATTTCATTATGCATCAGTTCATAGATGTCTATCAAATCCATAATTTTTTATAGCTCAGTAAAATTTCATTATATTTATATATCAAAATTTGCTTAGCCTATTCCTAGTTCTTTGCTACTACAAAAATGGTAATATAAATTCTGTGGTGTATGAAGCAGGTAGTGGGAGGAGTTTCTTCCTTTTTATTACTTAACTGCTAGTTGGCTTTAGATAAGTTATCTTGTATCTCTGAGCAAAAGTTTCCTTATCTGTAAAATGCAGACAATAATAATAATGATGATGATATAATAAAAATAATAACATCATTATTTACATCATATCTGTGTGGATCAAATTAGTAGTATCTATAAAGGACTCTAAATTTTAAAATACTAGATAAATGTTAGTTCTCAGCTGCTTTGGCAGAATATTTTTTTAAATATGCTTATTCCTCCACTTTTCATGATGAAATTTCATCTTGACTAATGATATGCCATAAACTTTGGAGAATATAGATTTATTTATCTGAAAAGTTGAATGTGTTAAGGTGTTCAACTAAACAAGATCACCTTCCTCTCCCTGAAGAAGGGCAGGCTACCCATCTGTATAATTGCTATTGAAAAATGTACTTTGTTTTCTTGATAACCAACTCTCACTATTAATATTGTGGGGGATGGGAGGAAGAAGAACTGTGTCAACAAGGACATGAGGAAAGTTAAGAGATGTAATGTTTACCTGGAAACCCATCCTAATTTTTCAAATGTAATTTGAACAATTACTAGGAATAATCATCTATGACTTGATTACCACTCTTCATTTCTTTTATTAACAAACATATAAAAGTCCCTGCAATGTAGGGTTTTTCTTTTCATTCCTCATGTTATTATAACAAAAACATATGAACACTTAATTAGAAGCCAAATCTAGAAGTGAAAGCATAATAAGATACCATTCTTCTTTCTCTGGAAAGGAAAATAGCTTAATTATTTAATAGTGTTTGGGGGAATTTTTGGTCAAAATCAATTCTATTATGAATGATGTAATGTTCAGAAATAATATTTTTATTTAGCTATTTAAGGTTTAAAAGCATTTTCTTTAAGATACTCTTATGTGAAATAGATGGCACAGCTATATTTTTGCATTAATATATTAAATATATAAAATATAATATGTAAACATGCATATATAATATGTCATACAAAAAATTTCTCATTTTACAAATGAGGACATTGGATTTTGAGAGATTAAAAGGGTTTAGAATGGCACCAATGGAATTTCCCCTATCTTTGAATTCTAGGTCTAACAGTCTTTTCACAAAATTCCATGTTATCATTTGTCATAGGATATCTCAATAGAATATTAGGATTATTATATAAAGTTTTTTTATTATACATATTATATATATACACACATATTATATAAAGGGTTTTTTATTATATATAAAGAATAGTACTTAATCTACTGCTAATTTAAAATGTGAATATGGCAAGATTTCACTTTTCTAGTTTACAAAATCACAGAATTAGAAAAGAGGATCTAGACTCCTTGCGAGAACTAAAATTTTATTAGTTTACAAGACTTCACAGCAAAGTATTTTTTGAAGTGTTGTTTTATTTAAATACTAATGCAACAAACCTGTTAGGGAACTTGCTTGTTTTTCCCACTGGATGACAACTTCCATTAGATTTTAATCCTAAATATTGCTACTGCGTGAATTTGTGACAAATATGATACATGAGCAATTATTGAATCTTTTTGACTTTTTTCAACAATAAGGACAGAGAAGGTTATGCCTAAACTCCTCAGACAACAGGCAGAGAGTCCAGCAAAGGACTTATATTCAAAGTCTTTCAACCTTGGAATAACTGTCCAAAATTAATTTTGCTTTGAAAGTATTGTCTTTGATGCATGAGTTCTCAGAGTAGAACATTAGAGGAGGGACAAAGGGGCCCAGCAATAATATTAGTAGTCCCACAATCCAACTTGAAACATAGATTAAGAAGCTTAACACATCTTTAAAATCTTTATTAAGTGTGTGCAAATGTTAAACATGTGACATACTATTCTATTCTAAAATGCAAGAGACAGAAAAATTAATTTTGACCTTTATTCTGAAATTTAAAATGTGACCAGCATTGTTTTTATTCTCTGTGTCAATTTCCTCAGTTTTCACTTGAAAAGATTTAACCTCAGTAATTATTCTTTTGAAAAATAATTTCCTTTAGCATTCTAAAAGTGACAGTTATGTTTTATTAGGCGACACTTGACTTTTCCACCTTGCTTTTTCTTAAGCTATTTTTCATGTTATTGAAAAACAACTGTTGTGAAATGTCAACAAAGTACTGTACAATTTAATTCAAATATTTATTTCTTCAATAAAAGCGTACTATTTTAGATCTGATTGTATGTTTTTTAAACTTATAAAGTCATCAAAAGTCATCAACATTCTTTTGATGTAATATATATGTAATATGTAAATAAATTGCATATTTAATCAAGTAATTTATTAAGCATAAATAGATTTTTCCTAAAATAAAGCTGTGTAGGTACTAAATGTCCAAAGGATCACTTAGAGAAACTCCATTGAGTATTTGAGCAGTTCCATCCTACAACAAATGAATGTCAGTCTATCCATCATTGTACATTTACTCAAAACTCTAATTTTGGGTCTCTCTGACATAAGCCTAAGACATCACTCCCATGTTTCCTGAAACGAATACACACCAAGGAGGTAGTAAACAAAGAAGCAACTCTACTTAAAATAATTTCCCTACCAACCAATAAATCAATCAATGAGCTTATATTAAGTAACTATTATCTCCTTTGTACTTGATACTAAAGTCACAAAGACAAAAATGAAACGTTCCTGCCCTCAAGCTCATGATCTATCATGGTAAGCTTTATACATACATATATATATATATGTATGTATGTATTATTTCATTTCAGCCTCATAATAATGATTATTTTCTCCTCTTTTTATACATTAGGAAATTGAGGCAGAATGTGGCTTAGTGACCTCTCCAGGGTCATAGTGTTTAAAAGATAAATTCGAACTCAGTCTTCTCAACTCAAGACCCAGTGCTCTATTCACTGTGCCAGCTAGCTAGCTACCAGGAGAGAAAAATAGCTACAGATATCAATATTTAGAAAAAAGACACAAAATAAATATATATGAAAATATTTGAAAGAAGAGCATAAGTGGCTAGAAGGATCAGTAAAGACTTCCCACAGAATTCTGGTGAAATTGAGTTGAGCCTTTAAAACAGGAGTGGAGAACCTTTTTTTTTTTTCCCTGCCAATGGTCACTTAGATATTTATAACATCATTTTAGGCCATCATCACCTGCAAATTACACTTTGCTCATGTCTGCCTTAATGAAACAAAATGAGACTTGAAATGGGTACATTTCAGGGATTTGAATCAATCAGAACAAAGTCAGATAGAGAGACAGCAGGAAGATCAATTTAGATATAAGAAAGTGAGTAATCTATAAAATTTTGGGGTAGTTATGCCTTTAAGTAACTATGGCAAGTCTTCCTCCGCCAAAGTCTTATTCTCGTGTTTCACCATAAAGTAAAGATGATCCTAGTTCCCAAAGGTTATAATAGAAAAGCACAAAACCTCAACCTAGAAAAGTCCTGAGTAAAAAGTTCAGTGATAAGCTATATGGCTTTTGTCCAAGGACCAGTTGAGCTGAGGTCAAAGAGGTTCATCAACATTTGAATATGTATCTTAGAGTAGGGATTCTTTGATTTTCTTTTGTACTTTTATCTCCAACATCTAACAAAGAGCCCAGTATATACTATTTTTAAAAAATACTCATTGTTTTGATCATGAGATTGGCCAGAATGTGACATACTTGTTGGCCACAGCAATTCTCTGTAATTATCTAGAAAATAAAAGATTTTGATACGTATCAATTAGGGGAACACTTATACCAATGAAATATTTAAGACAAGCCTCAATGTACAACTTACAATTCAAGTTCCTGCCTGTTACTCTACCAACAAAATAATTTCCCAAATAGAAGAGAATAAGAGTACTGTCGAATGGTAACACATAAAGCTATTTTATAGAAAGAAGAGTAAAGCAAGGCCCAAACACTATGACTCCTATTTACATGACCACTGCATATGATCAGATTTGAAATTTATTCTTTAATGTGAATGAGTTCTAATGTTTACTTAGTGTTCGTTAGGGATTTTTCCTGAGCCTTAAAACCCATTTAACAATTTTTCCCCACTGCATTCCTAAATAGTTTCTTTGCCTACCTGCTCTTCTGTGTCATAGATATGACATACCTCCTGCTACCACTTCCAGTGTCACTACTACAATTACAGAATCATTATCCCTGCAGACTTTCCACCCTGAATCTAGACTTCTTGCTTCTACTGCTGGGATGAATATATACTGGTGTTCACAGTGATTATAACCTTTATCCCCTTTCCAGTAATTTTTGACCCTAGGATTATGAAGTATATCTGATTAATTGGGTGGTAAGCCAAAACAAAACAAAACAAAACAAAACCTAGATATAAAAGGTTTCCTCATTTTCCTCATATAAATGGTTATTGTACAGAATATTTTTGTCAAAAGGGAAATTTTACACAAACAGATGTAGAGAAAGAACCAGAAATGGTAGAATAATATAAATAAGAAATATAATAATGTAAATCAAGAGATCACACACACATACACACACACACACACACACACAAAAGTCAAACTGATAAAAAGGTCCTGTAGATAATTAAATATATATATATATATATATATATATATATATATATATATATATATATATATATATATATATATATCCCTTCTCTATCCTCCTTCAACATAGAGAAGTAGGGGACTACTAGGAAATATTATTGAATATTATCAGAAACAAAGTCATAGATGGCATAGTAGATAGAATGCTGGACCTGAAGTCAAGAAGATTCACCTGCTCTCAAGTTAATTATACCAATATATCTATGTGACCCTGTGCAAGTCACCCCTGTTTGCATCAGTTTCTCATCTATAAAATGAGCTAAAGAAAGAAATGTCAAACTACTCTAGTATCTTTGCCAAGACAACACTTAATGGGGGTCACAAAAGGTCCAACTGAAACAAATGAACAACAGTCATAGTACTATATTTTGTTTTTCTTTGTCATATGAAAGAATTCATTAAAAAGGGGAGAATCACTGTAACATAAAAATAAAGTTTATAAATAAAACTTTAAAAATTATTTACTTTACCAATGCATTTATTTCTAAATTCACCGTTATAAAATAAAGAAACCTGAAAATGAAAAAAGAGAAATGTTTCCCTATAATTTAACTTCTCAGCAACTTTATGCATGTAGGAAAATATATATGTATATGCATATACACACATATATGCATATATACACACATAATATAGACAAATATGTATGTGCATGCACATATATATTTCATCTATAGTCCCTACAGCTCTTGAAATCATGTTTGGAGCCTAATAATTCTCATTGCTTTTAGTATTTCTTCTAATAATATAGTTTACAATTCATTGATATCTCCTTGTCTCTCTCAAGAGGCATAATTGGGCAGAAATTGGGGAGTATAGCTGTAACTGAAGGTGATCTGGTTCCATTTTGGGACTGATTTGGTGCTTTTAACATACCTGGTCATTTTTTCTTAGTAAAAGATAGATAAGAATTAGTATTTTGATGCTAATGGCTTAGATTCAGATGTGATAAGCACATTGTATTTCCTGAAAAGGACAATGTGCACAGTAGAAAAGATAAATACATGAAAAAATAAAACAGTTATTATTCCTTTTTTCCACTTGAAATTTAAGAATATTACTAGAAAATTTATTAAGTACCTATTATGTTCAAGGCACTATTCTAAGTTTTGGTTTAATATAGTACCCTGCATTTGAGAAGTGATAGCTTGCTCATGTAAAAAGATAAAATTTGATTATCATTTGATTCATTTTAAGAAAAATCTATATTAATTTGTACAAAATATTAATGCACAAAACAAATAAATACATTAGGAGTGACTATTCTTATTATATGGATTGTTGTCAAAGTTTCAACGAAATTTTAATACCTTAAAATGAGTTGTTTAGCCTACATTGGATTACTTGCTGTCTAAGCAAGTAGGGTAAGAAGGGAAGGGAGGGAAACAAATTTGGAATACAAGATTTTGCAAAAGTGAATGTTGAAAACTATCTTTGCAAGTATTTAAAAAATAAAAGGATATTATGAAAAAAATGAGTGACTCCAAAATAATCTATAAGCCGTTTCTAAGGGGAAAAATAATATGTCTAGAATTTTTGAAAGAAATGAAACAAGAGTTTTAAAAAGATGAAAAAAAAGTTTTTACAAATGGAATAAGAAGAAAAAAATGGAAAAAATAGAGTTATGGAAGAAAGAACTGGAAAGAGAATTAGCAACTTAGCACAAATTCCTTGAAAATTAGAATGTACTAAGTAGAAGACAATGTCTTCATGAGGCAACAGGAAATATTAAAACAGTCAAAAGTCTAAAAAAAATTAAAAGTATAAAGTATTTCATAGTACAACAAGTGAGCTGGAAAACAGATCAAAGAAGAAAAAAATTTTAAATCATGACCTAAAAGAAAGAGCTTAGACATAACATTTCAACTAATCTAAAAAGAAAACTGCCCAGATCTCTTAGAAAGAATCTACCATTCATCTTTAAAAAAACAAAAAACAAAAACAAACAAACAAACAAACAAAAAAAAACCTCAAGAACATCATAGCCAAAATTCAAGGTTTCTAGTCAAGGAAAAATGCTGTATGTAGTCAGAAAGAAAGAATTCAAACACTGAGCCATCATTAGAATCACACATTATGTATCAGCCTTCATTTAAAGGAGAAGGGAACTTGGAATACAATATTCTAGAAAGCAAAAAAATATATCCTTATATCAAAGAATAACTTGCCCAGTAGAACACAGAATAGGAGATGGGGTGAAGGGGAGGATGATGGGTTACTTAATGAAATAGAAGACATCTAAGCATTCCTGATTTAAAAAAAAAAAAAAAAAAAAAAAACTGGATCTTCAGAGAAACTGAAGAATTAACTGAGAAATGAAGAGAACCAAAAAATGATAAAGGACTTAACGAGGATAGACCTGCTTGTACTCCTTTAGGGGAGATGAAACATGTATCTCCCATGATCCCTAGCATCATGAGAAATTCACTTAGAGAAAGTCTAGGAGATGTTTTGTTATGTATTAAGGATCTTAAGAAAAGAATGGAAAGAGAGTAAAAGGAATACACCGAGGAGAAGGGGAAAGATGGTGAGGGAAAATTATCTCAGATAATGATAATGAACAAATAAACAGCTACACTAATAATGAAACAGACTGGGGGAGGGAAAAGCTAACCTTTGAATCTCATCTGCACACAAAAGAAAAAAGAATACATACATATATATATATATATACACACACACAGATACAGATAGGTTTAGAAATACATTTCATTAAATACTAAAATATGAGGGAAAGGGAAGAATGGGGCAGGGATTTAGAGAGAGAATGAATTAAAGGAAAGATTAATCCTAAGCAAATTCTTGGAATATCCAACATATTTATAGCTCTAAGTGGCAAAGAAGGGTGATCCAATAGGATACCCATAAATTGGGGAATAGATGAACAAATGATGCTATATACATGTGATAGAATATAACTATGCTGAACTCTTATCTTACTGATCAACCAAGTTCCAAATGATTCATGATAAAATGTAAGCCACATTATCTACTTGCTGATAAAGATATGGCCAAAGTGGAAAATTGTTTTTTTTTTTTTTTTATTGACTATATATACATGTGTAAGGGTTATGTGTGTGTGTGTGTATTTGTTTGTTTGTTTGTTTTTTTGGGGGGCCGGAATTGTGCTTAATAGGGTGGAAGATTGTGATGGGGGTGAAGGGTTATTGAGAAAGTGGATCTTCACTGACTAAAACAAAACGTGTATGTGTCTGAAGAAAACCTGGGAACTCTGATCAAACATTATAACCAACCACAAATCCTGAGAACTTATGAAGAAACAAGCAGCTCATCTCCTTGCAGAAAGGTGACAGATTCAGAATACAGTGATATTTTTTCTTAAACTTGGCCACTAAGAAATTTTGCTTTGCTTGACTATAAATGCTTTATAACAAGAGTTGGTTTTGTTTCTTGCTGTCTCGATGTGAGAAGGAAGGAAATGCAGAGGGAGGACCTTTGTGTGAAAATAAAATTTTATTTGAAAAATTTTCAAAGACTTTCATGAACAAATGGCAAAGACATAAGAATCTTGTCTATGAATGGCCATGTACTTCTATCATCTATTGTGGCAGATTAGAGACTTATTTTGCTTCCTTCTAAATTCCTGGCTACAGTGTTTCTAATAAGTTACCAAATTTTCATCATCACACAATATTTACAGTAATGAGATTCTTTTCTTTAGAAAAGGATTTACTGTAAGACTCCTTTCAATTGCAAATTCCCCTCATGCATTCAAACTATGCTAAATTGCTACCAAAAATGTGTATGTATTCAAATTTTAGGAAATTATTTATCATATAAACAGAAGTAAACCTGGGATAGAATCCATTAGTTCAAAACTCACACTTTAGAAATTTTTGTCATTTAAAAAAAAAAACTAACCAGAATATAAGAAAAACAGGTTTTGTGCTAGATACTGCACAAAAACAATTTTATTAGGTCATCTAATTGGTCAAAACTTAATGCTAATGAGGCCAAGCTCACAGAAAGGAAGTTGGGCAAAGAGTAGAGAAGGCAGGCAGATCAACATGAACAATAATAAAAACCAATAAAGTCAAAAATCTACATGAAAGTTTGTTCTTGTGCTCATTATGTATGAAAAATAATCATGCCCATATAGACAACTAACTACATGGACATTGTTATCTCCTTTCTTGAAATACATAAAGTAAGGTAAAAGTACAAAATTTTAAACAACTCCAATTTGTGAAATTTCTTTCAAAATCTTATAAAAAGGGAATATCTAAATCATCAGTAAGTGTCTACTGTATAGTAGGCACTATTCCATGTGGTAGAGGTACAAATAAAAATACACAGAGATATAAATAAATGTTTGTACAAATACAAAGAAATACCAATAAATCAAACAATCTCTACTCACAAGGAGTTTACATTATAATGGGGAAGTCCCTCATTAAGGCTCTAGATATCTAGACACATAACTTTTTTAAAAATTCATATACATGTCCTGTATGCATAAATGTGTATATATGCTTATATATACATGAACATGAGAACATATACATATGAAAAATATAAAAAAGCTTCATGGAACAAAAGTCGTAATTGAACTAAGTCTTAAAGGAAAAAAGGGAGTCTATAAGGTTCAAATGAGAAGAAAATTTATTCCAGGCAAAAGTTATCCATTGTTTCCTTCAAGGTTAGAGCACTGGGCCTGGAGTCAGGAAGATCTGAGTTCTAATATATTCAGATACTTACTAGCTATATGACTTTAGGCACTTCACATAACTCCTGCTTAGCTTAATCCCCTGGAGAAGGAAATGGCAAAGCACTCTAGTATCTTTGCCAAGAAACCACATGGACAGGATGATCCAAGGGGGTCACAAAGAGTCACATACAACTGAATAACAAAATACACTTTTGTGAAAGACCCCATCCATCTTTTGCTCCATGTTGTGAGAGTGTGGGGGGCCAACAAACCTCCACATTCTCACCAATGATCTAGCTCACAACATTATCATCCTGATTCCATATCAGGCAAAGTGGTCATTCAGAGACTGAAAATTCAGATTTTAAAAATCCCTTAAAAAAAAAAATCTTAATACTCCAAGGAAAAGGTAATCTATGAGATTATAATCAATCCAGAAAAGTTAAAGCAAGTAAAAAGCATGTTTGTACAATGAAGTTAAAAATAAGTAATAAGTAGGTTCCTTGGGATCGTAGAAATTTCTTTCTCAAATTTTAAAAACTATTTTCAGGACTCATAGCTGGGACCCAAATCAATCCACTAGAAAGAAAGTTAGCTTACACAGCCTCAGATCTGCTTCAGAGCTTTACTCACAAGAGCCTGGATTGGTGGTGTGTGGGTCTGGGGGCAGGTAAATAATATGTGTAAAACAGACAGGAAAAGCCTTACCAGTTCCACTCAGTATACCAGCCCACTATTCCCTATCAAAACCAGCAATAAGTAAGAATGACCAATAATACACAGTCTTGTAAGCTTTTTTGTGACCCAAGACACGATGCTGATCTGCAGAAGAAAATAGGCTGGACTGGACTTTACAAGACAACAATTCAATGACTATCAGTGTCAAAAACACTTCAGTTAAACATATGTTGTCTGTCTTTACCCTCAGTTTAGATAATATTTGAAAGATCAAAATGTAGCTCAATGACTATAACTTACTAGATAACATAAAGAAAAACTATTCATGCTAAAATGTCTGAATCCATAGTAATTAAAAGTGACACATTCCCCAATGAGATCATTTAAAAAAGGGGAAGGATTTACATGTACAAAAATGTTTGTAGCAGCCCTTTTTTTAGTGTCAAGGACCTGGAAATTGAGTGGATGTCTATTAACTGCAGAATGGCTGAATAAGTTATACTATACAAATGTAATGGAATATTATTGTTTTATAAGAAATAACAAGGAGAATGATTTCAGAAAAGTCTGGAAAGACAAACATGAACTGATGCTGAGTGAAGTGAGTGGAACCAAGAGTTCATTGTTCACAGGAACAAGATTAAGTGATGATGGATTTAGTTCTTTCCAACAATGAGGTGATTCAAATTCCAATAGACTTGTAATTGAAAGAGCCATTTTCATTCGAAGAGAGAATTATGGAAACTAAATATAGATCAAAGCATGGTATTTTCACCTTTTTAATTGTTTTCTTGTTTTTTTCTCTTGTATTTCTTTTTTTTTTCCTTTTTGATCTGACATTTCTTGACCAGCATGACAAATATAGAAATATATTTAGAAGAATTGCATATATTTAACCTATTGGATTGCTTGCTTGGGGGAGAGAAGAGGGAGAAAATTTTGAAACACAAGGTGAATGTTGAAAACTATCTTTGCATATATTTAGAAAAATAAAGAGCTGTAAAAAATAAAAAGTAAAAGTAACATTCCATATTTGCTAATTATTATTATTATTATTATTATTAATGTTGATAGCATTTATATAGTAATTTAAAGTTTGTGAAGCATTTTACAGATATCTTATTTTGTACTCACAACAATCCTGAAAAGTATTATTATCCCCATTTAATGAGAGAAACATAATTTAAATGACACATGCAGAGTGTCTCAGGCCAAATTTGACATCAGTTGTCTGCTGTGCTAACTAGCTTCCTTACATGCAACTGTTCCAATTTTTTTCTCTTAAGTAGTCATTCAAATAGACTATCAAAATTTCCAGGGTATTTTCCACAATGGTAGTCTTTTTATTTTGTCATTTTAAATACAGCCTAGTAATTTTATATTTAAAATAGGCTTGATGAAATCATTCTTAAGGCAGTGTCAGATAATAGAAATATACTCAGCTACTTGCTAGCCCCTGAGACTTTGTCCTTGTAGTACAGATGTATTGGAGCTAGCTCTAACCAGCTAATGAGAGCCAATTATTCAATTTTAAGTGTAAGCAATTAAATTGTACTTTGGGAATTGGCAAACATTATAAATCAGGATTTGATTTTTTGTTGACTACCTAAAGATAAAAAAGCAATAGAGAAAATAATAAAGCAAGTTAAATTTCATAATGTGGCATGTGAACATTCTTGGAGATATAGCAGTTAAAAATTTACAACATACTCCTGCCTGAAGAACTTGATGTAGATAACTCTACTTCTATTATATACCTCATGGAGTTATAATGAGATAATATAAATTACTTTGTAACTATAAAGGATCCATAAACATATACACCACTATGGTGTATATGCTCTATACAATCATGCTCTAGGAACTAATCAGTAACTAACAAACTACACAAAACATTTCATTCTTAACTTTAAAGGTTTCACTAATATGAAGAAATCATAATTAATTGAAGCTGTTAACTAGCAGGAAAATTAAGTGTTTAATTAAACATATAACTGTGTATATGTGTGTGTATATTTATATATTATGTGTATACCTCCCTTTGTGTGTGAAAGGAGTTGCAAGGTCACCTGCCTCACTTTCACCTGCTACTTGCCCAGCTATCCCTCACTTAAATCCAATTCCCTTGCATGACATTGCATCACTTCCCTGATGCCATGGTCTTCTTTAAGAATGAAGGACAAACAACAACAACAATCTCTGTGTGTATGTATAAGTGTCAATATGTGTATGTAAGGATATTTATTATACATATATAAAATAAACATATACTGCTTACTATACAGGACTAAATACTCTTGTATATACACTTGGAAAATTACATATGCTTTTTGAAAGAGCCTGGCTGATTTTAAATTAACATCAAATAGTTATGAATAGTCTTAGAGAAGTGAATTTTTAATGTGTCTGCTTAGTAGTCTTCTACCTTGATTTAGCACTTGTAGTTTAAACTGTTCATCATTCCCAAAAAGAGAAGCCAAACAGGAAAAAGATGGTACTGCAACCTCTCCAAATAGAACAAACAGATGATCCCAGCATATAATGAATTCTCACTTCAACTAGAAGAGCACAACTGTCAATTAGGAAGAATGGAATCTGAATTTCAAATAGCTCTGAAAGAACCTAGGAGGAAGTCATCTAATTCTATCCCTAATTCTCTTTATCCATACTCAGGTTTAAGGGGAACAAAATATAACTTGAATAGAATTCCACATTTTTATGATGAGAATGTGAGAAAATAACAGATTTTATTGGTGGCTCCCTTTCTATCAGTATAAACTGTTATTCAGAAATAAAAACAATAATTTTCAAGAGTTCAGAATAAAAAATAGTGAGGACAGCTATTTTGAATCATTTGGAGAAGATGCCTCCATATGTTATGTGATGCACATTTTCATTCATTTACTTCACAACCATGAAGTGCCTATTATTTAAAAGTTATTGTGGTAGGAACTATGCCAAAGGATATGAATAGATAATTTTCAGAAGAAATACAACAAACTATCAATAGTTATATGAAAAAAATACTCTAAGCCTAAATACCTAAAAATACTTTAATAACTAAAATAAAGCTGAAGTACCTCCTCAACTACTGGGATAGAAAAAAAAATTTAAAAATGACAAATGCTGAAGGGACTGTGGAAAAGCTGATAGGTGCATTATTATACTTTGTTGGACTGGGAATAGTCAAGTCATTTGACAAAAGAAATTAGACTTAAATCCCCAGAACCATTAAACTTTGCTATATTTTAACTCAATAATACTGTTAGGTCTATGTGCTAAAAAGATTTTTTTTTAAAGAGCTAAAGGAGTGGTGTGTGTGTGTGTGTGTGTGTGTATCCCAAAAAGATTTTTTTTAAAGCAAAAGGGATGAGATATATATATATATATATATATATATATAAAAGTAGTAGCAACTGGATGTCTATGAACTGTTCTTGTTCTGTTGTTTTCAATACTGTCCAACTCTTCATGAGCCCATTTAAGAATTTTCTTAAGAAATTTTCTTGGAAAAGTCACTGGAGTGACTTTCCCTTCTATTTTACAAATGAGGAAACTCAAGTAAAGAAGGTTAAGTGACTTGCCCAAGGTCATACAGCTAATAAGTATCTGAGACTAAATTTGAACTTAGACTATCAAACACTGAGCTACCTCTCTTCCCCACGGCTATCAAATGGGGAATATCTGTACAAATTATAACATATGAATGTGAGAGAATACTGTTATGCTGTTTAAAAAATTTTAAATGAAGGGGATGGATGGTTTCACTGAAGAATTTGTATGAACTGGTAAAAATTAAATGAGCAGAATCAGTTGTACAATTTATACTATTACAACAATATTGTAAGATAAACACTTCTAAAAAACTTAGCAACTTTGATTAACACAAAGACTAAGCCCAATTCCAGAAGATTCATAGTGAAGTAGTGAAACAAGAAAGGAGTAAGCAATTATATAATGCCTACCATGTACAAGACACTATGCTAAGCATTTTATAAATAGTACAAAAACCCTTCAAAGTTAAATACTGTTCGGGCACCAAAATGTAATGTTCTCTTTCTCTAAATTATAGTCGTTCTCTTGGGGGCAGATTTCTTGGGAACTTCTGGAGGCAGCCTTAGTTTCAGTTCAGTTCCAGTAATCACCAAATGTAGCCAGGAGTGAAAGTCCATATCCTTTATTGTGCCCTTCAAAATTCTGAATCTTTTTCTGGGCCCAGTTAGCTTTCTTAAAGGCCTGTCTCTCTCCTTGGCTCCCGAGAGCTATTGTCAGAATGTCTCCAGCCAGCACAACTGTAGAAGTAGAAATGAATCTTTACTCTGAATCTCCTCCCAGAGAGTGTGGGATTGTGGGTTTCTGCCTTGTGAATCTCCAGGAAATCATTCCTAGTTGTGAATCTCCCAAAGTCCTCTTTGGCCCTGAATCTCCTGGAAGTCCATGAGCAGCCTTTTCCTTTAGACTTGTGAGTCTCCTGGACTTGTGAATCTCCCCACTGAATCCTGGCTATCAAACTCTTTCCAGTGAGCTTGTCCTTTTATATGCTCTCTAAAGGTGTAAAGTCTAATGTGTGAACCAATGAGCAAACTCCTTTAAAGGTATGAACTCCTTTAAAGGTATGAACTCCTTTAAAGGTGTGAAGCAAGTATATTACCGTGTCTCTAGTTCTGGCCCATAACATCTTTTTGTAGGATCAGATCAATCATACTAAACCATAAATTAGATAATTATTATCTTTATTCATTCTAGTGACTTAGCACCTTGTAAGAATCATATCATCATTTTTCAGGTGAGAAATTAAGGCAAACAGAATTTATGTCACTTGTTCAAAGTCCCACAACTAGTTAAATGTCAGGGCAGATCTGAACTCAGGTTTTCTAGACTCCAGGCCCAGTGCTCTATCCACTGTATTATATAGTTGCCCAGTAAAATAAGCTTCTCACCTCCAAACAGAAAGGTAGTGATAGTCTCAGAGTATAGATTGGAATATACTTAAAAATGAACAAGAATAAACAAATAAAAAGACCACTGCTTACATGGAATGTAATCTTTGCTTAACAAAACATGTTTGTAATGGTTTTGTCTTCCTTGCTTTCTCAGTGGAGGGAGAAAAGGAGAAAGGAGAGAGAAGATTTAGTGCTAAAAATAAAAATAAAAAATTTTAAATGAGGGCTATTCAACTAACTTTCATAATTATTCCTAGATTTATTACTATGACCTGGAATATAGTTGTCACTAATAAAATGCAGCAATCTGTGATAAAGTATTTTACATAAAAGATAGTTCATTATTTTGCTTTTGGGATTCATAATTAGCTAAGGGACACATTACATCAGAAACTGGGAGAGTTTGCCTTATGGATCGCACATTTCAATTACCCCTTTGCATTTCTTATTCCACTACACATTCATAAAATGTATTCTCCTAAAGTGTGACCTACTATAATTATTTTTTTTAAAAGGTGTAAGTGATTTGCAGGCATATTATCTATTCTTAATGGATCTTTTTTCACACTTTTAAACACATTCACATTTGAGAAGAGTCCCAATTACTAGCACAGTGTAAACTTTGATAAAAATAGGCACCATGTTCTCTTGCTCTTTGTACATCTTCCAGAATTGATCAGAGGGATGTTATGGTTGCTGTGGGAACCCCTATAGATAACAAACAAAAATATAGACAATGAAGGAATTTGCAACATTAAAAATGGAATGATACAAAAAGGGATATGTTTATTATTATTTTCATGGATAGATAAATGTTAATACATTAAAAAACAGAATAACTTAATGAGTACTGGGCTAGCACTGGTGTGAGAGTCCTTGGTTCAAGTTCTGCCCCTGAAAATTTGTAGCTATAAGAAAAAGGACAAGTCATTTAACACATATATGTCTAACATGTGCAAATACATGTACAAATTGGAATGTGCTCACAGTTTTACAGATGAATGCATGTATTCAGACAAATTTGCTCCCTGGAATATGGGTGCTTATTTTGTAATGTCAAATTGACAGGAGTGAACTCTGAAATTGTGTCCCCTTTGATCTGAAAAATAGTCACTCTGAACTATGGCCCCTTTGATCTGTAAAAGAAGGGAGATGTGGGGTCTCCCAAAGTCTGGGAGGGGGCATATTTTCCAGATGGGCCTTTTTATAAACTAAACAGCATCATTCGATTGAAAATCTCAGGCAAATCACCTCCCATGGATTTTTTGGGTAGCCGGATCCCCATTCAGGAAACTCCAAATTCTGAAAAATGCTTAAAAAGTGATTTCACTCAATTGGGAGATCTTGGTCTGATAATCAGCTCAAACTGTCCCCAGCCCCAAGATTTGCTCATAAAATAGGTTCTGTTAACATATTCTTTGCAAATCTCTTCATTAAGAGATTTGTCCACTAAGAGAGAGCTTCTTAGTGAAAAATAAAAGTTCCTTTTTTGCCACTAATATTTTGAGTTCATGAATTCTTTCACATTGAACCTGTGCCTCTGACCAAAGAGGGGATTCTCACATCAATTCTCTACCACTAGAACAGCATCAAAATCACAGCTATTAGCAATGACTACTCACCCCTAATGGACAGTAATCCATCTGGGAACCATAGAGAACTTATTTCAGCTTCTTCTTGTGCCATTGGATTTGCATTAAATTGAATTTCCCACTCTACCCCTATCCCCCAAAGTCATTGTATATTAAATAGAGAGCTACCTTAAGAGAAGCTTAACCTGGGTTCAATGGCTGCTTTTGACATAAAATGCATGTGGGATCCTGGGCAAGGCATTTAAGCCTCAGTGCTTTAAGCAACTGTGTGACTATAAATTGCAAAAGAAATTTCAATCTTCCTTAGTAGAGGAAATATCCTCAATCATGAATTGCCTACATGAATGAAATTATATCATTCTATCCTTAATTTTCTTTTTTTGGGAATCATTAAAAAAACAAATCAATAAAACAAGATAGTATTAAATTAAGAGTTATAGAAGTTAGGATAGCAACTACTGCCTCACTTCAAGAAAATGAATGGAAGAGAATGCTGAGGAATAATATTAAGATCCCGGTTCTCTATTGGTTTTTGTCACTGACCTATTATGCAATCTTGAAGAATGGGTGTGAGATACTGTTGGTATTGTTGTTCAGTTGCAACCAACCCTTCCTGAGCATATTCTCTTGGCAAAGATACTGGAGTGGTTTGCCATTTCCTTCTTCAGTTCATTTTACAAATGACAAATCTGAGAGTCACACAGCTAATAAGTGTCTGAGGCCAGATTTAAACTCAGGAAGATGAGTCATTCTGACTCTAGGCCTGGCCCTCTATTTACTACATCACTTAATGGTATAGTTAGCATTAAAATAGCACTTTGATATATTTTGTCAATCAAAGTTCACAAATGTAGGGGCAGCTAGGTGGCACAGTGGATAGAGCACCAGCCTTGAATTCAGGAGGACCTGAGTTCAAATCTGATCTCAGACACTTAACACTTCCTAGCTGTGTGACCCTGGGCAAGTCACTTTACCCCAGCCTTAAAAAAAAAAAAAAAAAAAAAAAAAAACAGTTCACAAATGTGAGATAGGTGATAATATTATCTTCATTATATAGACGAGGATTGAGGCTAAGAGGTTATGTGACTTGTCCAGAGTCACATAGCTGGAAAGTGTTTGAAGCAAGATTAAAACTAGAGTTCCTGACTGTCTCACACTTTTCTTATACCAGCCAGCTGCCTATAAAAAAAAAAAAAAAAACCAACAACACATATATGAAATGTACATAAATAAAACCATACTACTTAAATGAATACTTCATTCCTATCAACATAATAATGGACCCAATGGATAATATTTCACATATATAATGAATTCTAATTCTTTCAATAATTTCAGAATTTCTCAAATTGTTTCTAATTCACAAATGAAGAGAGTTTTGGAAAGAGAATTTTCTTGAAATAGGAAAGAAATAATGGTGGAAAATGTGAAACATCAGATCCATGAGCAAAGTTTAAGAGAACAGTGATTATTAAATCAAGAAAAGTGATAGTTTAGGACAATGTAAAAACATTCATGTCCATGTTATCAAATTCCACTTAAGAATGAACAAAAGTAATCTGGTTCTTATTGACCCATAAGAGATAAAGATTAAATAAAAGGAAGGATTTCCTTAAATGCTAGAATTTGTTGCAGAGGGAATTTATCGATTTTTTCTCCCTTTGGTATTGTTAAAAATAGCACAGAACTCCAGCTGCCTAACATGGTTCAAGTGTTATGTTACCCTAAATGAATGATGAAAATGGAGACACACAAGATCTTTGTTAAAAACCAAGTATACTTACATTTATCAAAAAATTGTGAAAATTTAAATACTTGATGATAACATTCTATCATAACAGTTTTTCTAATTCTGTTAATCCCCTCAAAAAAACATACTATAAAGTCAAATATACCATTTTAAATTTACTCACTTAAACTTCAGGCATTCATAATTTTAATAGTATTTGGACTAAAGTTTTGTTTGTTTGATTTTGGTTGTTTTTCCTTTCATTAGGATGCATGGCAAGGAATAGAAAGCAAATGGTATGAATGGAATTTTAAGGGTTTAAGTTTACTTATCAAAAATGAGTGAATTTATCTGTAAGACATGGATTGAACTAAATAGTAAAGTTCTATGATTTTAAAAGTCTATGAAAATAATTTTTCATTTTAAAAAGTGAACATATTTCCTTTTTATAGGGGTACTAATTTGATAAATTGAGATGTGGCGATAAGAACTTTCCATAATTCACTAAATAAAAAACAACAATTTTCTAATTAACCTGTTCTCCTCCATCATAGACATTTCCTTCTTCCCCACCTTGAATGAAAAGGAATTCATTTAATCTTTCTTCCTTCTTTCATTGAATAGATATTATGAATGTCTTGGTTTTTAACTTTATGGCTTCCTGAGACAAATTCTAAAATGTATTGCTTTTCCAATTACAATTTGGGGATATTAATGGATATAATAAAATAAATATAAATAAATACAATAATAAATACTATTTAATAACTATAACCACTGTTCCTTTAGAGAGGACTTCTTTTTTAGCTAGCACTGAAAACACTACTGTCTGGTTAAGATACTTTATATTCAACATAGAGAAATGTCAGTTGTCTCTCACAAAAATAGTAGAAAATGTATATATGAATCAAATTGTGATACTCAGAAACACACAAGACAATATCTAAGAAAGGAATCAGTGGTAAAAGTCAAGACCTCAAATGTCTATCTATAAGGCCCCCAAATTTAAACAACAAATAAAATAAATATAGGGATATAAGTATGAACTCATTGCTTCAAATATTGAAAAGAAGCCTATGCTAGACCATATCTCTGGACAAATTTCTCATTCAGGAAAAAGAGGTTAGGTAATGGAATTTAAAGAGATCCTAGTAGCTTTGCACATTAAGAATCTATACCAGACAGTAGGGAATATCTGATGGAAAATATTTGAGTAAAAATTGAAAGAGAGGGAAATGAGATTTTTGGGTCACCTGGACAGAACAAAGACATGAAATTTAAATTTGAGAAATAGACTCTCCAGGCTGATTGAGACATATAATGTAGTAGGATTTTCTACAGCTGTGTCCCACCTCTACTTCTTAGACTCCTAGGCTTTCTTCATAGCTTAGGAAAAATAGTACCCCTACATGAAACCTTTTCCTAATCTATATCCCTATGTTTTCTCCTGAAATTAACTTAACTTTAGTTTATATATTTTAAATGTATTCTTATGTGTTTGCTTTAGGAGTCAAATTTTTATATTGCCAGCTCTAACATATTAATCAAATATCTATTAATTGTTCATGCTCATTGCCCAGGAAAAGCTGTTTAAAGTATGTAATTTCACCCACATTATGCCAAACGCTATAATAGTTGTTATTGTAGAAGTTAAATTCCTTGATTAGGTCACAAAGATCTGGAAAATATAGATTAAATATAGATCAAACTATGCTAATTCCTAGTTTCCTGACAAGCCAATTTTTATTTTTTTCTTTACACACACACACACACACACACACACACACACACACACACACACACACACACACACTAAAACCTAAAACAAACCTCGGTCAGAATATGAATATTACAATGTACCACTTGGTGGCCCTATTCTCAGACTTGCTGACACTCATTCAATAATCCAATCCTCCTCAGGTGACCTCTGGATACCAGTCAAGAATGCATAATGTCTGCATAACGAGCAGGGGCCCTGGAGTGTTTGTGACCTCTGAATTCACTTTTCTTCCCTGACAATCAAGGTCCTTCACCTATAAAATGAGAGGACTGGCCTAAATAGTCTTTGAGGTAGCTTTTATAATACTGATCTCCAATATTATGATTAGAAGAATATTTTAAGTATTTCTCCTGCCTTGAGAAAACAAAAAAAAATGCTGGTTTATATAATTCAAGTTGCTGCAAGAAGGCAACTCTCAGAATACTCTTGGATATTCTCCAACTATGCAAACAAAACAAAACAAAAACCACCCCCAACCCTAGCCCAGAATTATATCATCCAGGGCAGACTCAAGGCTCTGAGCTAATCTAGATCTGGTGGGGGGGAGGGAGGAGAAGGGGAGAGGGAAGACGGAGAGAAAGGAAGGAGAAATACTGGGAAGCAGGATTCTGAGTTTTATCATTATCTTGTCATATGACTTGAATAAAATTATTAATCTTCCATTTCCCTACATGTTAATTCAAATGGCTAATTAAATAACTTTTCAGGTCCATTTGATGATTTTTCAAATCATTTAAAACAAGCCAAATAAAACTATGTTAATATCATGACCACTGACTTTTCTTCAGTGTGTGTATGTCTGTGTGTGTCTCTGTGTGTGTATTTGTGTGTATTTTATAGACCAATTTGGTGAACTGTTAAAAACTATACTCCTGAGAAAATTTTTCCTACATTCATAATGGAAGAAAATGCTAAATTTCAGATGGAAGTTAGAGAAAATGTGGATATAATTTTTTCTCTATGTTCAAAGACTCCCTGATATGTATCCAAAGACCCTTTTGGTTTCCAAAGTCTCTAGATTAAGAACTCTTGATTTATATAGTGTTCTCTACTCTTCAGAGTATGCTGTCCCAATTGTCCTGATTTTACAAGGAAGTCTAACTGAGAAGAAATTTCAAAGACTGCCTGTGGAGTGACAAAGGATTTTTTCTAGGTCTCTCTGACATTTATCATATGATCTTATTTTGAAAAGCCAATTTTTATCTTTTCAACTTCCTTCACCCCTTATATCTTCTCCAAGAGACTGAAGTGAAAAAATAAATAAAATTAAAGACTAAAATAAAAATGTTTGTTAAAAACAAAAGATCAAGTCCTATTTATCTGCCTGAAATAAAGAAGAAAAAAAAAAAAAAAAAGGAAACTCAGGCCAGACATGCTTTCTTATACTTGTCTGATTGTAATTATAGATACCCAAGTGGTTATGATCATCACAGAAGACACAAACCTGTGTCTCTGCATGATCAGTAAGAGCTTCCTCTAGTGCTAGGTAGGGTACAAAGGCACAGATTTGATAAGAGTTGAATTAAGGCTCCTCTAGCTGCCAGTTTCCTGGTGGATAATACATCCATCTCCTCTATCACCAGGCTAAAAAGCACAAAGTTGTTAGCTCTAAATGGGACATAGCATTTGAATCCCCAAACTCAGTGTCAAAGCTTATGATTTGCTGCAATCAAGCAAAGAGAACAGACTGTTGTTCTTGTACACTATTTGCGACATTAATCATGTATTTGATATTTAAAAGTCATATTTGAAAAAAAAGAGAGAGGAAATATAAGAAGTCAATAAAGAGCTTGTTCCTAAATCCAATCCTACAAAATTTTGTTAAGTTCCTATAAGTAGGGAAGAGGGGACGGGGCATAAATCACTCATTTGGTTAAGAAATATATTCTCCTGGGGAGATACAACTTATAAAGAGATTATAAAATTATTATATGAATAATAATTTGAAAGAGAGGACTATTAACTAGAGGCACAAGACAAAGTTCAATTTCTCAGCTCACACATGAATGGAGCCTCAAAGAAGCTAGAAATTCTACTAAGTAGCGATGACAAAGTAGAGAGTTCTAGGTATAGTCAGCCTATGCAGAAACAGGGAGTGGGAAGGGGGCAAGGGAAGGAATCTTATATTCTGGGACCTAAGTAAACAAGTTTGAATGAAATACAGAATAAATGACAAAAGGTAATGTGAAATAATCCTAGACACATAAATTAGGAAAATAGACTAATAATGGCCTTTAAATGGCAACCAGGGAAGTTTTAAATTTTATTTTATAGCCATTAGAGCCATTGAAGTCTCAGGAGCCCAAGAATAGATTGATTATTCAGGTAGATTATTTTGGGAGTTATATAGAAAGAAGACTGAAAAGTTATAAAAGTGTGAACTGAATTATGAAAATGTGAGAATAGAGAAGAAATCACTAAATCATAAGTCATCTAGTCCTACTCTTTAATTGCACAGATAAGACAATTGAGATATTAAATGTTTAGCTCAAGGAACCTGATTGAGAGATGCTGAGGAAGTAAAATTATAAAGACAAAAACTAACAACTGATGAGATATGGGAGTATGGAAAGATTCAAGAATGGCTAACTCTAAGGGTGCTAATGTGGGTGAACAGGAAAAATGTGCCTTCAACAGAAACTGAGAGGTCTATAGTAGGGAGGAGGATAAGTGCTTTTTTTCTCTTTAGGGTCATACTCACTTTTGACATACTCACTTTGCCATGTATATGTGATATTCTGTATGAGATAGGCAACAAGGAGTTGGTGATATAGGACTAGAACTCAGAAAGCAGAGACTAGGCTGGATTTATTCATCAGGAATTCTACATAGAAATGTATTTTGGATGGGATCATAAAGAGAGGAGAACACAAAGATGATTAAAGATAGAAACTTAGGAGACACCCAAAATTGGAATGCAGGGGTGTGCTGATAAAATGTTTAAACAACTGACACAATATCCATGACACACTTTGACATTTTGTCCATCATTTTCTTAAATCTGGAAATCAATACAATAAATTGGTAGTGTTTGTTGATTGCTAAAGTGTGAATGCTCACACTAAAAAATTTGAAAATCAGCTCTCAAAAAACAGTTCAAGCTGGCTCCAGCACAATCCTGGAATGAGAAAAAAATCCAGCAAGGGAGAATGAATAGGAGCAATCAGCAAGGTAATAAAAGAATCATGATATAGTAGTCATGAAAACCTATGGAAGAAAGTATATGAGGAAAAGAAGGTAAGGCATGTACTGAGTCTAAAACTCTAACTTGGAAATTCTTGCACATAAAAAAGGAATAAAATACAAAAGGATGATTTTATTGTTAAAGATGTTTATATTAAATTGCTGAAGCTATTTTAAGTTGATGGAAAACTGTTGTCCACTCTATTCATGAGATAACCAGATACACAACTGAGTTTGTATTTTTCTTAGAAGGTTTTTTCATTAAATAAATCCTCTCAAAAAAAGTTCCAATAATAAGAGGCCTGGCATCTAAAAATCATTTTTAAAATATTTTATATTTATTACACTAAAAACACTGAAATTTTATTTTTACTTAGAATACTTTGATACACTCTATACTACCTTTGGGGAGAAAGGGAAAGGGTAAATGATTTTGAAAATATGAAAGATGTTGATGTCATTCTCATCCTAATCTCATTTCCACTAACATGTTTAAAATCTTCTTACCTTTTCCCCCTTTTTCATTTTTCTTTCCTTGACACTGTGTTCAGAGGCTTACAGATAGGAGGAAAAAAAATTAATGTCTCTTCTCTTGAAGCTATTAAACTAGAAGAATAGGATCTACATTTTCTAAATAATCACAGGACTTGTTTTTCCTCCCAAGAGAATCAACACCAAGGAATTATCATTAATTTCTTAAGACTCTTGGATTAAATTCTATAACCCCATGTATAAAACCCTGAAATAAAGTTGATTCATTTTCACAAGACATCATTTTCCTTAACATTGAGATACAGAAAGTACAGTGCCTCTAGAATAATTTTTATATATATTCATGCACCCAGGAGTGCACTCACATATATTCACACAAAGGCTTGTGCCTATTTTTCTGGATTGCTTTTCTAAGTCTGCATTTATGAAATAAATGGAAGTCATTCTTGTATCACCAGCTTTACATAGCATTCCAAAGAAAACTGCACTAATGGACTAATTTTTCTGTGGTAAAACTTAAAAAAAATTTCCTATTGAAGATTCTCAAAATTGATAAAGAGTATTATTGTAACTAAAAATGAGTAGCACACTAGGTACAATGCCCAGATTCACAGTGAATGTGAGCAAGGTGCAATCTGTGATCAATAAAGGAATTACCAAGAAGAATAAGAGAAAAGGATGCCACCAAGTAACCCCAGGTTAGGAAGAGGGATGGAAAATTAATACAACCAGTGTGCACCAATAACATCTTGTGACATTGGAGAAAAAAAAAAAAAAAACGGTAAAGAAAGATTCTAGCAGTTTGGTTAGAACCCCCTCCCTCCCTACTGCAGGTAATTTTGGGGAGGTCAAGAGCAATTATAATATGGATGAATAGGAATGGGTAGACTGCAATCTTCTTATTTGAAAGAAACTTTTAAGTTGAAGAGCTCAAAAATTAAAAAGTATATGCTATCATCATAAAATCTGTAACAGTGAAAGATAATCTTGCTTTTCTATTACAACCTTTTAAAAATTTAGTACAACATATACTCTTCAAGTAGAAAAGAATCTTTAGAGGTTCCCATAATCCTCTTTTTGACCCAAGCAAGAATTCCTTTTACAACCCTCTTGAAAAGCAGCTACCTTGCCTCTAGAGACATATTAATTCTAAGGAGTTCATTTATTGCATATCCCTAAAGGATTTAATTACATTGACTTTTAGAAGATAAACTCATATATTCCAAGAAAAAAGATTTCATCTGAAATCAATCTTCCTTTCTAAATAATATAGAGAAATGATGTAATATCGAGAAACTATAGTAACAGTAAAGTCCTCACTTTGGGAAAGTCTAAAAATTTGTTGGATTATTCCTGTTTCTGGATATCTCTATCATATACATATAATTAAATTGTATCCATATGTATTTGTAGAATATAACTTCCAGGAAAAAGTCTTTTAAAACAATTTAGGTTCTCATCTGTTTGGGACGGTAAAGATGACTATGGATTCTCAAAGGCTATACCAGAGGACAAGATCTGGCAAGCTGCCATAAAGGTAGCAAGGATTCAAATGCACTCTTCCTAAGAGACTGATTCATATCTTGTTGATAAATATATTATGAAAAAGATTTCTGTCAAAAGGTTAGCCTCTGCAGAGAGCTAGTTCCTGTAGAGAAACTTAGTAGCAGAAGGTAAGCTACAAGCAAATGAACATTTGTGCTCACAGTGACTCCTGAAAGATGCAAAAATAAAATGGCTCTCAGTTCTATGCACCTCCATTTACTAACTCAGAAGTGGTAGCTAAGAGCCTAAAAAGGAGAAGTTTCTAAGAATCATTCAGGTCTTGAGTTATTTCAAAAATTAATTCAACTGAAAATACTTGAAACAGAAGTATGTCAATGGCAGTTATTATGGCTATCATCATCTCACCTTGAACAATTCATAATGAATGTAAACAAAAAGACCTCTAGATTATAAACACCTTGAACAAATGATGAAGTAAAGAAATTCTATGATATTGAAAAAAATCATTCAAACTGAGTCAATGGAAAGATAGAAAAGAAGAGGGTAAAAAAATTATGTCAAAAAAATGTCAGTCTGGATCTTCATGAAAAAAAAATTGGAGCAATCAACAAGCATTTTTTAAACATTCATTATGTGTACGGCACTGTTCTAGTACATATCATAGAAAGGCAAAAAGGCTTCAAGTATAAAATAGTACTTAAATCTAGTCTTAAAATAAATTAAGGATTCTAAGAGGAGGAAGTAAGGCAAGACTGCTTTTCAGGAATGGGAGACAGCTACCACAAAGATTTGAAAACAGGAAATGGAATGTCATGAGAAGCCCTAATGAGTACAGTTTGTTCTAGAGAATGTGTAAAGAAAGGAAATGGATAAAAAGACTGGATAGGTATGCTGGGAACAGGTTGTAAAGATATTTAAATGCCATAACAAGGACTTATTTCCTCCTAAAAGTGAAAGGAATCAATGATATTTGCTAAAGAGAAGAATAACATGATCCAAGTTTTAAGAAAATCACACTCAACTGCATGGAAGATGGACTAGAGAAAGAAGAAATTTGAAGTAGAAATTTAAACCACTTAGGAAGTTATTTAATAATCCAAGTACAGGAAGGGGACTTAACTAGGGTCAGGTACTTTGTGAGTGGAGAGAAGAGGCTACATTAAAGAGATATTAAGAAAGTAGAAACACTAACATTAGCAACTGTTTAAATATAAGAAATGAGCAAGAAAGAGTCAAGGTTGTGAACTTGGGAAACTAGAATAACCTTCAAATAAAATGGGGAAGTTCAGAGAAGAGGCAAATTTGTGGAAAAAGACAACTAAATTTTGTTTTGGAAATTGTAAACCAGATATATATTTTAAGACATCTAGTTACACATGGACAGTCAACAATTAATGATATAGGACTGAAGTTCAGAAGTATAAACCCAATTATACAGATCTGGTAGTCATCTACATAGAAATGATAACTGAACTCATGGGAGCTGAAATCACCAAGTGAGCAAGTACAGAAAGAGGACAAGTCAGAGCCTTAGGTATACCCAGAGTTAGGGGAAATAAAAAAGATGATGATACAGCAAAGGAATTGAATAGTCAAAGAGGAAGAACCAAAAGTGAGCAAGATCCCAAAACCTCAGAGAAGAAATAGTGCCTAAAGAGTAAAGATGCCAATAGTGTCAAATGCTATAGAAAGGTAAAAAATTAAATAGATTGAGATGACTAGATTTTGCAAAGTCATTTGGTAATTTTGAGAGACTCAGTTTCAACTGAGTGATAATTTTAGGAGCCAGATTTCAAAGGAACTTCAGTGAGAAGAGAATAAAGCCATAAAGTTAGTTTTGTCCCTCTCCACTACCCCCAGGAGTTTATTTAAGAAATTAAGATAAGGAATTATTGAGATAAGAATGAGAATTTATTAATTTGAGCCTGTTTGAAAGCCTCAGGAAAGCTATCAGTAAACAAAGAGAAATTAAAAATTACAGGGATAAAGTAGAGATAATTATGGGTATAATCTATGTTGTGCCACAGTTCTCTTTAAATGTCCAGACCCAGTTTCCCTAATTGTCCAATTCAGTTACTCTGCCTCAGATTATAACCACTCCCTCTTAATGTTAGGATGAAGGTTTTATATCTTAGACCTTAGGCTATACTTATTCCCTCTTAATGTTTGATGGGATAAAGGTCTTTATTTATTTTAGACATCATTAGAATATCCGGAGCCTCTCTAGTACCTCCTTCCATTAAGCCTTCCTCCATTATGTCATCCTCATCCTAGTTCCTCCCCCCATTAGGTCTTCCCCATCCAGGTACCTCCCCCATTATGTCATTGTTTTTGTTACTCTATAAAAAATCCTGTATTTGATGTTCAGTGCTGGATTCTTTGAGACAATAGTCTCATTCAGCCCTAGAACCAATCATGGATCCATTGGTCCCAGTAAATCTCTCCACTTAATAAATTATGTATTGAATGCTCTCTAATCTCTGTCTTGCTCAGTTTCTCTGGCATTACATCTACTGAGAAAAAAATTATAAGAAATAAAGTCAAGACAACATGTTAGCTTTGACAATGATAAAGAGAACTTCTTCATTAGAAACTGCAATGCAGGAAAGAATGGAGATATGCCAAGAGGGTGTAAAATATAGAGAAGGGGAGAAAAAGGAGCTTTTAGCTAATATAGCCATTCTGACTATGTTGGATATAACACTCAAGCTGTCTGTTATCCCCAATCTAGTGTAGCTACATAAGCAAATGTCAATTTATATACTAGAAATGTTTGCTTTTACAGTAAGAAGAAAAAAAGAAATTGAAAGATTTCAGCAATGAGAAAACAAAACTATCATTTTTTTGCAACTGATAATATATTTTAGAAGATCTTAGAGAATCTACTAAAAAGTGCTTGCAAAATTGCAGAATATAAAATAAACCCACAAAATCATCAGCATTTCTATATACTACCAACAAAGCCCTGCAGTAAGAGACAGAAGAAAAACTCCACTTATAATAATTGTGGAAAACATGAAATATTTGAGAGTCTACCTGCCTAAACAGATCCAGAAATTATAATGTAAACACAATTACAAAACATTTTTCACACAAATAAAGTCAGATTTAAATGCTTGAGAAAGTATCAGTTGTTCATGGATAAAGTAAGCTAACATAATAAAAATAATAATTCTACTTAATTTGCTTAGTAAGTGCCACACCAATCAAGCTACCAAAACATTATTTTGAGCTAGAAAAAAAATAATAACAAAATTCATCTGGAAGAACAAATGGAAAAAAATATCAAGGGAAGTAATGAAAAAAATTCAAAAACTTAGCCTTGCCAAATTTAAAACTATAATATAAAGTGAAAATCATCAAAACTATTTGGTACTCTTAGTCCAACAAATCTCTACTTCAATTATGTGAACCATTATGAATTTGGCTCCACGGTAGTCCAAGATAAATGTCCTAAGGGACTAATTCAAAAGTTTTATCTTTTAACTGCTTATAATCTGGATAACAGATATTCTTCAAATACTATTAAGATTGTCAATGGGGTGTTCTACCTCAGGGAACAGTGAATCCTTTAGCATGAAGAGCCAAAATAGAGTCTCTATGATCTTTTGTTGGAGGTATTATAGACAGAATTCATGATTAATAGAGTGATTAGACTATATACCATGTGAAGGTGCATTCAAGTGATGACAGTCTATGGTTCAAAATATATCAGACCTCAGAAAAGATATACACTCACATATACATTATTTAGAGCCTTATTATTTAGATTCCGTATTTGCAAATTCATCATCTTACTAAAATTTATTTGTAATCTCAAAATCATTATTCACAGTGCTTTCATGGTCATTTGTGGCAAAAAAAAAAAAAAAAAAAAAAATTAAGTTGTCTAGACACACATCTTCCCGCTAAGGTTGAACAATCTTGTTTCAAATTTTGTATTGTAAATAAGTGGGGTTTTTTGCAATCTATTTAACGTCCTTTTTTCCCCCCATACTTTTTGCTCCTCTTGTTGGTGGTTTAGTTATTTAAAATTGCCTCCAAGTATAGTACTAACATGATTGTCATTATTCCTAGGCATTAGATATGTCTTTCAGAGAAATTGCATGTGGTTAGATAAGCTTCATTCATGTATGAGATATAGTGTAGTTGGCTGTGAATTCAGTGAAAATGAATCAATAATATGGTTCATCCAGAAAAAGGAAACAGAAATTTGCCAGAATGTGTAAATGTGACCTAACCTTGTATTATTCCTAGGAACAATGGTTCATTATTCACTAATTTAGTGAATATAAAGTATAAATTTATGTATAAATTGTAACTACTGCCAATAACAAGAATCAACTATATGTATATGTGTCTTTGTATACACACACACACACACACACACACACACACACACACCATACCCTTCATATATAAAATCATGTATTTTTACCTTCTATAAAAGTGGAAGACATTTGAAATGCAGACATATTATGACCTTTAAAGTTCACTCAATATTCTAGAAATGGTTTTTGAACCATCAACCTGAATCTCCACTTAGATGGCAGTATATTTTATTTGTTAGACTACAGTCAGATTTATGGGATAGGATGAAACATAATAAATTATAGAACTTAGAGAGCAAATCTTTCCCAATAGGACAAAGATGTACAATTTCATTGCTTTGTACTGTCTCCACCCCCACTGATGATAATCCCTCCCTTCACAATTTACTAGAAGAGTTGCAATGGCAGAAAGCTGATAGTGTGAGCCTCTGAACCAAGGTAGTTAGTGCTAGGACAATGGTCTATTATGAAGCCATAGTTGAAGGCTTCCCAGTATGGGTTGATATTAAAGCTTGTGCTCTACTAGGATAATCCTTTGAGAGGTCAGGTTCACTTTTATAGCTCAATGAAATAGTTTAGATTTTCTTCCACAATTTCCATTTTAAAAAAGATATAACAGGCTCCTGAGATGAAAAGTTCCTTTTCCTATATAATAGAGTTAGGTCCTTCAGGATACTTGTTAAACCTCTAACATCTAATTCTGTAATATTCATTCCTTATAGTTAAATTTCCCCAAGCATCTTTGCAGGCAATCGGTTTCTTGTTTTTCAAATCTTTTTCCTAGTTATTGCCAAATTAAGCTTTCAAAAACCACACAAATTATGGAATTTTTCCCATAAAGATTATTGAGCTGTTATGCTTTAGAATATGTGCTGGCTAATACTAGACTAATAAATCATAAAAATGACTTTAGAAATAGTTAATTAGCTGTGATCAATATGCCAATTAAGAACCATACTTCATTCATGCCATTCCCAGTTAAAAGCTCAGGAAAAAAAAAAAAAAAACTAAGCTACAATCATGCATGTATTAAAGTGTGCTTTTTATTTATAATATAAAACTACTTAACTATGTCAAATACTGTTTTAAACATTCCAACATAATTTTAAATGCATAAGTTACAATTTAAAACATATAAATATACTCATATATACATAAAATTCATTCATACACACATATACATACATCTATACCTATGTGTATGGTGCACATATATATCAGGACTTAATCAAATCCAGAAAAAAACTAAACTTTAACTTTGTAAGGGGGGAAAAAAGCAACACCATTCTGCCGCTACATAGGATTTAGTTAATTCTTTCCAAAATGCGAAGAAAAGTGCTTATTTGAAAATTTATATATTCCTAAAGAAAGCATAATTACTTGAGGGTAGAATTCTGATAGTCTACTTCTAATCTCTAACTCTGAGTAGTTCCAAAACAATTCTAAGTAAAATTCTTTCTTTAAAAGTAATTTAACATTTCATTATAATTTGAAGAGAATTGTTAATGCATCCTAACATTAAAAATAAAAAGAATGATTAAATGTTGAAATGCCTTAGGCACCTAAGAAAATAAGTAAAGATTAAAAAATGAGATTGTTGGGGGCTGTCAAAAAAGAATAGAGAAAAATAAACTCATTTTTACTGTTTAGTTTTTTTTTTTTTTAACCTATCTGATCAATCTTAACCAAATCAGATTGGTAAATTTCTGTGCTCCTTATATTTAGTGTGTACAGAAAAATAAAAGGAAATAAAAAAGACAATAGTGAAAATGAACCTGAAAACATTAAAAATAGATTTTAAAGTATCTGTCTACCAAGAAGAGTGGAAATATTATGACTTCACAGATAATTTTACTAGGAAGTGAAGTTCATTCAATTATTCCTCAAAGAACAAATCACCTGGGGACAAAATTACTTTATACAAAGACAGCCTAGCTTCAACTTGGGTTGGGAAATATATAATCTGTCAACTCATTAAGACTGATGGTAATTGATAAAGTTATAGTCTATCATAAAATTTATACCTAGAAGAAACCTTAGGAATCATCTTTATTTCTGCTCCTACTTTTTTTCTTATGGATGAAGAAATTTAGACCCAGAGAGATTATGGGCCTTGCTCAGAGTCAGCAATTCGTTTTGGTGATGGTAATAGAGGCACAGATATAGGGGATTCCCAAAGACAGGATCTACTGAGACACATTGAGAAGGTGACCACAGGCTTGGGGCAGCTCCACTCACTGAGAATGGAAGGGGTCTCAGTCTGGATGAACATCCTTCTGACATGGAGGACATTCCCTGGAGCAAGAAATCTTAACCTTTTTTAGGTCCTAAGTCCCTCTGGCAATCTGGTAAAGGTGATAGATTCTTTAGAAAGTTTGTTGGCTATAATCGGAATTGAAAGAAATGCTAAATGTCAGAGATTAGTTAAAATAAAGATGTTAATCTTTCTCATTCAAGTATGTTGATTCTTTAAATATATCCACAGGCCCCTTATAGAACCTTCCATAGAGAGAAGAAGATCTTGAGGGTTTTAGGTAGAAGCATGCCCTCCCCTTTGCGCCTTCTCAATTTAGGTCTGGAAACATAAATAAAACAATACTGTCATTGCTACTGGAAGGGGTATGTCAATCTACTCTGTACTTTCACTCAACATCGCTGCATTCTTGTTTTGTGTATTTTCAAGTAAAAACATTCTTTCCCAAACAAAATTACCTGCTCCCTTCAATGGGGATGCCGTGACTAACTTGGCATGCAGAAAGCATATAATAAATGTTTTTTTGACCATTTATTCCTTCACTTTGTGAATCAGGAAACCACAGTCTATCTCATCTATAAAGAAAAGAGGGGAGACTTTATATTCTGCAACACATTCCTATGCCTCCAATGTCACTTTTACCTCTAGTAAAATTTCTAACAGAGGATGCAATTGGAGAAATTAATCCTCTTTAACAATATTACTGCTATATTTGCCTTTTGCCTATTAAAGTCACCTTCCCTTTATGCAGCACACCAAATCATATTTAATTATTACACTATTTTGAACCTGTTATTCAAATTATAAGTTGTATAAACACAATATAAAAGTGATTATTCAAAGAGATGTGGGTAGCTGAATAAATCCATTGAAAGGGAGAAAATGAGAAGGTCATTCTTATATGGAGAAAGACAATTCTACATATACACACACACACACACACACACACACACACACACACACACACACACACACACATATATATATATATATATATATATATATATATATATATATATATAATTTGTTCTATTCTCAAAGGTTCCAACTATTCATTTCATACCTTTGAGAATAGAACAAATAATGAATGGAAAATAACCATACAATCTAAAATCAAAACAGAATCACAGAATGTTAAAACTGAGAAGAAAACTCAACCATTATTTAGAATACAACACGCTCATTTAACAGAAAAGAAAATGATGGCCTTTAGCTGGTACTGTTAATTGGAACTTGGAACTTCTGAATCTCCTTATCCCCAGTTTACTGAACATTCTATAATAGCACGTATCTTCTCCCAATTCTGCAACTAGGAATAGAGATGAACATACTAATAGAAAGAAGTTTAAAAATCTGCAATTTTACCATAGCACAAAAAATACCATAGAGAATACTATTCTGTTAATACTTTAAAACTTCAGTATCATAAGAAGTATTAAAATATGGCAACCACATCTATCACACTCTAACATATATCTAGAAGCACATACCTAATGCTACTGTTTCTCTGTTTTGCATGTCCATTGCCTTCAAAGAGTCTGGCACACTAAGTTTTCACCTCCTAGCAACATAGCTAGAATTAAATTTTTTTTTTCTTTTTCAAGTAGTATAAGATAGAAGGAAAATGTACAATCATCTCTAAATAAATTTCAGTAAGAAAATGAGTAATTGAACACTATTCCTGGTCAGAATCTATTTCCCACTTCACATAAATATTTTTCGAAAATACCCCTGAGAAATTAGAATACGCAGTGAAATGATATTATTGTGGGGGGAGGAAAAAGCAGTTTACTTCTGTGTCTGCCGGACAGTAGTTTAGTAAGAGAAAATGTGTTTTAAGCTCTAGTATGGCCATTATCACACAGTATTAAAAAATGCTTTCAAATGATAAAAATCTTCCAGATGCTAAACTTAATTTGTCACAACTTAATGTGAGAAAGAATGTTATTTTTAGACTTTTAAAAATAAATATACAGTGGTTCTTTATTCATTTTTTTCCTTTCCCTATATTTAAAATTCATTTTTGTCCACTGAGAAAAAACTTAGAAGAAAGGGGATTGGTGGGAATAATAATAGATAATATTTAGAAAGTACTCTATAAAAAGTGGGAGATGGGAGCTAATATTTTCCCCATTTTTGCAGATGAGGAACCTGAGGCAGACAATAGTAAAGTGATTTATCTGAGAAATCCAATTGTTTTGAATTCAAGTCTTTCTCGTTCTATATCCAGATCCCTCTCTACTGTTCTATCTGACTGCCTTCTTACAGAGTTGATAAATGCTTCAAGAATATAGTTTAGAATAGAATTAGTTGCTTAGAACTGATGAACAGAAGTATGGTTAGTACAATTTTACATAATACATATAGTCAGATCTATAAGGTGTGAGAAGGGAAAAAAGGAATTTACATTATTATATATTTAAGTATATAATTTATATTTTATATATAAATATGTATTAATTTGATTTTATAATATTAATATAAAAAGTAATGATTAATTATGATATAATTAATAATGTTATATACATACAATACTTTAAAATAAAATTCTCATGTGCAATTACCTTTTTTATTATACTATATTATGGAAATGCTTGTTTATTTCATTTTTTTCATTTTTTTTTTTAATTTAAAAAAGAATAGAATGAGTTAGAAGGTTTTCAAGGGACCTCCGGGTAAGTCATTGTTTTAAATCTGTTTGCCTTAGTTTCTTCATCTATAAAATCAGCTGAAGAAGAAAATAGCAGACTACTTTTTTATTTTTATTTTTTTCTCTTTTTTAAAAATTAATTTTATAATTATAATTTTTTTTTGACAGTACATATGCATGGGTAATTTTTTTTACAACATCATCCCTTGTATTCACTTTTACAAATTTTCCCCTCTCTCCCTCTGCTCCCTTCCCTAGATGACAGGCAATCCCATACATGTTAAATATGTTACAGTATATCCTAGATACAATATATGTGTGTAAAACTAAATTTCTTATTGCACGACAAGAATTAGATTCCAAAGGTATAAGTAACCTGGGTAGAAAGACAATAATGCAAACAGTTTACACTCATTTCTCAGTGTTCCTTCTCTGGGTGTAGCTGATTCTGTCCATCATTGATCAACTGGAACTGAATTAGATCTTCTCTATGTTGAAGATATCCACTTCCATCAGAATACATCCTCATAGAGTATTGTTGTTGAAGTGTATAATGATCTCCTGGCTCTGCTCATTTCACTCAGCATCAGTTCATGTAAGCCTCTCCAAGCCTCTCTGTATTCATCCTGCTGGTCATTTCTTACAGAGCATTAATATTCCATAACAGTCATATACCATAATTTACCCAACCATTCTCCAATTGATGGGCATGCATTCATTTTCCAGTTTCTAGCCACTACAAAAAAGAGCTGCCACAAACATTTTGGCACATACAGGTCCCTTTCCCTTCTTTAGTATTTCTTTGCGATATAAGCCCAGTAGTAGCACTGCTGGATCAAAGGGTATGCACAGTTTGATAACTTTTTGGGCATAGTCCAAAATTGCTCTCCAGAATGGTTGGATTCTTTCACAACTCCACCAACAATGTATCAGTGTCCCAGTTTTCCCACAGCCCCTCCAACTGTCATCATTATTTTTTCCTGTCATCTTAGCCAATCTGACAGGTGTGTAGTGGTATCTCAGAGTTGGAAGACTACTTTTTTATCTCTGCCAAGAAAATCCCAAAGAGAATCAGTAAGTGGCAGACACAACGGAAAATAAATAAACAACACCAAGAGTCCTTTAGCTAATTGGGGAAAATATATTTAAGAGAAATTTGAGAGACAAATTCTTTTCATATGAATGAAGTGTAAAATATGCTTATGGTAAAAGCAAGATTGTCAAAGCACTTTGCAAACCTTAAAAGTATTAAATCAAAGCAAATCATAATTAATATTAATTTTAATATAGTCTTACACCAAAAACTATATAAGGCACATCATTAATAAATAAGGTGGATAACATAAAATGTAGTTAAGCCAGTACCTCATTTAATCTGAGAGTAATATGTAGAAAATAGGAAGATTCTACCAAGTATAAAAAACAAGAAAAAACTAAGCTGGCATAATGCCTCACATACCCTGGAGTGTGAAATATGATTTGATTTATGTAAGTCTGTGGCATTGTATAATATACTTAAACTTCAAGAGCTATCACTTTTCTATACTCATTGACAAGGTCATTCTTTGTGTAATATTGTAAAATAAAGATATTTTAGATTATATGAATTGCTACCAGATTTTCACTGTTTATGAGATTTTTAGCATGTGTAATTTATTGGTCAATGTTTCCAATTATAAAAATCTTTTAAGAAATATTTTCTTATGATAATCACACACATGTATTGTACCTAGACTATATTGTAACACATGTAAAATGTATGGGATTGCCTGTCATCGGGGGGAGGGAATAGAGGGAGGGGGGGTAATTTGGAAAAATGAATACAAGGGATAATATTATAAAAAAATATATATATATAATAAAAAAAATTAAAAAAAAAAAAAAGAAATATTTTCTTTTGACCAACAGGATGATTTCAGAAAGGCCTGGAGAGACTTACATGAACTGACGCTGAGTGAAATGAGCAGGACCAGGAGATTGTTGTATACTTCAACAACAATACTATATGATGATCAATTCTGATGGATGTGGCCATTTTCAACAATGAGATCAACTAAATCAGTTCCAATAGAGCAGTAATGAACTGAACCAGCTACACCCAGCAAAAGAACTCTTGGAGATGACTATGAACCACTACATAGAATTCCCAATCCCTCTATTTTTGACCGCCTGCATTTTTTATTTCCTTCAATATTATACATTATTTTTTTAAAAATTAATTTTATAATTATAACTTTTTTTTTTTTGACAGTACATATGCATAGGTCATTTTTTACAGCATTATCCCTTGCACTCCCTTCTGTTCCAAATTTTCTCCTTCTTCCCTCCACTCCCTCCTCTAGGTGGCAGGCATTCCCATACATATTAAATATGTTATAATATATCCTAGATACAATATATGTGTACAGAACCAAATTTTTTGTTGTTGTCAGAAAGGAAGAAATGGATTCAAAAGGTAAAAATAACCTGGGAAGAAAAACAAAAATGCAAACAGTTTACACTCATTTCCCAGTGTTCCTTCTCTGACTGTAGCTGATTCTGTCCATTGATCAATTGGATCTGAGTTAGATCTTCTCTTTATTGAAGATATCCACTTCCATCAGAATACATCCTCATCTAGTATTGTTGTTGAAGTGTATAATGATCTCCTGGCTCTGCTCATTTCACTCAGCATCAGTTCATGTAAGCCTCTCCAAGCCTCTCTGTATTCCTCCTGTTGCTCATTTCTTACAGAACAATAATATTCCATAACATTCATATACCATAATTTACCCGACCATTCTCCAATTGATGGGCATGCATTCATTTTCCATTTTCTAGCCACTACAAAAAGGGTTGCCACAAACATTTTGGCACATACAGGTCCCTTTCCCCTCTTTAGTATTTCCTTGGGATATAAGCCCAGTAGTAGCACTGTTGAATCAAAGAGTATGCACAGTTTGATAACTTTTGGGGCACAATTCCAGATTGCTCTCCAGAATGGTTGGATTCTTTCACAACTCCACCAACAATGCATCAGTGTCCCAGTTTTTCCACATCCCCTCCAACATTCATCATTATTTGTTCCTGTCATCTTAGCCAATCTGACAGGTGTGTAATGATATCTCAGAGTTGTCTTAATTTGCACTTCTCTGATCAATAGTGATTTGGAACACTCTTTCATATGTTTCAATTTCATCATCTGAAAATTGTCTGTTCATATCTTTTGACCATTTATCAGTTGGAGAATGGCTTGATTTCTTATAAATTAGAGTCAATTCTCTGTATATTTTGGAGATGAGGCCTTTATCAGAAGCTTTAACTGTAAAAATGTTTTCCCAATTTGTTACTTCCCTTCTAATCTTGTTTGTATTAGTTTTGTTTGTAATTGTACATTATTTCAAAGTCCGATTCCTTTTGTTCAGCAAAATAACTGTTTGGACATGTATACATATATTGTATTTAATTTATACTTTAACATATTTAACATGTATTAGTCTACATGCCATCTGGGGGAAGGGGAGGGGAAAAGGAGGGGAAAAGTTGGGGAAAAAAAAAAGGCTTGGTAATTGTCAGTGCTGTAAAATTACCCATGCATATATCTTGTAAATAAAAAGCTATTTAAAAAAAAAAAAAGAAAGAAATATTTTCTTTTTACCCAAGTATGTGAAGATATAGAAACTGATTTTATTTTTTAAATCAGGCAAAAACTCTTAAGGTAAGAAACTTAAAAAGGCATCTATGAAAATCTGCAGTCATAGAGAAAACACACTTTAGAAGTGACTTTGAAAAAAGTTTATATGATTTAATTTTAACCATAAAACAAGATAATCAGGGAAACTTACAGCTCCATTTTAAAGGTCAAAAAAATAAAAACCAAATTCTCTGAGAAGTATATGTCTGTTTAAAAGTTAAACTTAACCCCTTCTTTTACTTTTCAATAACTTTAGAAGTTTTAAACTCTTCACTTGTAAAAATTGAAATTTTGATGGGATTTAAAAAAAAAAAGTATTTGAGCTATATCTGTCTACCTTTATCCCCAGAAATTTTCAGAGTTGAAAAAATATCTGAAAGTCTAATCCTGCTTTGAGGCAAGAATCCCTGCTCTACCTCCCTGGCAAACAGTCAACAGGATCAGCTTTAAATAAACCAATAGACAAGGAAATCATTACTTCAAGGGTGGTCTTTATTATTTTAAAGTAGAAATTCTTACTTTAATCTTTCCTCAAAATTTAAGATCCTAAATGAATGTCATCACCTTAAAAATGAATGTAGCTATTGAGAGTGATGGAGTATAATTGGAAAATGTATGTGGAAGAAAAGGAGTTGGGCCTGATATCTTTATTCCACTAAATTATCCTTCAAGGACTTCTGTCTTATTGTAAAGATGTCTAGACTGCTATATTACACCTAGATCCAAATAATGAGAACTTCTTAGTTTCAAGGATCCTGAAGTTGAGGAACTTGCTTGCCCTCCTCTAGGCAAGAGCACTAGGGCATATACCAAGTTCACTCTCTCTCCCCTAGGAACCTTCCTAACTCTTTAGTCCCAGCACTTGCTTCCCAGTCTTCCTCCTAGCTTTTGAGGACAGTTAAGTAGTGTCTTTTCACTTTCAGACCCCGCTAGACCACTTTTAGTTAGCCTATATGACTTTCAAGAAATAAAGTGCTGCTTTTTGGCTATGACATTCCAAACCACATTCCAGTTCAACAGGGATAGTAAGCATCAGAGTAGGATCTGAATCCAGGTCTTATGACTTGACTTAAGAGTCAATCTTTCTTCCATTCTACCACTTTTACATCAATGTACAATGCATATTGGTATCTTTTGTAGTAAAAAGTTATCCTCAGTGCTAAGATAACCAGGTAGAAAATGTGAGATTATTTAAGAATCTTTTAAATTGCTCTAATATATATATATATATATTTTTTAAAAACAGACCTATTTTTTTTTTGGCCAATGTGGGCATTATTTTTTTAAGATTTTAATTTTTTTATTTAATATTTTTCCCCAGTTACATTCAAAACAATTTTTACATTTGTTTTTAAGATTTTTGAGTTCTAGATTCTCTCTTATTCCTACTCACAATTAAGAAACCACATGTGAAGTTATGCAAAACATTTCCAAAAAAGTAGTGAAAGAAAACAGCAGACCTATCATCTTAATTTAAAAAAAAAAAAAAAAACTTGATTTGAATTATTCCTGTCACTTTAGACCTGGTGGAAGTTTAGAGGTAAAAAATACAAAATAAACTAATCTATTTTCCTTCTGTTTAAATGAACTCATAGAACACAAATATTAACTTCCTATTTTAATAAAGTCTCTTTTAAAGTTAGATTGGCACATCTGTAGATGATGATTCAGGCCCAGATTTTCAGTACAAAGATATTTTTGCTGTATTGAATTTATTTGCATAAAAAAGACAAATTATTTTTAAGTTTAAAGTTCAGTTAAGCAAAAGGTCTTCCTTAAAAAGGCAACTTAAGTTTAAGTATAAACTTTTCTAATATAAAGCTAATATTTATAAAATTTATTTAATTATCACAAACATAAAACAATATGATATTCTACTCACCTGGAACAAGAGAAATTAGAAGAATGGTCAATTTCAAAAATTAAAAAGAAAAGAAAAGAAATCAAAGTAAATTTTTATTTACCACTATTTAAATGTCAATTTGATCTTCAGCATTTTTGTCACACTCATTTGCAAATTATACCTCAGAATAAATTTTATTAATAACCTGAGTGGCAGTGATTTTTTTTTTTTGTCTTTTGCCTTTTTGTTCCCAGTACTTAGCACAGTATATGGCATACAATAGGTGCTTCATAAATACTAGTTAATTGACTTATGGAAAATGGACAAAACTTGTGTTCCTTGTGAACACAGCTTGGTATTCAGAATTATGCAAGAAACAAAGTTTGGCTTAAGTCACAGCTTCTGTCTTTATGGAATTGGCCGTCTAAAAGGAAATTGAGACATATACTATACATAACACAAAAGTATTATATAAGTACATTGGAAAGTGCAAAAGCAATCAAAAATTAATATACCCCTACAAAACATAGGGAATACAAAATCTGCAGCATTATTAACAAAAAAAAAAGAAGAGTAAATGGGGAAAAAATGAAGGAAATATACATTTATGCCCTGTTGTTCAAGAGAACAGACTCCCAAATGTGAAACAATTTTAGCAAGATATATAGTAAGTCATTTGGTAGAGAGGAGCTATCTGGAAAAGAGATGTGGCTTCCTCTCCCCAGATTCTGGAAGATTTACATTGCATAGGTTTTTACAATGGTTTCTACATTGTAGTCACATATCAATCATCTAATGAAGATGTAGCACACATCTTCTTAAGGAAACTCAAAACACAAGCTTGAGTGGACCCAAAACCACACAGGGATGAAAAGAGCCAAAACAAGAATGCTTTGGATAGATCCAGAGCCAGGGGGAACCTTGTAGTTATCTCCAACATTCCTAAAGAGTTAATGAGATTAGGTAATATTCTGGGTTCAGGCAACCTTTACACAGAGGATTGGATTTAAGCAATATAATAATTCCTCTGAACATTCCTCATGTTTCCTATGGCACCAAATATGAATGTGCCAGGCACTGCACTACACACTTTACAAGGTATTTCAAAAAGTGAAAGAATCAAGATTTTGAGGGCAAATATGTTTTAAAACATAGGGGAAGAAGGAAGTCAGATGTTTTTACTGTTTATAGTTATTTAGACATTTAAGAGTTATCTATGTTGAAAACATTCAAGTTATTGTGCCAGGTGTTGGAATACAAGCAAGCAACCAAACAAATAAAATATCCAGAAATGGAAGTTTTGCCTTCAGTGGGAACACATGCTATCTCTTGTGTTTGGGGTGGGAGAGATTAAACAGATGCTAGATTATATGAGAAGGGACAGAGCAACAACAAGAAAAGCTATTAGAATCTTTGAAGTCAAATTTAATGAGAAATATCCTTAAAGATAACAAAATCAATTAAATAATTTAGAGTTAGCATAAAAACACACAGGACTTATTTTTTAAGCCATTTGGGGCAGAAACAAAGGAAGATTTACATTATTAGATAGTCAATATTCCTGGCTTTAAGATGCCAATATAGCAAAAATTATGATACTAGCACAAATAATCTATAGGTTTAATGCTATATTAATCAAATTACCCAGGGGGATGCTTCACAGAATTAGACAATGTAATAAGAAAATTTCATCTGGAAGAAGAAAAGAGCAGGAATACCCAAGGGAAATAATGGGGAAAACTAAAAGGAGATATGGTATTAGTTGCTCTCAAACTACATAAAGAAACAATAGTTATCAAATTATCTGGTACTGAAAAAAAAAAAGCAAAAAATTAGGATGATGAATAGATTAGAAAAGCAGAGCCTGGAATAAAAATGTGTTTAGCAATCTAAAGATATTCAATAAACATACAAAAATACAAAACTCCCATGAGAAGGAATTCTATTCCCAATAAGAACTTCCAGGAAACTTAGTTTCTGAAACTTATTTTTGACTAGTTAGTCAGAAAATGGATTTAGACTTTTTTATGCCATATACCACAATAAAATCCAGTTTTTTAAAAATTGAATTTGGAAAAATGAAAGCAGAACAGAAAATTATATATTGTATCTCACTAATATAGGGAAAGAATTATAACCAAATCAGAGACAGAAGAGATTGAAAAAGACAAGATATAGTTTAGGTTATGCATCATTTTACAAAAGAAAAAAACTAATGTATAAGCAAAAGCAACAAACTTAAAGAAGAAGACGAAAAAATAAATAAAGAAGGAGAAATCTTTCAAATAAATATTTTTGGAAAAGCCTGACATTCAAGTGATCAAAGGATTTAAACAAATATTTTTAATGAGAAACACAAACTATCAATAATCATATATGTTCAAAATCACTAATAGAGAAAGGAAAATATAAGTAACTCAGCTATCACTTCAAATCTACCAAATTAATAAAAAATTCTGAAAGTTATAACAATTATGCCTCTTTAGCCAAACTGTACTATCAACAATTAATAAAACTGCAATCCATCTGTGACTCTGTATGGCTTTGCAATCACTGTCCAATGTCTGGCACTCAGAACTTCTTTATTTCTACTCCTTAGAATCTTTGACTTCAAGGATTCAAACATCCCTGATTGTTATTGCTTTGTCCCTTCTCATGTCATCTGGCATCTGTTTAATCTTTCCTACCCTAAACGCAAGAGGTAAGAAGTAATCCCAATGAAAGCAAAACTTACATTTCTGGATATTTTGTTTGTTTGCTTGCTTGCTTATAATCCAACACCTGGTACAATAATTTGATTATCTTCTACAGAGATAACTCTTATACATCTAAATGACTATAAATAGCAAAAAATCTGACTTCTCTCTTCCCCCCCAGTTTTAAGACAAAGTTGCTCCCAAAATACTAATTCCTTCAGTTCCATGGTAATATTTAGCTAAAAGTTTCAACACTTTCCAGCTAGCTAAGAATTTTGACTAAGCAGGCTAAATTGTGCCAAATTAATTCATTCTTATTTAGAGCACTGGGTGAAGGGAAGGAAGAGAGAGACTACAAGGAAAAGATATAAATGAGTCATGGAATTGAGAGCCATTAAAGAAGTTATCTAAATCAGAGAAAGGGTTAGAACCAGGAATCATAAGATCTACACCAATAGGAACTTAAGCAACTCACTCTTCATGTTTCTTCACCTGTAAAATGAGATGGGTTTAACTAGATGACCTCCAAGATCCTTTATAGCAATAAATTAAGATTCTATACTATTATAATAAAGGGGCACAAGAGAATCATCAATAAGTATGAATCTAAATGTCCTATTTTCCTGTCTAATTTCTAATGATGGAATCCTCCAAATTCCTTTCTTTACAGATGGCTCTGCAAAGAACATCAATTCCTGGATCAGTACAACACTTCAAAACCAAGAGCTTTAAATAGATAGATAGGTAGATAGATAGGTAGATAGATAGATAGATAGATAGATAGATAGATAGATAGATAGATAGATAGATAGATATTTTTTTAAACAAGGCAATTGGGGTTAAGTGGCTTGCCCAGAAAGCTGTAATTATCCAAAAGATTTTGGTGTAACTATCCCAACAAGGGAAAAAAAGTTGAAAATGTCATTTTTTTGGTCGAGGACTCCTTTACATTTTCAAAAGTGTAAATACTATATCATAAATAATACCATATAATTTCAAAAATAAACCATATCATAAATTATCAATAATGCCATATATTAATAGTAATAGCATAAATTAGTAATATAATAAAACCATAAATTTGGTTTCTATGGATCATGGATATTATTGATCATATTAGAAATTAAAATATCTTAATATTATTATAAAAAGTTTTCCAAAATGACCTTAAGGATCTTCAGTCCCTGGATCACTTATCATAGTCCAGACTGTGACACATAATTATGTATATCCCTCTCTACCCTCATCTCCATGTCCAGCCATCTCTTATGACAAAAATTATCAGGAAAAAAAGGCATTTAATAAAAATAACCAATATATCAATAAAATCTTGCACCTCATGTAATGTTATATAATTCTTCTCATAATTCTAAGCTTAATCATTATAATGACGCAGAATACAATTTTATTTTTGTAATTGTTCTTCTTTCCAGTTACATTGTGAAGTCATCTGGTATAATGTTTTAATGATTCTGTTGACTTCACTGTGCACTGATTCATGGTTAAAGGTAGGGTTTACTGGGTCGAAAGGTGAGGAGAAAGAGCATCCCTCATCATGGAATGCCAGGAGATGGAATGTTATGCATTAGAAACAGCAACTAGATCAGGCAGACTGGAATGTCAAGCATGTAATAGCTAAATGATGTGTAATCAGTCTAGAAAGGATTGTAAAAGGCTTTAATATTAAGGAGAGAAATTTGCATTTCTCCCTAGAGGTAAAAGAGATAGACTTAAGGAAGCTTCTTCAATCTAAGAGTGGCAAGGTCAAATATGTTTTAAATTTCCCATTTGGCAGCTGCTTGGAGGATGATTGGAAATAGAAAGGAACTGGATTTTGAAAGAACAACTGGGGGGTGGAGGGGTCTATAGCAATATGCCAATCAAGAGGTAATAAGGGTCTGAACTATAGTGTTAGCTGTTTAAGCAGACAGGACAAATGAAAAAGATGTTTAGGGTAGCCTGGCATATCTGACTATTTAAATTCCACAAGTTTTATAAGTTGGGGAAAAGAAAGCCAAATGATAGCAAATTCTATCTCCTGAATGACTGCTTTAAACAGTTGGCATGGAGAAGCATATTAAAAACAAAAAAACAAAAACCTCATGAATTAGCTTTTTCCTTTCATACAGACATATGTTAATTAGGACATATTTATGGTGATGATGATGATAATGGATTACCTAAACATTTTAAAATAATTAAACCAATTTAAATTATAACTTAATAATCCTACTTAGTCTTAGTCTGTTGTCTAGACAACTCTAGAGAAGCAATTAATTAATGTCATTGAAAATTAAGGGAAAAAACCACAAAGATATAAAGACAGATGTGCCCTATTCTCACAGTTACCTCTTAGTTATGCAAAAAATTGATTTTGCATTCCAGAGACAAAATTACAACCTGAGTCTTACAGGAATTAAAGTAAGCTGCACAGGAATGCATGTCTAATCAACTCACTGATGGCTAGTTGGTCCTTGAAATATCACAAATCTCCTATAGTAAAATTATTTTGTGCTACAATAAATGATAAAGTAAAATAAAAATCACTAGCAAAACATTTGTCAGTTTAAGTTGAAAAATGTTTTTCACTCCAACATGATCTTTTCTACTTAAACAATAAATCATATCATTTGCCTCCAATAAAAGATATCAATAACAATATTTTTAATTATTTAAGTCTTTAATAATTAACTGAATAATTACTGAAATCTGAGTTTACCTGATCATACATTTAAAAGTTTATTATTTAAAACATGAATAAAATCTTGTCTACCTATGCAGGAGTAGATCTGCTAATATTCCTCAAAGGTTTCAAAAATAATATATTCCAAGTGTATATACAAATTCCTTATTCTTTTTCAAGTGACTCGTTAACTTCCTGATCTATAGTTATTCATTTTGAGTTATCTTTTTTACCTCCAAAGCAATGTGACTCCAGTAATTGTATCTCCTAACCTTGTTTTCTATGATATTTTGTTTTTCTCTACTTCTCTGCAAATGTTGCCCGATGTTCCTTTGCTAGCTTTCTTGTCTCTCTTAAATCCTCTCTGGGTAATGTTTTACATAACCGATATGTGAAGGCCAGTATCCTGGTAGAAGGCCCTTAGAAGGCATAATAAATGCCTGGATTAGCTTGCTCTCCCCACTCTAGCCCATGATCTTCCAAAAGAGCAAGTGTGACTATCACTTCCCTATTCATTAAACTCTAGTAACTCTTTATTTTTCCAGAATGAAATATAAAAATCCTGTTTGACTTTTAAAATCCTTCGAAATTTGACCCCTTCTTACCTTTCAAGTCTTCTCACACTTTAGCAGTCTTTGATACAGTGACACTGACTTCCTTACTGTTTCTTCTAACAAAAAACTCAGCTTCTTGACTACATTTTCATTGGTTGTTCCCCATGCCAGGAATTCTCCACCTTCTGCCTTCCTTCAGGATTCAAAGTCCCATCTTTTGCAAGTCCTTCCTAGTCCTCAATAATCTCACCTCCTTCCTTCTGAGATTATAACTCCATTCTATCCTGTTTAGATCATGTTTTTACATAGTCATTTACATGTCTCCCCATTAGACTATGAGATTTTCCAAGAAGGACTGTTTTTACTTTTCCTTATATACAAGAAGAAAAGCAACAAAGTGTAATGGAAAGAACACAAGAATGAGATTATTACTAGCATACAATGAATTTCTGCAAATAGTTTCAATTATCTGAGCCTCAGATATTCATAAAATGAGTCATCTATACTATATGTCTTGAAGATCCTTTCCAGCTCTAAATACCTCTAATGCAATCCTGGTTTTAAAGTACTCAAATAAGTAATTGCAATTGCCTGAATTCTAAGAGTTTTAGGACTACTCCTTGAAATCTGAGAGAGAGTAAAGGACAGACAGACAGAGATAGAGAAAGAGATATAGAGAAAGAGAGAGGTCTATCTGAAACAGTAAATCTAAGTATCAGTCTGTCCATCTTTGTATCTATTATACTGGTTACATTTATTTTTACACCCATAATCACTGTCAAATAAGTTCTTTGCCTCCAGGACTGAATATCACCCCCCAAAATTAGCATGCCTTAGCAGACAGGATTCTGAGAATGGTATCAGGAATACCTCATTTTAAATTTCTCCTAACTACCTGACACTGGACTTTCTGCTTCACACCCTGTATGCTATTGCTTCCTCATCTGTAAAATTAGTGGGTTGGAATCTAGGTCTTCTGGTTTTTTTTCCCCCAGCTCTAAATCTATGATCATATGAATAAAAGAGTTAAGATAAAATAACTGATAAAGCAAACATCTTTGAAATCATGGAACATGCTTCCTCTTGTTATTCCCTGGTACCATGTCCAAGAGGGAGGTGTAATTTTAATTATTCACTCAAATCACATTGATTCATACAGTTACTTGACATATGCCTTTGTTTTGGAAATTTCATTATTTACAGTATTACACATATTATGTAAATAATTCCTCTGATTCTAATAGTTTTGTTTTGTATCAGTTTAGAGAAACCATCCCATATTTCTATGAATTCCTCATGTTGTTTCTTATTGCATAATAATACTCATTCATGTCACATTTTGTTCAGTCATTCCTTAACTAATGGGCAGCCATTTTGTTTCTAGTTCTTTGCTGTCAAAAAATGTGCTGCTATGGAATTTTTTGGTATATAGAGCACTTCTTTTTCTGACTTTGATCTCCTTGGAATAATTCAACCATTAGGAGACTAATGAATCAAAAAGTTATGAATTATTTCAACAATTTGGTCACATAATTACAAATTATTTCCTAATGATTAAATCAATCTATAACTCTAGCAGCATGATATCAGAGTTTTTATCTTCCCCAGTCTCTCTAGCATTGATTTTTGGGAGCTACTGTGGCGTTTTAGAAGTTCAAGAATAGAATACAGCTTTACCATAAAATAATTGAGGGAATATAAAGAAGATTAAAAAGAAGATTCTAAATACAATGGTTAGATACCATCATTAAGAAACAATGAAAAGATATAGTGATTATAAGAAATATTTAATAGTTCCTTCAAGTAACTATCTTGCAAGGAATGGAAGAAGAGAAAACAACAAGTATATATAAAAGAGGCTTACATGGCCACAACAATGGAAAGGAAGAGTTTAGTTACATAACCATGAAATTCCAGCATTAATCCTACCCTGTTCTATAATAGCAATAACAATGAAATTTTTGAAAAAGGAATATGATATGCTGAAAACAAGAGCAAATAGTTTGAAACAGTAAAGATAATTTAGCCTGTAGAGTTGAACATACTAATGGGAGGAGAGTAGGGGATAATCATTTAAGAACAATAAAGACTGAGGAAATCAATATAAGAACACTATTTGAAATTTAATATACAGTGTACATGCAATGTACAAAAGAAATATAAGGCAAGCAGTTGTGAATAGCTTTAAATTTCTAGTGATGATCTGCTGCTTATTTATGAGAGGAGGACAAAAAAACTATTTCCCTTTGGGAATTCAACATAGTATTAAGAATTACTGAATAAACAAAGAGACACAGACTCTGGCCATAAATGTTAGAATGAAATACCTAAGGAAAGAGGAAAATAGGGAATTAATTCTGTTGCTATTTTAATTGGGATGCTACAAGTGAAGGTTATTAAGACACAGAAAGGAATGTTCTTACTTAAACTGATCAAGGAAATTCATCATATTAGTACAAGGGGAAAAAATAAATAGATTAAACTGGGAAAGAAAAAAAAGAAGAGAATATCTAAGTTTTAGAGATCAAAGACTGTTTTACCTCTGATAAAAAAGAAACTAAAAATCGGTAGATAAGATTTCAAAGACTAGGAATAAAGTAAGGTGAATCAGTAACTATTTTTGGTGTTTTAAGAGGGAGAAGAAGAAAGTATATAGGGAACAGATTATGTGTGTACCACATTAATGTATACATAAACACAGGTATCTAGTTATGTGCATATTTTATGTGATTTAAACATATATATATATTATAATGGATTTTACATACAGAAAAATACCTTTATAGTCATAATATTAAATGTTAGTAGATTGAATTTACTTACCTATTAAAATGATGAAAAAATTGAGGACCATGGAAGTTAGTTGTTGAAAGGGAGGGGACAGTCTATAGCTGAACTAAGAAATCTGTCAAATAACAAAAAGCAAAAACAAAAAAATTAAAATTCCTAGGCCACAGTTTAAAAAGTGGGCAGGGACAAGGGAAAGGGTGACAGATGGATAGCCCATCTGTCTTTTGAGTTCCTTTCTATCTCTAGATCTATGAATCTATGACATAAAACATAAAAAGAGTAAGAGTAAAAATGAGAGATTAGAGTAAAACATACACCTCAGTTAAATAGGAGAAAAAAGAAAGAATAGCAATAATAATCCCAGAGAAAATACATTAAAGAGGTATTGTCAAGTGAGACAAAATACAGTATATGCTTCAAAGCATAGGAAAACCTTCCTCTTACATTAAAGAGACATGAAAGAAAAAGCTTTTACAGTGAAAGGGAGGTTGGGGAGGTGGCAGGCAATACTTAAGTTTAACTCTCATAAAAATTGGCTCTGATAAATGTGGAAATATGTATAGAAGAATTGTACATGTTTAAGATACATTGGATTCCTTGCTGTCTAGGAAAGGGAGAGAATAAGAGGGGAGAAGAATGACAGAAGGAGAAGGGGGTTGATAAAAAGGAAAATGAGAAGAAAGTAATGGTCAGAAGAAAAACATACTTTTGAGGAGGGATGGGGGCAGAAGGGAAAGAGAGACAGAGACAGAGAGAGAGAAATAAATAGGGAAAAAATAAGATGGAGGGAAAAACACAGTCAGTAATCATAAATGTGAATGTGATTAGGATGAACCCACCCCAAAACAGAAGGGGACAGTAGAATCAACTTTAAAAAAATAATCAAAGAATGTATTCTTTCTTACAAACAGATTTAAAAGAAGAGAAAGAGTAAAAATAAAGGGCTGAAGTAGAATCTATTCTGTTTAAGCTGAGGTAAGAAAAAGAAGAGTTAGCAATCATGATCTCAGACAAAAAAACAAAAAATAGCACTAATTAAAAGAGATAAACAGGGAAGTTATCATAGACAATGAAGTTATATCAAAACTAAACTTACATGCACCAAATGGCATAGTATGCAAATTCTTAAAGGGAAAATTCAATCGATTACATGGAATAATAGATAGTAAAACTATACTGGTGGAGGATCTCAAGATTTCTTTTCAGAACTAATCTAATCACAACAAGAAAAAAGTATTGCAGATAGACAGAATTTTAGAAATGTTAAATATGACAGATCTCTGGAAAAATTCAATGGAAATAGAAAAAATATATATTCTTTTTTCTCAACTGCATAATGAACTTTCACAAAAATTGGCCATGTAGCAGGGCATAAAAACCTCACAACCAAATGAAGAAAAGCAAAAATATTAAATGCACTTATTTCAGGTCATAATGCCATAAAAATTATATTAAAACCTGTGAAAATGTAAATTAAAATTAATTGCAAATTAAATAATCTACTTCTAAAGAATGAATGAGTCAAAGAATCAATCATAGAAATAATTGGGATGGAGCCAAAATGGCAGAGAAGCCACATGGAATTTTTTAAGCTCTCTCATTCCCTTTCTACCAACTATTTAATTCAACTTCACAAATAGCACTTGACTGGCAAACCCATGAAGTTTGGAAGTACAACAACTTCCCAGCAGAAGAGAATCTGGAATATTACCAGAAAAGGTTTGACCTGAGGTGGTGGGAGTAGACCAGCGCATAGCAGGGATGGCCTCTGAGGTTGGAAGGTTTACATAGAGCTCTCTGCTATAGCCTGACTGCTTTGCTTCAGTGGTGGAGAAGTGGACCAGCAGAGAAGTTGAAGCCTGGGGTAGTGGGTACACTGAGGGACACCAAAAACCTGAGAGGATCTGGCTGCACTCACCCAGGACCAGAACTGATTCGGCACAGACCATAACACAGCTCTTTGCAGCATTCTGCAGCAAGGGGCTTTGGTTGAGGGCAGTCACACACAGCAGGGGCACAGCCTGGGGCAACCTCTCATTTGCACAGTGAGGGGCTCCGCCTGGGGTAGTAGAATTTCCCCAAGCTTGACTATGCTTCCCAGGCAGAGACATTTCTGGTACAGTGAGGGATAGGACAACTGCTAATACTCAAAACAGGAGATGGGGGGGGGGGGGCAGTGATACTTTTGCTCCTTAACCTCTACCCCTAAGGTGATCACTAATCCTCACAATGGGCTCCTCCCAGGGCACTTACACAGTCCAGCCTGTGATACCCAGACCTACTCACTTCCATGTGGAGCTCTTCCCAAAGCCCTCCCACAGCTCAGCCTTTCCTTGCAGCCCACTGAGAGAACAGATACTGTCCATAAACCCATCCTTGCTCTGTAGGGGAAGCTGGTAACCTTCTTGCACTGAGGGCAGACCCTGAATACTTAAAAAAAAAAAAAAAAAAAGCAAAAAAATGAAGAAAACAATTGACAGCTTCTATGCAGAAAAAGAACGGGGTGAAACCCCAAGGAGACTAACAGCAGACAACCTCCAAACAATACCCCAAATAAGGCTCTCCTAGAAAAGACTATTAAATATCTAAAAAGAGAATTAGAAGAAAAATGGGGAAAGGAAAGAGAAACTATGCAAGAGTATAACAATGTCCTGAAATGTGAATTAGAAAAGGTAAACAACTTCCTGAAATGTGAATTATAAAAGGTAAAGAATTCACAGGAAGTGCAGGGAAACAGAGTTAGGGAATTGGAAAAGGTAAAGAAATCACAGGAAAGTAGGATCTGTGAAATGGAAAAGATAAAGAATTCCCAAGAAAGTAGGATTTGTGAATTGGAAAAAGAAAATAACTCACTAAAAACAAATTTAGTGAAATGGAAAAAAATTCCATAGCACAAAACAACTCATTTAAAAACTCAATTGGACACATACAAAAAGAAGTAAAAAAAGCTAATGAAGAAAAATAACTCATTAAAAATCATAACTGAACAAACAGAAATGAATGATTCATTGAGACACCAAGAATCAGTCAAGCAAAACCAAAAAAATGAAAATCTGGAGAAAAATGTCAATTATCTACTTGCCAAAATGACAGACCTGAAAAATAGATCTGGGAGAGATAATTTGAGGATTATTGGACTTCCCGAAAATTATGATGAAATAAAGAGCCTAGATACTATTTTACAGAAATCATCAAAGAGAACTGCCCAGAGGTAATAGAACCAGAAGGTAAAATAGGCATTGAAAGAATTCATCAAACACCTTCTGAAAAAGACCCTAAAAAAGAAACTCCACGGAACATTGTGGCCAAATTTCAGAACTTTCAGACTAAGAAAAAAATTTTATAAGCAGCCAGGAAAAAACAATTCAAATACCAAGGTGCCACAAAGTTCACTCAAGATTTGGTTGTCTCCACATTAAAGGATCAAAGGGCCTGGAATATGATATTCTGAAAGGCAAAATAACTTGGAATGCAGCCAAGAATAAACTACCCAGCTAAGATTAGCATTTTCTTCCATGGAAGAAGATGGACATTTAATGAAACAGATGAATTCCATATATTTCTAAGGAAAAAACCAGATTTAAACAAAAAATTTGATCTCCAGTCGTAGGACTTAAGTGACACAGAAAAAGATAAAAGGAACTCTTGAGAACTGTATTTCTGTTGTGGACATACATTAAGACTACATGTATAATTTGATTTTAATGATATATGATATATATGATATGATATAATGATAATGATATAACAAAAAAAGGGGATAGTGTAAGAAAAAGGGGAAAGGAGAGATAAAAAGAGGGAAACTACAACCCACAAAGAGACAAAGAAAACCTATCATATCTGAGAGAAGTTAGAGAGGGGGAAGAACATTGTGTGATTTGTACTCTCATCAGAATTGGCTCAAAGAGAAAATAATTGACATATTGCTTTACAGAAAATTCTCTCTTACCTCATTAAAAAGGGGGAGAGGAAAAGGGAAAAGTAAAAGAGTAATAAGGAAAGAGAACAAGAAAGAGGAAGGGATTTAAAGGGAGGAAGAAGGGATACTAAAGACGGAGGGCTGTGAGAAGCAAGTGGGGCTCATAAGTTTAATACTGGGGAAGGGGTTCAGGAAGGGCAAAGGAGAAAAGCATAACCTGGGGATAATATGATGGAAGGAAATACAGAATTAGTCATTTTAACTGTAAATGTGAATGGGATGAACTCTCCCATTAAGCGGAGATGATGGATAGCAGACTTGATCAAAAGTCAGAACCCTACAATATATTGTTTACAGGAAATACATTTAAAGCAGTGAGATACATACAGAGTAAAGGTAAAAGGCTGGAGCAGAATCTATTATGCTTCAAGTGAAGTCAAAAAAGCAGGGGTAGCCATCCTTCTCTCAGATCAAGCAAAAGCAAAAATTGATCTAATCAAAAGAGATAAGGAAAAAAAAAACTATATCTTGCTAAAGGGTGGTATAGACAATGAAGCAATTTCAATACTAAATATATATGCACCAAGTGGTATAGCATCTAACTTCCTAAAGGAGAAGTTAAGAGAGTTGCAAGAAGAAATAGACAACAAAACTGTAATAGTGGGAGATTTCAACCTTGCACTCTCAGAAATAGATAAATCAAACTACAAAACAAATAAGAAAGAAATTAAGGAGGTAAATTGAATATTAGAAAAATTAGGTATGGTAGAACTTTGGAGAAAACTGAATGGTGACAGAAAGGAGTATACTTTTTCTTAGCAGTTCATGGAACCTATACAAAAATGACCATATATTAGGACATAAAGATCTCAAAATTAAATGCAGGAAGGCAGAAATAGTAAAGGCTTTCATTTCAGATCACAATGCAATAAAAACTACATTCAACAAAAAGTTAGGGGTAAATAAATCAAAAGTTAATTGGAAACTAAATAATCTCATCTTAAAGAATGATTGGGTGAAACAGTAAATTATAGACACAATAATTTCACTCAAGATAATGACAATGATGAGACATCATACCAAAATTTGTGGGATGCAGCTAAAGTGGTAAGAAAGGGAAATTTTATATCTTTAGAGGCTTAGTTGAAGAAAATAGAGAAAGAGAAGATCAATGAATTGGGCTTGCAACTTTAAAAGCTAGAAAAAGACCAAATTAAAACCCCCCAACCAAATACTAAACTTGAAATTCTAAAATTAAAATGAGAAATTAATAATAATGAAAGTAAAAGTACTATTGAACTAATAAATAAAACCAAGAGTTGGTTTTATTAAAAAACCAATAAAATACATAAACCTTTGGTAAATCTGATTAGAAAAAGGAGAGAAGAAAATCAAATTGCTAGTCTTAAAAATGAAAAGGGGGAACTGTCCATCAATGAGGAGGAAATTAGAGAAATAATAAGGAGTTACTTTGCCCAACTTTATGCCAATAAATTTGATAACCTAAATGAAATGGATGACTACATCCAAAAATATAAGCTTTCCAGATTAACAGAGGAGGAATTAAATTGTTTAAATAGTCCCATTTCAGAAAAAGAAAGAGAACAAGCTATTAATCAATTCCCTAAGAAAAAATCTCCAGGACCAGATGGATTTACAGGTGAATTCTACCAAACATTCAAAGAACAATTAGCTCCAATGTTATATAAACTATTTGAAAAAAAATAGGGAATGAAGGAGTCCTAGCAAATTCCTTTTATGACACAGACATGGTACTGATACCCAAACCAAGTAGGTTAAAAATGGAGAAAGAAAACTATAGAACAATCTCCCCAATGAATATTGATGCTAAAATCTTAAATAAAATATTAGCAAAAAGATTACAGAAAATCATCCCCAGGATAATACATCATGATCAAGTAGGATTTATACCAGGAATGCAGGGTTGGTTCAATATTAAGAAAACTATCAATATAATTGGCCATATTAATAACCAAACTAACAAAAACCATATGATCATCTCAATAGATGCAGAAAAAGCATTTGATAAAATCCAACATCCATTTCTATTAAAAACACTTGAGAGTATAGGAATAAATGGACTTTTCCTTAAAATAATCAGTAGCATTTATTTTAAATCATCAATAAGCATCATAAGTATTTGGGAAAGATTGTAACCATTTCTATTAAGATCAGGGGTGAAACAAGGTTGTCCACTATCACCATTACTATTCAATATTGTATTAGAAATGTTAGCTTTGGCAATAAGAGTGGAGAAAGAGATTAAAGAAATTAGAGTGGGTAATGAGGAAATCAAATTATCACTCTTTTCTAATGATATGATGGTATATTTAGAGAACCCCAAAGATTCTACTAAAAAAACTATTAGAAATAATCCACACCTTTAGCAAAATTGCAGGATATAAAATAAACCTACATAAATCATCAGCATTCTTATATGTCACTAACAAAATCCAATAGTTAGAGTTACAAAGAGAAATTCCATTTAAAGTAACTACCAATAGTATAAAATGTTTAGGAATCTATCTGCCAAGGGAAAATCAGAAACTATATGAGCAAAACTACAAAACACTTTCCATACAAATTAAGTCTGATCTAACCAATTGGAAAAATATTAAATGCTCTTGGATAGGGCCAGAAAATATAATAAAAATAATACTACCTAAACTAATTTAAACTATTTAGCGTTATACCAATCAGAATCCCAAAAAACTATTTTAATGACCTAGAAAAAATAACAACAAAGTTCATATGGAAAAACAAAAGGTCAAGAATTTCAAGGGAATTAATGATAAAAAAAAAAAAAAAATCAAATGAAGTTGGCCTAGCTGTATCACATTAAAATTATATTATAAAGTAGCAATTACCAAAACCATTTGGTATTGGATAAGAAATAGACTAGTTGATCTGTGGAATAAGTTAGGTCCAAAGGACAAAATAATCAATAATTCTAATAATCTAGTGTTTGACAAACCCAAAGACCCCAGCCTTTGGGATAAGAACTCAGTGTTTGACAAAAATTGCTGGGAAAATCGGAAATTAATATGGCAGAAATGAGGCATTGACCCACACTTAACACAGTATACCAAGGTCAGGTCAAAATGGGTTCATGACCTAGGAATAAAGAATGAGATGATAAATAAATTAAAGGAACATAGGATAGTTTACCTCTCAGACCTGTGGAAGAGGAATGAATTTATGTCCAAAGAAGAACTAGAGGTCATTATTGATCACAAAGTAGAAAACTTTGATTATATCAAATAGAAAAGTTTTTGTACAAACAAAACTAATGCAGATAAGATTAGAAGGAAAACAATAAACTGGGAAAACATTTTTACAGTCAAAGGTTCTGATAAAGGCCTCATTTCTAAAATATATAGAGAATTGACTCTAATTTATAAGAAATCAAGCCAATCTCCAATTGATAAATGGTCAAAGGATATGAACAGACAATTCTCAGATGAAGAAATTGAAACTATTTCTAATCATATGAAAAGATGCTCCAAGTCATTATTAATCAGAGAAATGCAAATTAAGACAGCTCTGAGATACCACTACACACCTGGCAGATTGGCTAGAATGACAGGGAAAAGTAATGCAGAATGTTGGAGGGGATGTGGGAAAACAGGGACACTGATAAATTGTTGGTGGAATTGCAAATACATCCAACCATTCTGGAGGGCAATTTGGAAGTATTCTCAAAAAGTTATCAAACTGTGCATAGCCTTTGACCCAGCAGTGTTGCTACTAGGCTTGTATCCCAAAGAGATCTTAAAGAAGGGAAAGGGGCCTGTATGTGCAAGAATGTTTGTGGCAACCCTCTTTGTGGTGGCCAGAAAATGGAAACTAAGTGAATGCCCATCAATTGGAGAATGGCTGAATAAATTGTGGTATGTGAATATTATGGAATATTATTGTTCTGTAAGAAATGACCAACAGGATGATTTCAGAAAGGCCTGGAGAGACTTACATGAACTGATGCTGAGTGAAATGAGCAGGACCAGGAGATTGGTGTATACTGCAACAACAATACTATATGATGATCAATTCTGATGGATGTGGCCATTTTCAACAATGAGATGAACCAAATCATTTCCAATAGAGCAGTAATGAACTGAACCAGCTACACCCAGCAAAAGAACTCTAGGAGATGATTATGAACCATTACATAGAATTCCCAATCCCTCTAATTTTGTCTGCCTGCATTTTGGATTTCCTTCACAGGCTAATTGTACATTATTTCAAAGTCTGATTCTTTTTGTACAGCAAAGCAACTGTTTGGACATGTTGTATACATATATTGTATTTAATTTATACTCTATCATATTTAACATGTATTGGTCAACCTGCCATGGGGGGGGGAGGAGGGGAAAAATTAGAACAAAAGACTTGGCAATTGTTCATGTAAAATTACCCATTCATATATCTAGTAAATAAAAACATTAAAATAAAAAAAATCATAATAATTAAAAATTTCACTAAAGAGAACAACAACAATTAGACAAATACTCCAAATAGTGGCCAAAATAGTAGTTAAGAGGAAATTTTATACATATCAACAAAATAGAGAAAAAACAAGCCAATGAATTGGATAGGCAACTAAAAAAATAGAAAAAAAAAATTAAAAATCTAAAATGAAACATTTTACCAGAAACCCTGAAATTTAAAGGAGAGACTTATAAAATTAAAAGGAAATTATTGAACTAAAAAATAAATTGAGGCACTGATTTTATGAAAAATAAAACATAAACCACTGATTTATTTGATTTAAAAAAAGAAAGAAGAAAAACAAATTAAAGTACCAAAAAATGAAAAGGGTTGATGAAGGTGAAATTAAACCAATTTTTAGGAGATTTTTGCCCAAGTGTACACCAATAAATCTGACAATCTAAGTGAAATGGATGAATATTTGAAAAAGTATAATTTGTCCAAATTAACAGAAGAAATAGCATCATATTCTAATATATGAGAGGTTTCAACAAACTTGTGGGTTCAAAACTGGAAGCAGAAAAAAAAAAGTTTTTTTTTTAATTTAAAAAATAAAAAGCATTAGCTTAAAAAATTTTTAAAACACATTTCTCAGAAGCCACAAAGCCACAAACAGTTTTGTTTTTTCCTAATGAACCTAAATCTACCTATGAATTATCTTGAGCTCCTTTCTCTATGGCAAACATTTCTTTCTTTCTGTATTTCTTCCTTATTTTAATTCCAATGTTTTTCAAGACAACTTTCACACTCTTAAGTTTAAGGGAAGGGAAACATAACTTTCACAAGACATTTTATTCCATGGACTTTTGCAAATGTATGTTTCCTATTGTATTTTTGTGCTTGGTCTCATTTTCAGTGGAATCAGACTTAGCTGGAATTGCTGATTTGCTCAGTTGATTTTTAGCATTGTCTCCTAAGTAGATGATTGGCTTTTGGCAACATACTTGGTAAGTTGACTGTGAAATATTAGGGACAGAAATGCAAATTTACTTTGGTACTGTGGTGTAGATAAACTCTCCAGTCTTATGCAGAGCATTCTGATATGGAACTGCCCTTTGCTAGTTTTTTCAGGGACAACAAATAATGTTGGTATATGTAAGTCCTTCTTACCCTCTTCTCATGGTCTTAGGAGTAAAGCCTCAAGATTTGAAAACCATGTGATAAAGAAATCCGTATTTAGAACTTAAACTTCTGAATGAGTGTTCAGCATTTCCAATTGTCTTGAGAAGTGGTCTATGGGCTTTCTTGTGTGAGTCTCTTAACTGTAAATACATACAGTTATTAGATAACTAACTCTTTACTTTCTATATCCTCTTTGAAATGAAACAATAAACATTAATTGGGGGGGGGGCAGAAGGGAAAAGGGGGAAAGGAGAGAATGAACAAGCCATAATTGAATTCAAATAAAAATCCCCAGGACCAGATGGATTTACAAATGAATTCTACCAAACATTTAATGTAAAAAAAATAAATAAATAAATAAGTAAATAAATTAATTAATTAATCAGGTACAGCAAAAACAAAAAAACAAGAAACTATAGACTTATTTCCCTAACAAATATTGATGCAAAAATTTTCAATAAAATACTAGTAAAAATTAACAGGAAGATTGAAAAATTTCCTTTTGCCTTCAGTCTTTCCTATTTTTCCCAACGGTTCATATCTTTCATTATGTGGCCAAAGTATCTAAGCCTCCACTTCACTATTTAACCTTATAGTGAATAGCCTCAATTAATTTCTTGAAGTATTCATTGATTTGATCTTCTTGCTGTTCAAGGTACTATCAAAAGCTTCTCCAGCACAATTCAAAAATGTCCATTCTATAGCATTCAGCTTTTCTCAAACTCCAATTCGCACAGCCATATGCTATTGTTGGGAAAAAGCATATCTCTGACTATATAGACCTTTGTCAGCAAGGTGATAGCTCTACTTTTAAATATGTTATCCAGATTTGCCACAGATTTCTTTCCAAGGATCAAGTGGTTTTTTTCATTTCATGGTTGCAGTCACTATCTGCAGTGATCTTTGATCCCGAGAATATAAAATCTAACAGTGCTTCCATTTTTTCCCCCTCCATTTGCCAGGAAATGATTAGATTAGTCGCACATCTTAGTTATCTAATGTTAAGCTTCAAACTAGCTTTTATACTGTCCTCTTTCACCCTCACACTTCTTAATTCCTCTTCACTTTCTGCCACCAGAGAAATATTGTCTGTATATGTGAAATTGCTGATAGTTCTCCTGCCAGCTTTTGATTCACTCAGCCTGGCATTTCTCATGATGTGCTACTTATATAAATTGGATAAATAGGGTGACAATATACATCTTTGTTGTTCTCCTTTTCCAATCTTAAATGAATCTGTTATTCCAAATTCAGTTCAAATTATTGTTTCTTGATGTGCATACAATCTTCTTAGATCATTTTTATCTGGTATCCTGATCTCTTTAAGCACTTGCCACATTTTGTTGTGATATACAGTCAAAGACTTAAGTGTAGTTAATGAAGCAGAGGCAGATGGTTTTTTAGAACTTCCCCGCTTTCTCCATAATTGGGGGAATTAAGTCTCTAATTCCTCTGCCTCTTCAAAAACCAGAGTACTCTTATAACAATTCTCAGTTTACATATTGCTGAAACCTAGGTTGAAGAATCTGAAGCATAACTTGATGGCATATATAATGAGTGGAATTGTTCAATAATTAAATATTCCTTGGAGCTGCCCTTCTTTAGTATTGGAAAGTAAACTGATATTTTTCAGTCCAGTGGTCACTGTTGAATTTTTCAAATTTGGTAGGATACTATGCTCAATGTTTTAACAGCATCATCTTTTAGGGTTTTTAAATAACGCAGATAGAATTCTATCACCTCTCCTCGCCTTATTGTTAGCAATACTTCCTAAAGCTTACTTGACTTCATTTTCCAGGAAGTTTGGTTCTAGATCAGTAACTATACCATAATGGTGATGTTAAGATCTTTCTTGTATAGTTCTTGTGTGTGCTTTTTATCTATTTCTTCTGCTTTTGTTAAATATCTACCATTGTTTTTCATCATGATCATTTTTACATGAAACTTTTCCTTGGTATCTCTAATTTTCTTGATGAGACCTTTTGCTTTCCTATTCTATTGTTTTCTTCTATTTTTACTCATTTACAAAAGCCTTATTATCTCTCCTTTGCTATTCTCTGGAATTCTGAATTTAGTTGAATATATCTTTCCCTTTCTTCTTTCCCTTTCCCTTTTCTTCTTTCCTCAACTATTTGTAAAGCTTCATCAGTCATTTTGCTTTTTTGCTTTTCTTTTTCTTTGGAATTTTTTTTTGGGGGGGTTACTGATTCTTGTACACTATTGCAAAGCTCGGGTCATAGTTCTTCAAGCAGTCTACCTATCAGATTTAATCCTTAAACCCATTTATCACCTCCACTTCATATTCATAAAGAATGTTAGTTAGGTCATACCTATATGGCCTAGTGGTTTTCTTTCATTTCTTCAATTTTAGTCTAAATTTGCAATAAGACAATCATGATTTGAGTTTAACTGACTCTATAAAACTCTTCCATCTTTGGTTGCAAAATGTATATTCAAACATTTATCATTTATATATTTACTCCCTGGTGATATCCATATGTAGAGTTGCCTTTTGGATTACTAAAAAAAAAAAAAAAAAAAAATGCTATAACTAGCAAGTTGTCTTGAGAAACCTCCATTAGTCATTGTTCCTGATTACTTTTGTACAACAAACTTAAAAAAAAAAAAAAAAAGAATAGCACACCAAAAAAAAAAAAAATTGTACTGCAAGCCAAAATTACCTGTTATTCCAATTATCTATTTTAGCATTCCATTTCGCCATGATGAAGTAAGAATTTATTTTGTTGTTATTTCTAGATGTTTAGGTCTTCAGAGAACTGATAAAACATTGGCTTCTTAAGCATCAATTCACAAATTTGGATTGCTGCAATGCTAAATTATTTGCCTTGGATTAGAAGAGCTATTATTCAGTCATTTTGAGATTATAATCCAGTAATACCAATAAGTAATATTCATCACAAACCATCAGTAAGCATTATCTGTAATGGGGATAAACAAGAAGCTTTTCCTGTAAGATGAGGAATGAAGCAAGGATTACCATTAACTCTATTATTCAAAAATATTTTAGAAATACAATACACATCAGAATAAATGACCACAGAAAATCTAGTTTTTGACAAACCTAAAGAGACAAGATTTTGGAATAAGCATTTACAGTTTTCCTTGCAATTTCTGTTAAATAGTAAAGGAGTTTGGCACAAATTAGGTATAGATCAATGTCTCACACCAAATACCTAGGTAAAGTAAAATAGATATGATTCAGTGATAAAAGGTGATATAAGCAAATGAGGAAAACATGAAATTTTACCTGTCTGACTTATAAATAAGGGAAAATTTTATGACTGAAGAAAAAATAAAGAGTATTATGGGATAAAAACTGGATAATTCTGATAACATCAAGTTAAAAAAGGTTTCACAAACAAAGCCAATGCAAACACAATTAGAAGGAAAGAAGGAAACTGGGGAACAAATTTACAGCAAATTTCTCTGATAAAGGCTTTATTTCTCAAATATTTAGAGAACTGAGTCAAATTGAAGAGAAGGTGTCATTCCTTAATTGATAAATAGCCAAAAGATATGAACAGGAAATTTTCAGAGGAAAAAATGCTCTAACTCACTACTGATTAGAAAAATCCAAATTAAAGTAACTCTAAAGTACTAATAAGACTGATTAATATGACACAAAAGGAAACAACAAATGTTGGAGGTAATTTGGGAAAACTGAGACACTAAAGAATTTTTAGTGAAGTTATGAACTAATCCAACCAGTCTAGAGAACAATTAGAACTATGTCCTAAGAACTTTAAGACTGCATGCTCTTTGACCCAGCAATACCATACATATACATAGATATAAATACAGATATAGATATAGATATAGATAATTGTGCACTCAATATCTAAGGCTGAGATGCAAGATGCAAGAATGTGAATTGACTGGATGCCACTTTGACCTGATAATTAACTCCAAGAAAATAGTGATTCTCTCTGGCCAGCATTAACAACATCCACATGTGGAATCACTGGTAATAGCAAATGGAGAAATTATGAATTCTATGCATAAGTACTTTTATCTTGGCAATATTCTTGCCAGGGTTGTCCACATACCTGATGAAATTGACATATGCACTGTCAGAGCTCGCTCAGTGTTTAGGAAGCTCGATAGGAAAGTGTGGGAGAGAAGAGTTATTCCCTGCCTCCTGTAGTGAAGGTCTACAAAGCCACTCTGCTGACCTCATTGTTTTATGCCCATGAAACCTTTTCAGTATATCAACCCCATGCCAGGAAACTGAATCACTTCCATTTGAATTATCTTAGGAAGATTCTGAAAATCACCTGGCAAGGCAAACTGTCAGGCATTCAAACTCTACTACTGAGAGCACAACTCCAATGGGTTGGACATGTTTATTCAAATGTCAAACATAGGTTTGTCTAAAAGACTACTTTATGGAGAACTCACACAAAGCAAGTGCTCATACTGAAGTCAGAAGAATTAATACAAGGGCACTTTCAAGGTCTCTCTGAAGAACACTGGTATTGATTGGGAGACATGTTTTATGGGCAAAACAGAATTGTAGTAACTCAAAAGAAAAAAGAGATGCTTATATTTACAGATATCTCTACTCCAAAGGTTCATATGGGCAATTTGTACCTGGCCTGTAATAGAACCTTCTGGGTTTGAATTAGTTTAATTAACCATTGTAGTGCATAATGTACCTTGATTTGGAAATAGTGCTATCATTTTGGCCCTCTTTAAACACAAAGAAAAACAGCAACCAACTATGACTAAGTCTGTATCTCAAAGAGATGAAAGGAAAAGGACCTGTTTGTACAAAAATATTTATAGCGGCTCTTTTTGTATTATTTCCAGTGGCAAAGAATTGGAAACTGAGACAATGATCATCCACTAGAGAACGACTCAAAAAATTATTTTATATGATTGTGATAGAATACTATTATGCTTTAAGAAATGATGATCAGAATGCTTTTAGAAAAACTTGGGAAGATTTACATGAACTGAGCAAAGTGAAATGAGCAGAACCAGAATATTGGAACTGCAACAGAAATATTGTTCAATGAAAAGCTGTGAATGACAGCTATTCTCTCTCTTTTTAAAATTTTACTTTATATTTAGTACTACATTTCTTTATGAGTCATGTTGAAAGAAAAAAATCCGAACAAAAGGTAAAAACCACAGAAGAGAAAAAGAACCATAAAAAAGAAATGATAGCATGTGTTGATTTACATTCAACCTCTATAATTTTTACTATGCTTTTTCTGGATGCAGATGTCATTCTTTCCAAAGTTTATTGGGATTGTTTTGGACCACTGAACCACAGAGAAGAACAAAATCTTTCCTAGATGATCACTGCACAATCTTGCTGTTTCTGTATATAACGTATTCTTGGTTTTGCTTGTTTCACTCAGCATTAGTTCATGTAAATCTTTCCAACCCTTTCCAAAATCAAGTTGTTCATCACTTTTCATAGAATATTCTATTACCTTCATCTACCATAACATATTCAGCCATTTCCCAATTGATGGGCATCTACTAATTTGCAACCACAGAAAGAACTACTACAAAAATTTTTGCACATGTGGGTCCTTTTCCCTCCTTTATGATTTCCTTGGTATATATATCCAGTTAATATGACACAAATCCAGTATTGGCACTGCTGGGTCAAAGATGACTTAGCTATTCTCAACAACACAATTGTAAGGGCCCTTTAAATGGGTGGACACAGTGCAATGGGAGATTGAGTGCCCCAGGAAGTAATATCTGTGGATATTAGGACTGCCCTGTAGGTGGGATCTTGGCCATATTGAGATAGCTTCGTAATGGGTGACTCTCGCTGATTGGCTGTGTGTGTGACCTCACAGGCCCTTTATAAGCCCACTGCTGACAGCAGTTGCTCTCTTTAACCTGGCTCCCTGAGCCAAGCGGATAGCCCAGAGAGGTAAGGAGTTTGGTAGTGAACACAAGGGTCTTCTGATCAGGTGTTCACTAGGGAACCAACAAGTCAGGGCATCAAGTCAGGGCATTATGTGAGTAGGTATAATAAAGACTTTTAAGATTATACGTGGCTGTTCTTGAGCGCGCTACCGGTTATTAAACTATAGATTCAAGAGATCGTGGCCAGAGACCTTTGAAGGCCTCAGAGGAGGCGAGCCGGGTAGAGTTGACACTGCAAAGGTCAGTGGTCAAAGGTACTCTGTTGGGCCTAGGGCAGACTAGTAATTGTAACTGCCAGGAGTGCATGTTACACACAATGATCCAAAACAATTCTGAAGGAATTGTTATAAAAAATGCTACCATTCTCCAGAAAAAGAATTGGTGGCATAAGAATATAAGTAGAAGCATAATTTTTAAGTTTTATTTTTCTTGGAAGTTTTTTCTTTTGCAACATGGCTAATATGGAAATGTTTACATGTATAATCAATATCAAATTCCAAGGAATGGGGAAGGAAGAGAATATGAAACTCAAAATTTAAAAGAAACATTTAGGGCAGCTAGATGGCACTAGATGGATAGAGTACCAGCCCGGAAGTCAGGAGGACTTGAGTTCAAATTTGACCTTAGACACTTAATACTTCTTAGCTGCAGTGGCCCTAGGCAAATTATTTAACCCCAATTGTCTCAGGGGGAAAAAAAGGAAGAAAAAAAAAAGAAAAAAAAGGAAAGAAAGAAAAATAAATGCTTTCTTTAAAAAAACAAAAACAAACAAAAAAAACTTTTGTATACAAGTAACTAAGAAAAAAAATTTAATTAAACTTAAAAAACAAGTATTTTTTAAGCATCGATTATGTATCTGGGCTAAGGCTAAGCATTAGGGCATGTTACATATAAAAATTCCTTATATGCAAGAATTGGCAAAAAGGTTTATCATCCAAGAAGTATATGATCAGAAAAAGAAATGGGTCAGTCATGTAGTGATACTGATGAAAAAAACAATGAAATGTTTAAGTGCCTCACCATACCTACAAACTTTTCTTAAAACTTTTAGGAAGCCTTTTGACATATTGGGTAAATCCTTAAACAAAGATTTAAAGTAGACTGTAGAAAAGAATAATGCCCATTGGAAAGAAGGCATAGATGGATAACAATTTGCACAATCAGGGAGTGGCTACATCAATGAAATTTCAACATGAATTAATAAATAAATAATTTTTATTAAGTTTTTATTTTGTATAGAGCTCTAGGAATGCAAATATAAAAATGAAATAGTCCTGGCCCTAAAGATTACTTTTTAAATAGATGCAGATCAACCTTGCATGTTCAATACCTTCCCACCTTTCCTCAGCTTCCTCTCCCCTCCAATTCAAAGATTGGGGTTAGAGCACCAAACTTTTCCCTAATCCTTATAAAGGTTTATAATAATATAAATAGTATGTAATATAACATATAATCTAATAATAAAGGGCAGGATTTGGTCTTTCAGCTTACTCTGTTTTCTATCTTCACTTCATGTTAACATGGGCAATCCCTTATGCACTACTCTCTTCCCTTTTCCAGCTTCCTTTTTTAATTTTTTCAGACAAGATTAACTGACTTTTTTTTTTTTTTAATTGAAGTGTTTATTTTCAAAACATATGCAGGGATAATTTTTCAACATTGATCCTTACAAAAACCTTGTGTTCTAATTTTTCCCACCCTTTCTCTCCACCCCTCCCCTGGTTGGCAAGAAATTCCATCTATGTTAAACATGGTAAAATATATAAATCAAAATGATTCAGGTCAGTTCCAATGATCCTCTGATGAAAGAGCCATTTACACCCAGTACTGTGGGAACATGGTATGGAGAATAACAGCATTTTCACTTCTTTTGTTGTTTGTTTGAATTTTATTTTCTTTCTCATTTTTCTTTCTTTTTGATCAGATTTTTCTTATGGAGCATGATAATTATATAAATATGTATGCAATTATCATTCCATTGTTGAGAAGAGCCACGTCCATCAGAATTGATCATCATATAATCTTGATGTTGCTGTGTATAATGATCTCCTGCTTCTGCTCATTTCACTTAGCATCAGTTCATGTAAGTCTCTCTAGGCCTCTCTGAAATCATCCTGCTGGAGCTCAATAATATCCCATAAAATTCATATACTATAATTTATTTAGCCATTCTCCAATTGATGGGCATCCATTCAATTTCCTGTTTCTTACCACTACAAAAAGGGCTGCCACAAACATTTTTGGCTTGAATTCCTATAAATTTGAGTCAATTCTCTATATATTTTAAAAATGAGGCCTTTATCAGAACCCTTGAATGTAAAAAATTTTCCCACTTTACTGCTTCCTGTATTGTCTTTTCTATATTAGTTTTGTTTGTATAAAAACTTTTTAATAAAAATTATCTTTTTTGTGTTCAATAATGAGCTCCAATCCTTCTTTGGTCACAAATTCCACAAAATATTTTATATTCTCCTAATTCGCTTCTAATATCACTCTTTATATCTAAATCATGAACCCATTTCAACTTTATCTTGGTATACAGTGTTAGGTGTGGGTCAATAGCTAGTTCTTACCATTCTAATTTCCAATTTTCCCAGAAGTTTTATCAAATAATGAGTTCTTATCCCAAAAGCTGGGGTCTTTGGATTGTCAATTATTAGATTACTATAGTCATTGACTATTTTTTTTTGTCCTGCGAACTTAACCTATTCCATTGACTGAGTACCTTATTTCTTAGCCAGTACCAAATGCTTTTGATGACCACTATTTTATAATATAGCTTAATGTCTAGCATGCCAACTTCAGAATTTTTTTTTTCATTAATTCCCTTGAAATTCTTGATCTTTTGTTCTTCCAGATGAACTTTTTTATTGTTTTTTCTAGTAAAATAGTTTCTTGGGATTTTGATTGGTATGGCACCACATTTTTATCATATTCGTGGAGCCTACCCATGAGACTTGATATTTTCCCAATTGATTAAATCTGACTTTATTTGTATGGAAAGTGTTTTGTAATTGTGTTCATATAGTTCCTGACTTTACCTTAGTAGATAAGACTTCCAAATATTTTATATTATCTACAGTTATTTTAAATGGAATTTCTCTTTTTATCTCTTGCTGCTGGATTTTGTTGGTAATACATAAAAATGCTGATGATTTATGTGGATTTATGTGATCTTATTGGGAATGGTTTCAGTTTGTCCCCATTATGATGCTTGCTGATGGTTTTAGATATATGCTACTGACTATTTTAAGGAAAACTCCATTTATTCCTATACTCTCTAGGGTTTTTTTTTTTTTTTTTTTTTAATAGGAATGGAGGTTGGATTTTATCAAATGATTTTTCTGCATCTATTGAGATAATCATATGATTTTTGTTAGTTTGGTTATTGATACAGTCAATAATGTCCAGCTTCCTTTTTTGTCTTTTCTTACCCCATTAGGTAGTAAACTCCTTCAAGGCTGAGTCTTTCGCCTCAATCTGTTTGACTTCTGTCCATATCGTCCAATGAATTCTCTAAACAGGCTCCCTCTAACATTTCTGGGACTTTGTTCATTTTTCAATATGAAACAGAAACCAGTGGAATATGGAAGATACTCCTAAGTTAGCTGTCATTCTTGCTATGATTATGGCCTTCCCAAACCCCATTCTTTTTGGGGAATACCATCCTCTGATGATATTCCTATATTGCAATTTGCTCACTTCCTCCACATTCCTTCTTGCCTTTTGTACAAATTTTAACATTAATTATTCAGAGATTATAGTATTTCAGAAATATAGCATTACTGCAAGTATATTTATGGATAGTATATACAGTCTAAATATTTGGCCCATCAATTTAAATATCTTGGACGGATACTAGGGATGAGCAATTAGCACTCCCTTTGGAAAAAATTTTCAGGGTTTTTAATGGTCTAAACTTCTTGAAAGGAATGATAAAAGAAATATGGATAAAAATACACTTTTTATGTTTGCTTATGGAGTGTATAGTAATAGCAGGTAGTTCTATTTGAAGAAATTATTAGTATCTGATAATCCTAGCCCTAAATAAGCATTATATTTGTTTTTCAGGAAAAGAAACTATTGTCCAAGAGCAAAGAATAACTCTTATTCAGGCCACTGGGGCTTTTATTTCTTTTTACTGAAATAATCATTTGATTAAAACAACATTTTTTTTTTTCAAGAGTCTGATTTGTTCTTAGGGCATAACTTACAAAATGAAAAAATTAGAAGAGAAACATACTTCTTAGACTGTAATTTAAATATGAGTAAAATGAGATCAAAGGAAGAAAAGTTATTTGTATTTCTGACTGCAATTAAGTTAACCAAAAAATATTGCCTCTATAATTATTGGATTTGATAATTCACAATTTAAAATACTGGCACCAAAAGATCCCACTAAGTACAGATTTGGGTGAATGTTAATTGATTTTTATTTCATAAAAGCTACTTACAATGAAATTGCTCATTATAAACTAGTTCTTACTGGTTTTTTGTTTAAATAATAATTTACATTTTTAAGAGCATGAAATAAAATGTTTATGAAAAATATCTCATCCCTGATGATTTGTGGCAGAAAATTACAGATATCAAATTTTTAAGAGTTAAAAAGTACATTTTGAAAGGCATCAAACATAATTGAAATAATTTGATAAATTTGAAAGGAAAAATTAGTAAAATGGGGAAGCTGACAGATCAAGATGATGTGCAAAAGGCCTTCAACAATTCAAACTAAGGTATCTGACCAGTTAGACAAGGAACTGTGTTTGGTCTCTTTCTTATCAGATCAACTTGTCTAACACATAGTCCATTTGGAAAGACAAACTAGTCTATATAAAATACCAGCTGTACCTGCCAAAAAGACATTTTTAAGGAAGTTCATGTGACAAATTTCAAGAAACCTTAATTAACAAACAAATCAAAACAAAAACAAAAACATTTATTTTCAGTCATTCTCTCTAAGTGAGAACTTGGGACTGAGATAATACTACCAGATCATTTCCATCAGGCCAATTCAAGCTATTTCAAGGTAAGGGTTAAAGTTTTCACAAGTGTGAGTCTGGAGAAGTGACCTAGGGCCATCACATTATTTCTAGGTGTTCCTTTAAGCAAAACTCTGTTAATTAAGTTCCTGCTGTGAACAGAGTAAGGTGCTAGAGGTTTAGAGGAGATATTTACTTTATACCCTGCTCATAATCCTACTTCTTCTGAATTAGAGCTCAGTGCCCTACAAGAATTAAACCATTACCTTCAAACCTGGAATTATTATTGTCCTTGTGGATGAATGTTTCCCACTAATTTTTAACCAGTTTCCAGTTATGCTTCACTTTATACCACTCTCTTACCTGCTACCTTGTCACTATACTCTCTCAATAACACATTGCACTCTATGAAACCAAACCTTTTTTAGACGTGGAGTCTTTACTGTTCTTTATGATTAGTTCCTCATATCTTGTAATACCATTATACCTTGTCAGACTCAGTCATACTTTATTTTACAATCCAAACATCTAATTACCCGAGCATGATTAGATTGTCAACTTCTTGAGAACAAGGACTATCTTCTGCCTTTCTTTGTATCCACAGAATTTATCATACTGCCTGGCACATAGTAGGTGCTTAATAAATCCTTATTGACCGAATGACTGAGGTGTGTACCATAATTTTTATTTCCTGATTTTCATATATGGAATCATACTTTAAAGGTTGCAAAGGTTATAGATACAAAACACCCCTTCTTGCTTGAAGCGGGTTGTGGTCCCTTTAAGAAACTGTATTTCCTATTGATCTTTGATTCCTTTCAGATTCCCAGCCCCTCCTGGATGAAGTATATCAGTCCAAGATGCTAGGGCCTTTGATTCACAAATCCTCATCAAAAGCACCCCTTTGAATTCCAATAGGAGATCTGGGTTTGTCCTAGCCCTCACTGGATCTGAGCGAACTTGGGCTTTCCCAGCACCCACTGGTTCTGATCTGTTCTGGTTGTCCCAGCCCCATTCTGACTTGCTTGGGCCACCCAACTCGGGCTTCCCAACCCCCACCAAGAAAATCAATATAATAAACTTCCATCAATTAAGTTCTTTGCAGATGGTCCTCGGTGGCTTACTCAGCTGCCAGGACTTTCTGTCCACTGAGAACTGCATTCTCAGTGCAAAACTCCATTTTCCATAGATCTGCCGGCTGGAATAATATTCTTTTCCAGTGTTATCCTCTCCTTATCCTCACCTATTTCACTAACCAGACTTTATGCCTCTCTGTCAGGATTTCTAAATTTATTTCCAATTCCTATAATAAACCTTTTATCAATCTAGGTTTTCAGGTCTGTAAATTCCTTTACAGAGAACCTCTGCGCCACCAGAAGAGAGTCCCCAAAACTCTCTACTCTTGTGCTGAACCCCAAGGGGTTGCAGGGGAACTATACATCTCCATTTGGTTAAATTCAATAAACATTTATAAAGGGCCTATACTAAATGTACAGATATAAACTTATTCCAAATAGTTTTTATTTCATAAAAACATTCAATCAAATCAGTACTCAGTGGGATCTTTTGGCTCTAATATTTTTAATGGATAATTATCAAATCCTATTAACTAAAGAGCAGCATTTTTTGGTTAACTTTAATTATGATCTTAAATACAAATGTTTTTCCTCCTCATTTTATTCATATTTAAACTGCAATCTTATAGTACATTTTTTCCCAGTCATATTTTTCTTTGCCTAAACTATGCTTTAAGAACAAATCAGACTGTTTCAGTAAAACAATTATAAGTTCTGATTCCCTAAATAAGTGAATTTTGCTTCAGAAGTTATTCTTTGCTCTCAGACTGTAATTTATTTCTTTTACAATAAGGCAAATATAATACTTATTTAGAGCCAGACTTATCAGATGCAAATGTCTGCAAATAGCAATCAATTTACAGGAAAATAATTTGCTATTACTATACACTCCATAAACAAACATATGAATTATATTTTTATCCATATTTCTTTTATTATTCATTTCAAGAAGTTTGGAATCATTAAAAATCCTGAAAATTTTCCCAAAGGCAGTCCTGCTTGCTCATCCATACTGTCTGTCCAAGATATTTAAATTGATGGACTAGAATTTTTTTAAATTAATTAATTCTTTTTTTTAATTTTTACAAAAATGTTATGCATAGATAATTTTCCAGCATTGACAGTTGCAAAACCTTTTGTTTAAACTTTTCCCCTCCTTCCCCTCACCCCTTCCCCTAGATAGCAGGTTGACCAATATATGTTAAATATGTTAAAGTATAAGTTAAATACAATATATGTATATATTGGACCAGATATTTAGACTGCATATTCTATTCATAAATATACTTTGCAGTGATGCTGTATTTCTGAAATACTATAATCTCTGAAGAATTAACATTGCAGTTTGTCCAAAAGGCACGAGACAGACATGTGCAGGGAATAAACAGATTGCAATATATTATTAGTTATATACTGTGGATAAGGATATAATCAGAGAATGGTATGACCCAAAAAGGATGTTGAAAGGGCCTAACCATATAACAAGAGTAACAGATTAATCAGAGCATCCTCCATATTCCACTGGTTTCTGTTCCATATTTAAAAATGAACAAAGGTCCCAAACATACTGGGGGGAGCCTTTTTTGGAAAATTCACTGGAGGGTATATACAGAAGTCATAGGTTGAGATGGCTGTGATCTGAACTGATGGAAAGTGTACTATCATTAGAGATCAAAAAGTGACTGAGGTAGAACAAGGTTATTTTATTGAGAGAAAGCCCAGTTTGAACACCATTTAATTAAAGTAGTAGTCTGGATTACAAATGTGAATGTTTTGAATATGTAATGCTTTCTCCATTTCCCTTCTAATACCCTTAAAGCGATTTGTTAAAATAATCCTTTTCATAAATAGATCTGATAATGTTGTTATGGTATTAAAAATCTTGAAAGACTTACTATTGTCCATTAAATGAATTCAAATTCCTTTGTCTAGATTCACTGTAACACTATTCTATCATTAAAGTCTTACATAGGTGAAACTGATTATGATCAATAGCCTTTGGCCAATTTGTGAATTCCTCAAATCACAGTCAGGAGATTATAGGGTGTGGATCTTTACAGCCTCAGTTAGGAAGACAGTATGCACCCTGAAAACTTTTTGCAATAAAAAGGAACTTCTTTAATTTATTTCCAAAAGACAATTAGAAACAAAACCAATTATATCCCTTCTCTTTTCAAAATGTCACCTTGTGACTTGTAAAATGCTGTTGTGAAATTAAAATGGTGACTTGAAGGAGAAACACAAAGTCAACTAGCCTGTGATTCATAGGCTTTAAATACCTTCTTCCTCAAGTTTCTGAGAATAGTTCAAAGATCAGAGTTCTCAAGAATGCCCCAAATACAATGGTGAAATGATAAGAATCCTTAGGGGATAATGGCAGTAGTAGACATATACTTAGAGACTGCCTGAGAGAAAGGTTTCTAAAAGTGGACTTTCCCAATTGTGGGGGTTGTTGAGTCTAAGATAAGACCAAAATAGACCTTTCACAGTATTAATTATTTTGCATTGTATGCATTATTTTTGAATTGTGATTATGTATCATATCTCCCTAGTAGACTCTAGGAGAGCAAATGTGTCTATATAATAAATCAACTTGCACACCTACCATTGTAATCAGCCAACAACAGGTGCTTCTAGGCTGAATGGAATTGTTTTGTTTCCCAGAAATACAAACAGAAGGACAAAGAAGCTACAGAAATAACCTTCGAAAATTTGCATACACCTATGTTATTGTTGTTCAGTCATTTCAGTCTCCTCCTATTCTTCTTTATCTTTTTTTTTTTTTAATTATCTTGATGTGATAGATGGATCCCAGAATGGGGTAACAAAACAATTCATTTTTCACAGAGACCTAGTATTCTGAAAGTAATTAACAAAGTTGCTTAACAAGTGGGTTCAACCAATCAGAAATGAGTCCATGTATTCTTTTTAACCAATCTTACCACATTACCTGATTAGGCTCAAACTAGTTGGGTTCTATGACCTGCCAAAGGTAATTGGGAAAGAGTCGGTTTCATAGACTAATTGTATATTAACCAAGACTGCCCCTTTGGAGTTTTCACCTCTGAACATGGAATGAATGACAAGGGAGGGGGAAATATCTAAAAAAACAGGAAGGGGAGAGGGAGATGCTGTTAGCAGATCTTAACTAATCAGGAACAAGTGGGAGGAGACTAGATGGTACATGGGAGGGGTCTGATTAATAAAACCACCTTCTTGCTCCTGAATTAGGGTGAACCTCCAACATAAGGAAGCATCTCTTCCTGAAGGAATGTAGTCACTTATTCCTGAGATTTTTCATCATTTTAGGAATCTAGAACCCCTTACAATTCATCATATTGACAAAGATACTGGAGTGGTTTGCCATTTCATTCTCTAGCTTTCCATTTTTTTATTCCCAATGACACTATATTCAATATCAGAATGTTTTAGTAGTTTTCCTCTAACTTTTTGTGCCTTCAGTTTTCCAAGCCTACAAATACTTAACTATGTCACTTATATCCAGCTCATCCTCCTAGTCTGAGTTCAAATGGTTTCAGTGACTACCAAGATCATTTCAGATAACAAATTGCTTCTCCCTCTTATTTATGTTCATTTTTTATTTTACATACTATAATGCAAAGGGAAGGACTTTTAACTTTTTCATCTCCATAAGATCACTCAGCACCATCAAAAAATGTTTGTTAAATGAATGTACTTTTAACAAACATTCAAGAATATTGTAAATTTAGTGTCCATCTCATTGTAACTTAAAGTTACTTCCATGGATAGCACACATAAATAAGAGTAGAATAAACAAAATTTATGTGTAGAACTAAAAATGACTTCAATTATAATTTGAATCTCAAAATCTTATCTGTAGAAATATATGTTTGAATGGAAAAAATATGCAATATAATATCCCTAATTTAATGAAATTCTTGTCATGTAAAGTGAATTCCAGAAGTAATGGTTCCTCATAATTAAGTAGCTTTAAAACAAAAATAGGAAAAAAATTTATAATTCTTACCTGAGTATGCAAAATTCAATTGGATATGATATACTAGATGTTATATAGATTATATCACATTTGATAGCAGCATTTTCCCAGTGTTGTACTCTCTTGTATTTTTCATACAATATCGCATGTGACTATAAAATAAAAATGAAATATGCATATAATAGCTTTTACTCAATAGCTATCAGAAAAAAAATTCTATTTGGATAAATTTTTAATTAAAAAATACACATAGCAAAGATACAAATGAATGTACAAGTGTACAAATGAACAAATGAAATGTTATAAGCAAGCCAATATTTAATGAGAAAATATACTTATAAATTAAATTCAAATTTTATAATCATAAGCTTTTCAAATCATTTTTGTCAGAACAACTTCTGTGAAGTTATAAGGCTGCCTGGTTAATAATTACATCAATTCACAACTCCCTCTCTTATTACCACTGAAAAGTGTATTTTTGTTATGTGGAAATAAGAATAACAATTCATTTTTATTGTTTGAAAAGGGCTTTCAAATTAAATAACATACATAAGGTTTGGAAAGCCTTAAAATACCATGTAAATACAGGCTATCATTATTGTTAATCAAACACATCAGCAGTATCTTGACCCTGTATGCATTTGGATGAATGCTTTACCCCCACCACCACCACCACCTGAAATAGGTAGTGAAATCATTATTATTCTCATTTAACATATGGAAAACAAAACAAAACAAAAAAAAAAAAAAAAAGATAGACTACTAAACTGGTAAACATCAGAGCTGAAATTCCAACCAAATATAGTGCTCTTTCTACAATCTTTCTTGCTTTCCCAGTGATAATTCAATCTCACTCTATTCTCTCAGCTCTACAGTTATCATCAGTACCAGCATTACCCTTCATGATAAAGCTGACTTATTTACTAGCTAAGTTCAGAAAGTCTCCCTGATGACTGACAGGGATAATCAGAAATTCAAAGACCACTGATAACTACATAAATGTAATAGGATTATAGTTTCTATTCCTCTTAAAACTGCTATGTGAGGTGTTTAGGATGTTTAATCCCCTGGTAACTAGGCCAGAACTATATCCGAGACAACTATGATTTTGAAGTTTTATTTTTATTTCTAAAGAAAAGAGAGCAATATAAGTCGTTCCAGGAAGTAATACAAAGAGAGAAATCATCTTACTCTCTGTTTAAGTCTTGTTCCACCAAAGCTTGATCACTTGAAGTAATTCAAATGAAACTGCAATAAAGTCAAATTTTTCTCAGGATTGGTGGCAGAACATTTTCTTTCAATGCCAGTGGAAGAGAAAAAGCCACCAACATTTAATCAATTATTTCCTTATTAAGCACCTACAGTATACCAGATATTGTGTTAGGTGCTGAGAAAGAAAAAACAAAACAAACAAACAAAAACACACACAATAGTCCTTTCCCTTAAAGAATTTTTTAAAAGTTCTCTTAAGACAATTTCCTTTTACTCTCTAAAGAGCTTGTACATAAATCAAGGTAAATTTTATTTTATATATATACTTATTTCCCCTCCCCCCCCCCGAAGCTGGGGTTAAGAGACTTGCCCAGGGTCACACAGCTAGGAAGTGTTAAGTGTTTGAGGCCACATTTGAACTCGGGTCCTCCTGAATTCAAGGCTGGTGCTCTATCCACTGTGCCACCTAGCTGCCCCCTCAAGGTAAAATTTAAATAAAATAAAGCAATAAAAGTTTTCCAAGTTTTCCAATGCTAAAAAAAAAAAAAAAAAAAAATTACCTAAAAACTTACCAAGAATTTTCTGGGCTGGTATAATAGGAATACAAGATAAGAGTATGTGGTAGCAACAATCAAGAGTCTGAGTATGAATGCAGGAAAAAGTTCTCACAAGCAAGGGGTAGTCCCTTTCCCCTTTCCCTTTCCAACCCCTAGGCTCCTTTTTCCACAGTCTGGGGTTTCTAAAATAAGGTTTCTAAAAATGTGAGATAAAAAAAGCCTGAGGCTATCGAATGGTAACTGGGAAGTTTACCACTTAATCCTGTCCCTTCCCCCAAGGAGTTTCCATTCTAGAAAGGAAAGATAACAATAGAAAACTGAGGGGCAAAGAACAAAAGATTCTTTACAAATCTCAGGTCATCAGTACCAATTACAAAAAACCCAGTCCCAGTCTCTAAGGTGCTTATATTCCTTTTTGGGAAGATAACCCCCCAACCTCCACTACCACCATCACCCTCTTTGTCCCAGTGGGTTTCAACCCTCTAATTCCCATTTCTCCAATTCAACCTTCATCAATGTGGAAATCAAACAAATGCCTTTCCATTTCTCACAAAAGGTTTAAGAAGAGTTTTCTCCATTTACAGAAGTGGAGAGAAGATTAAATGCAAAAAATACTCAAAACACAGTCCCTAGTTGCTGGGATCTAAGATCATGGGGACTCTGAGGTTTTTCCTGAAGTAGAGAATTCTTGGATTTGACCTAGAATTCTTGTTTAGGGGCACCTATGGCCCCCACAAAGGAAAAGACTTCTAATTTTAAAGGCACTTGATAGGAAAGGCAGACAGGTACTGATGGATTAGTATGCAGACTAATGGGCTGAAGCTGAGAACATGGCAAAGCAGAAGTCATAAAGAGGAAGAATAATGCTCAGAAAGCATCCAACTAGATGGGGGAGGGGGAGATCCCAATTCTCATACAAATACACATTCAACAAAGGAGGGGATGACCAAAGAATGAGATGACCTTATCTCCAAGTCCTATTATATACTTTGTTTGAAAGTTAATCTGCATTCCTATTTTCTCTATACTGCTCATAAATTACATAGCCATTAACTGATAGTTTTATAAGTCTATAAATGTATGTTTTGAGATTGATAGAGGAAGACAGCTCATGAGCTCAAGCTCATTTTGTAATTTTACAAGGATGGAAATGAGGGAAAGGGAGCACTGAACCAGTCAAAGTTTCTTAAATTTTTTGTAATTTACTGAGAGTATTCCCAAACGTTCCAATAAGACACGTTTTGAATCAAAAGAAGGAGATAATTAGTAAGGAGAAGACAGAGTCAATGAGTTTGGGGGCTAAGGTGTTAATGTGGTTAGTATGTGTAGAAAGCCTATATCGTTACCTGTACTCTTCAATGCTAAAGATATTGTGATCTTTTAGTCCCAGAAAACATTTTCCCCCTGTAATCCTAAATTACTGATAAAAATATACTGGAAAAAAATTTAGCATTTTTGATACTACATAAATTATTTTTTTATTTTAAATTTTAAAATTATTTTTTTCTTTTTTTCCCCTTTCCCTGTGATTTTATTAGTGTACATGGCTCTAAGTGATGAAATCTCCTCTACCAATGCAGAAAGCAACTTGCCCAGATGTTGTATAAGCCAGTATGTCAGATGATAAACCTGAACCCAAGCAGTCCTAACTCTATCACTTCTAATATTCTTTTCATTTCTTTTTTTACAATATTTATATCAGTTTAAATACCAATCTATAACTATACATGTGCATCTACCTACACACATATGTATACACATATATACACATATATGTACATACATATACACATGCATGGGTACATAAATATATACAAATTAAGTTTTACCATGTTCAAAATACTGATGGTTTCTATCATATACTAAAAATTAACAGTATTTAATCATAAACTATCAGAAAAGCTGAGTGCCACACAAATGACAATTTATAATTGGGGTGCAAGAGAAGATTTTTGAGAGTTCCTGGGGGACAGCTGTAATGCTGGAGAAACTGAGCAAGACAGAGATTAGAAAGCATTCAATACAGAATTTATTAAATGGAGAGATTTACTGGGACCAATGACTGGTCCCGGGCTGAAGGAGACTATTGTCTCAAAGAATCCAGCCCAGAACATCAAATATAGGATTTTTTAATAGGGTAACAAAACAATGACACAATAGGGAAGGTACCTGGATGGGGAAGACCTAATGGGGGGAGGAACCTAGGATGAGGATAACATAAAGGAGGCAGGTTTAATGGAGGGAGGTGCTGGAGGGGCTCCCGATATCCTAAAGATGTTTAATGGATAAAGACCTTTATCCCATCAAACATTAAGAGGCAATAAGTATAGCCAAAGGTCTAAGATATAAAACCTTTATCCCAACATTAAAAGGGAATGGTTATAACCTGAGGCAGAGTAACTGAACAGGACAATTAGGGAAACTGGGTCAGGACATTAAAAGAACTGTGGCACAACACAGCAAAGTACCAAATTTGTCAATACTTAAAGAAATTAATGTAGGCCATTCACTGGAGGATTAAATTGTGAATCTGTAGCTTAAAGTATAATGAGAAGTCAGGACTCAATAAAAAAGACCCTGATATTGGAAAATACTTTTAAAGTCAGAAGGAGAAAAAGACACCAGAGGATGAGATGGATAGATAGTATCTATTAGATAGATTAGATAGATAGTATCTATTAGATAGATTTGATAGACAGTATCTATTAGGACATGAATAGTCAGACATATACATATGACACAGAGGATGTGACTCTGGACCTGGAGTCAGGAAGAATCATCTTCCTGAATTTGCATCTGGCCTGGCTGTGGGAGCCTTGGCAATCATTCAATCTGGAAAAGAAAGAGGCAAACTACTCCTGTATAAAAGAATATACCAAATGAGGTCACAGAATTGAACATAACATTGAACTGAAATAAACAACAAATATACAAATAATCTGTGCCTCAGTTTCCTCATCTATAATTTGCAGAGACTCTTCCAGCTCTAAAACCAATGATCCTGGAGCTAAGTGGGATATAAAGTAATCAATAAATGTTATGCAAAAGTGTTTTGAGAAGATTGTGGAGACAAAAATGACTTTGGGGAGGATCAAGTTTAGCTAAGAGAGGGAGGCTCACAAAAAGCTTTCCAGAAAAGCTGCCATCTGCAGTATGACTCAGAGGAAAGGAGGGATTTCACCAAAACATCACAGGGCATTACAGTTGATAGTATAACAAATAATCCCAAAGCCAGCCCAGAAGTGAGAAAGACAGCAGACTTATTGAGTTGTTTCAGTTTTTGCTTTTTTAAACTGAATCCTTTCCCTTTGAAGTATTTAGAGTCTCTTCCCTAATCACTATAAAATAGCCTCCTCTGAACCTTAGCTAATTTATCTCTCATACATTGCCCTGTTCTTTTCTTATAACTGAAAACCATAATAATTTAATTTCCTCCACTTCTGGTTTTTAAAAACAAAATTTTGACATTAAATATAATCTCACCTCTTAGTATTCCATCTGTCCTCTTATTCCTTATATTAAAAGTCAGTCATCCAATGAATTAATGTAGTTTCTATACATAAAAGTACATATAAACATCAACATGAAAAATATAAATTTTTAGTTATTCCAAGAACTTTTGATGAGAGTTAAGGAAGGGGTAACCCCTTTTGGTTCGGCGCAAGGATACATAGTTAAATGCAGTCTAGTGACAGTGCAGAGTCCCCTGTAAAGGAATTTACAGGCCTGAAAACCTAGATTGATAAAAAAAAAGGTTTATTGTAGGGGTTTGGAAGTAAAATTAAAGTCTAGTTAGTAAAAGGTGAAGGTAGAGATAAAAGGGCACCAGAAATAGGATTCCAGTGGACAGAGATCCTTGGTAGCTAGGTGTAAAGCTGCCATGTTAGGAACCTCTGCAAAGAGAGAGCTCCAGCTTGGCTCTTTTATAATGAAAAATTTAGCCAAAGGGGCCTGTGGTGAGGGTTGTGAGAGCCCAGATCTCCTATTGGAATTCAAAAAGGTGCTTTTGGACAGGATTTGTGAATCAAAGGTCCTAGCTTCTTGAATTGATAATACATCAGCTAGGAGGTGCTGGGAAAGAAAGGCATAATCAGTCTGAAAGGATTAGTTTCTTAAAGGGACCACAACCCACATCACTTTGGGTTATAATGGACAAATCAGTAAAAGATTTAAAGTGATTCCTAAACATCATCCTAAAATTTTCATAATTATTTAAAGCAAGCAAGCTTATTAAAAAATAAATAAAACCAATGAAAATCCTCCTGACATCAGAATCCTGATTTAACCTCTTTCATTTATATATTAATGAATATGCTTCTCAAACTTTAAAAAAAAGTCAACTTTTGCAGAAAAATGGGTTTCTGAACCCACTGAGTACTACAGAGCTTTTCTTAATTTATGAAGTCTTCATAATAACATGATTGTTAACAATACTCTATACTTGAAGACAATTACCAAGTATTTTCATATAGGTGACCTTATTCAGGAGGGTTTGTAACAACATTGAGGTATTAATTTGATATAAAGATCATGGGGCAGCTAGGTGGCGCAGTGGATAGAGCACCAGCCCTGAATTCAGGAGGACACTTAACACTTCCTAGTTTGTGACCCTGGGCAAGTCACTTAACCCCAGCCTCAGGGAAAAAAAAAAAAAAAAAAAAAAAAAGATAAATCACTACAGGCAAACCCTCTAATAACACAAATCATATGCCCTCTATTCCTTGGTGTGGCCCTTTGACATTTGCTGTGCCAACAAGAATTTGGAGTAAAAGATCCAAAATTTAAAGTGAACAGAAAGGATGCTGCTGTATCAGAGGACAAAAGCAGTGGCTTGCAAATCTTTAAAAAATGCTTTTATGTCAATTTGTATGTAATAGCAGTAGTAATAGTTTGTTGGGTTTTTTTTAATTAAAGCTTTTATTTTTCAAAACAAATGGGTGTACAATTCTTTAACATTAGCCCTTACAAAACCTTGTGTTCCAATTTTCCCTCACTTCCCCCACACTCTCCCCTAGATAGCAAGTAGTGCAATATATGTTAAACATGGTAGAAATACATGTTAAATCCAATATGTGCATACACATTTATACAATTATTGAGCTGCACAAGGAAATTCAAATAAAACCAGTTTTAAAAAAGGAGGAGGAGGAGGAGAAGAAAATGCAAGTGAGCAACAACAAAAAGGGTGAAAATGCTATGTTGTGAACCACATTCAATTCCCATAGTCCTCTCTCTGAGTATAGATGGCTCTCTTTATCACTGAACAATTGGAATTGTTTTGAATCATCTCATAGTTGAAGAGAGCCATTTCCATCAGAATTGATCATCGTATAATCTTGTTATTTCCATGAATAATGATCTCCTGGTTCTGTAGCAATAATAACAGTAGTAGCAGTAGCTGCAACAGCAGCAGTAGTAGTAGTATGCAACTGGTAAATTCAGTGCTGGGCCTGAACTCAGAAAAACCTCCTCTTTCTGAATTCAAAACAGGCTTTAGAAACTAATAGCTGTGTGACCCTGGACAAATCACTTAATCCTATTTGCCTCCATTTCCCATCTCTTTTTAGAAAAGGAAATGTCAAACTACTCCATTATCTTTCCCAAGAATTTTTTTTTTTTTTTTTAAAAGGGGGTAACTAATCAGACCTAACTGCTGAAGAATAACCAAACAAGTGGCAGGGGAATAAGAAAAAAAGTCAGCAAGCATTTAGTAAGATCCCTCTATACTGGGGCATTGTCTGAAGCACTATAAATCTAAAGAAAAGCTCCATTCACCACGATTGTTGCAACAATCTCCTAACTAGCCCTGCTTTAAGTCCCTCCCCACTCCACTCCATTTTAGACATTGCTAACAAATGTCTTAGGATTGGGCTCTAAGGGCTACAACTATAATAAAAAGGATGGAATAATTCTTACTTTGAAAGAAAATACAACTAGACAGACAAGTGCTCATACAAATATATACAAAATAAATATAAAGAGTACAAATAAAAGGTACTGATAGGTGAGGATGATGGGAGTCGAGGTCCCTTTAAGATTCCTTTCTAATTGCCCAACCCATGGCTGACCTTGATTCACAAATCCTGGTCAAAGGCACCCTTTGAATATCCGGGCCCAGCCCCCACCATCAGCTCAGCTTCCCCCAGCCCTCACCTGATCTGAGCTAACTGAAAAGCCCACCAGAACTTAGGGGTACGGCCCATCATTTTCTGGTATAAAGAGGGCCAAGCTGAAGCCCTCTTTGCAGGAGTCCTCCTGGCCAAGACATGGTATCCTACCGACCATGTAAGGGTTCCTGCCCGCCCAGCGGCCACCTCTGGTTCTGGCGTCTTTCTAACTGAGCTTTACTTCCAAATTTCTACAATAAACCTTTTATTTATCAATCTAGGTTTTGGGGCCTATAAATTCATTTTACAGGGGACACTGCACCTCACGGGATTATCTATGCGCCGAGAAATGGGGTTCCCCCTTTCCTTTCCCTCATTAAGGACATTATCAGAACAGGCTTTCTGTAGAAGGTGGTATTTGCCTAAACACTAAAAGAAATAAAAGGATTCTAGGAAGTGTCAATCACACAGGAATGCTTTATAAAAAATGTCAAACACATTCCCTACAACATTTTAGATTACAACAAACCAGATTAAAAATGTAATTAGGAAATACTTGAAATAAATTCAAATACAATAACACAGATAATGATTAAAAAAAAAAAAAAAAAGCAAACTTGAGTCCATATCTTCAGGGATTCTTGTATACAGATTAGTGGTTTCTGTTTCTATTTGAGTTTGACAACACTGTATTATAGACACTGGGGACAGCCAGATTAAAAGAAATGAGTTAAAAGATAAAGAATTTTGCTTGAAGAATAGAATAGAATAAAGAGGCCAGATTGGCTGGATTGCTAAGTGTAGGATAGGGAGTAATGCTCAATGAAACTGGCAAAATAGATTGGAAGAGGGTTGTAAAAGGCTTTGAAAAACAAACAAAAGAGTTTTTATTTTATCTCAGAGGCAACAGGAAGCCACTTAAATTAATCTATTAGGGAACAAAACAGATCTCTGGTTAAGGAAAATCACTTTGTTAGCAATGTCTAGAATGAACTGGAATGGGGAGGGACTTAAAGCAGGGCCAGTTAGGAGATTGTTACACAGTCCAGGTGAAAGAAGCAGAAGGACTGTTTTTTTTTTTTGTTTTGTTTTGTTTTGTTTTTTTTTGCTGAGGCAATTAGGGTTAAGTGACTTGCCCAGGGTCACACAGCTAGGAAGTGTTAAGTGTCTGAGATCACACTTGAACTCGGGTCCTCCTGACTTCAGGGATGGTGCTCTAATGATAGGTAAGAAAATAGGGGTCAGATATGAAAGACATTATGATTGGTAGATGACTATATATGCTAGATAAGACAGAGGGAAGTCAAGAATACATCATTACCCTAGGAGACTGGAGGAAATGGGTAAATTTGGAAGAGGAGTGGAATTTCTAGGAAAGACAATAACTTCTGTTTTGGATACATTGAGTTTGATACTGTTTTTAAGTCTTCAAATTTCAAGTGTTCAATATGCAATTGCATATGGTGTTAAATAATCATTTGATTAACTGAACAACTGTGCTGATGGGAAGGTGGGAGTGTCTGAAATGAAAATGATCAGTTCCTCTATGATCATCAAGTTTGTAGGAGTTTCAACTCTACATTGAGATATAGCTAAAGTGAAATGCACTTGAGGAATAGCGCAGTGACCTGGTTGCTAACACCCTCTGCCCCATGCAACTCAGCATCCGCTGTGATGAAGTGCCATAAAAAATTGGATGTTTTGCCCAAGAGCATAACTGAATCATGAATTTCTGAGCTCTATTTAGATCTTTCTCAGAAAATAGAGTATGTGGTCTGGAACACACATAGGAGATAATAGATGTAAGCTATGTTATAATCAATCATTTGATTAACTATATAACTAGGTATGAGCAATTACTTTGAGAATTTTGAAAAACTTGTATTTGAGGATTGATTTTGAATATTAATTTGAGAATATTGAAATTCTCTGAACACTGAATAAAATGAGAGAACACCATTTCATCTATAAAATGAGGATCCATCTCAATAGGAGTGGGAGATGAAAGATTAGAAAGAAAAGAGGTGCCATTCATGACATTAGTATAACCATGATAAATATCTGTGTCATCTAAGAAACCTAATAATCATCTAAACAGGATAAAACTCCTCTCTGTGGGCTGAATGTGGTTTTCTCTTCCACTAAATGCATCATACAACTCTCTGTCCCTCTATTCAGATGAATACAGAATTAAATTAGCAGAAATAAAACTCTCCATGGTTATTTATGAAGAGTAATAAAGATTTAGATTAGTACTATGAAAGTTAGAAACTTAAGCCCAAGTTTGAGATCATTAGTTAAATTGTATCAGTATGCTGAAGTTTTTAAGCACTTTTTTTTTAAATTAACTTTTTTTAGTTTTAGAAATCAGATTTATTTTTAGTTCCCCCCCCCCAAATAATTAAGCAGAGAAGGCAAATATCATTCATTAGCATTAAAGTAGAATTAAAAGCCCAGGATAGTCCAAGCTGATATTTTTGTTGCTGTTGCTTAGGGAAACAAGAGGCTTACATTTAATTATGTCTATTACAAACCAATTAAATGAAGAGATATTACTTGATGAAATGATGGCTTTTATACTTGTTTATCTGTGCTGTTACTTAGTGAGTCCTTTGTGTGGGAACAGTTAAAGAAAGAGAGGTATGAGGCAATGAGTAGGTATATAGTGGGCAGTATGGAAGACCTGAATTCTAATTGTGCCTCAGATATTTAATAGCTATGTGAGCCTAAGCAGTCTTAAATCTCTTTCAGACCCAGAGCTCTCATCTTTAAAATGGGAATAATAATACCTACCTCACTGTGAGGATCAAATGAGAACATGTGTTGAAGCACTTTGCAAATCTTAAAGTGAGATATAAATGCTAGTTATCCTTACTAATACTAATACTACTTTCTTTTTTTTTTTTTTTTTGGAGGCTGGGGTTAAGTGACTTACCCAGGGTCACACAGCTAGGAAGTGTTAAGTGTCTGAGACCAGATTTGAACTCGGGTCCTCCTGAATTCAAGGCTGGTGCTCTATCCATTGCACCACCTAGCTGCCCCCCATACTAATACTACTTAACATCATTACCGCCACTAATATTTCAACTATTATCAATTACTATGTAGCAATTAATTAAGAGAAATGTGTAGGTCTGATATTCCCTGACATTAAAAAAAAAAAAAAAAAAAATTCTTCACCCCTATGTTCTGATATAGAATTATTTGGAACAGAGTGGTGCAATTGCAGAAAGATTTATTTTTCCTGACAGGTTGTTTTCTAAATTAGGGGAAGGAGTAGAAGAGTGTAAAGTAAAGGACTGAACTTCTGTCCCATAGGGCTTTCTAGGTGGAATATGACCTAAATGTATAAAGCACAGCCCTTCCACATATTCTAGCTTTAAAGGAAGAGTGATCAAAGGCAAACCACCTGGAGCAAATTGTATTAACTCTCGCAAATCAGAACATTTTGATTAACAAAAGCTTTTATAATTCTAGAAACAGCTTTTAGCTTCATCTCAGTCAGATGGTCCTCCTCTCATCTCAATTTCCCTTAAAATTCCATTATTACATTAAACTATTTGCTGCTCAGGATGTGATTTCTACAACTTGGAAGAATAAGGCAATTAAATAATACAATGAAGCTATTTCTCTTGAATGGACTTGTGCTTACTTTTAATTTCCTTCTAAGAAAAAAAAAATGAGTTGAAGGAGCTGAATTATTCTTAATAGGTTTAATGTTTTTAGTTATGCTTTCAACAACAGCATTTTGAATGTTCTTGCCAAAATGAACCTGTTTTGTGTGTTGCTCTTTTTGATTATACTTTTAAATTACACCATGTTGGAGTTACATGAACTTTTTCTGTCTAAATGCTGAAGTTATGTTTTGCATGGTCACACTCCAAATTTTCATACCATATGCAATTTTCTAGTGTAACTTTAAGAATTAATACACAAATTACAGATTCCACTGTCAATTGTATGAGATATTATAGTCACATGAATAAATATTGTTTCTTCAAAGTACATGTTACATGTTTTCATGTTATATCTCCCCCAAAAAATATGCTTTTTGAAGGCCTATATTATTTTTTTATCTCCAATATCTAGCAATTATATACAGTAAATAATGTTTGTCAAAGTGAAATATATTCTTATATATATATATCATATATTTAATATATATATATTATATATACATATACATATATACATATATATGTGTACATATATATACATATACATATATATGTGTATATATATATATGTGTGTGTGTGTATATATATAAACTTCTCATAATTAAGTTTTCCTTACCTATTGGTCCCTGAACTGTGGGGTATACTTTCAATCATAAGGAAGATATTTAAATCCTTTTCAGCCAAGGAGCTCCCAGAAAACGTTTTCTAAAACAAGAGCCTTTGAGAGTATCAGGTCACTTCCATGACATAATGAGATGTAAGGCATGTGTGGATATTGTATTTTGCCCGTATAGTTTATGTGTGTTCCATGGATCTATCAAGATGTAGCTTACAAAGCCATGAATAAGTATCTTTAGCGACCCATATACCTATCTTTCTCCAAAAGAGAGTGATTCCTGCCAAGAAAGCAAGCAGATTGTTGACAGAGGCTGGCCACTAGAATGATATGCATCCCTTTCTCCTCTCCTTAAATGTCATTAATCAAGGGAAAGAAGTTTTTACTTTCAAGCTGAGCTCCTGCTTCCATCCCTTAATGGGGAAGGAGTGTCCCAAACTACATATCCAATGCTTCCCTCTCTCTCCCCACCAAATGCCAATTTCACAAAGACTACATGTAATGAATAGCAAATAAATCCATTTATCCAAGCTAATAGCAAAGAGAAAATCAGAGGAGGTATAGAGATGAAAACACACCAAGCAACAACCTGAGTAAATGATCTCATTTCTAAATGGAATCCAAATACTATCTTCTTTTGCCTTAACTTAGAATCGTAGAATTGTAAAACTACAATTTAGAAGCCATCTTAAATGTCATCTGTCTCCCTCTATCTGAAGCATCTTCCCAGTATCAATTATTTTTCTTCCCTTTTCCCTCATGTAATTATCTCTGAAATCATTTATTGTTGAGGCATTCTGATATTTTAAAGCATAAGATCTTTTATCCTTATCAAATATTTTGATAAAGAGGAAGGGGAGGTTTTCGAAGGACTGAGAAGCAGGGAAACCAAGGCAGGACTGAATCAGAATAATTAGAGAACCTGAGTTAGAACAATAAAAGACAACTGTAGCATAACACCACTATGTTAGAAGCAGTATTTAAATCTAGCCCTTCTTGGCTCCAAGGCTAACTCTATTTAATATGTCATACTGTCTCTCTCAAGATAAAGAATATTATTAAAATAATTGAATTTGGGCATACCACATTTTATAAAATAAAGATATTAAATAATTGACTGAAAATTTAATTTCTAAACCACATTTTATTTTAAGGATATTGGAAAACTTAAAGGAATTCTAAAAGGAATTGTTTTTAAAATCAAGTAATTTGCTATTGGAGAGTAAATGAGAATTCCCTGATTCATCTACTGAATAAATCTGAATTTCAGGATCATTTGTTGTGGGTCCAGGAAGGGAAGAGTGACTTCCTCATTTGTTCCTCTATAATGTGATTTGCCATATCTGGTCTATGCTTATAAACCTACCACTACAACATGGTGTGAAGGTAACTCCACTAGGTTCTCAAAGACTATACCAGTGAATTGAGAACTCTCATTAGTCCTATCAATCCAAAAAGATTTTGAACATGGACCCAAGTGAGAAACTGTCACCTTCGGACAAAATTCACTTAATTATGAGAGATTCATAATTAAAGAAGTCTTTTTTTTTTTTTTTTTTGTCACAAATCACTTGAAAATATTTATTAATTCATGAAGTAGTTATAACCAATGCCACAACAATGAAATATCTTTTTAAATATTAAAAGTATGACAACTTCAATTTACCTATTTATAAAAACATGTTTTACCTCTGTAATATCTTTGGTATCTGTTCCCTCGATTTCTACTCTAAATACATTTCCTCATGATGCCCTAATTGTATGACGACAATAAATTCTTTATAGAAGAATAAGAGTCCCTTAAGAGAAAGAACGTTTATATTTGTCTTTGCATACCCAATTCCTAGCACAACACAATAAATATTTGTCCACTTGAGTTACAGATCTTAGTTTTACTCAGTCTTTCTTTCTTATCTCTGATTGAGTAATGTTTCTTATACAGAGGTGAAGTCATTATCATTACTACATACTACTACTAATTTATTGTTGTTCACTTATTCAGTTATTCATGTCCAACTCCTTATGAGCCCATTTGGGGTTTTCTTAGCAGAGATATTGGAATGATTTCCCATTTCTTTATTCAACTCACTTTATTGATGAGAAAACTGAGGCTAAGAGGATTAAGTGACTTGTCCAGAATCACACAGCTAGTAAATTTCTGAGGTGAGGCTTGAATTCAGGAAGATGAGTTTTCTTTACTCTAGGCGCAATGTTATGGGAGCAACCTGCCAGTAGCTGTTGGGGATCTAATTCTGACCAGTAGAATAGATCCCTTTATGTGAAAGGATGATAAAGATACAAGGAGACTGAGAGGCAGTTGCATTCTCTGACCTCTCTCTTCTTCCCTCTGATTTATTTCATTCCCAATTCAAAAGCAATATATTTACATCAGAAAAGGCTGATTTGCAATTCCTTTAAGTGTGTTATGATTCACAGTTATGGGGACTTTCAGAGAACTGACCTGCCCCCTTAATGGTATAGTCCCCTTTAACCTTTTACAAGCTTTCTGGGTTTTTCACTTAGGCATGGCCCTTAACAGCCCGACACTTGATCCACTATATCACCCAGTTGGCCCCCACTCACTGCCACTATTAATAACAACAATAATATAAATAGAAGCATCCATAATATATATTTAAGATTTGCAAACCACTTTATACACATTATCTTCTCTAAAAGTCTAGCATCCTATCTGCCATGATCTTTTACTCTAAATTCTTCAGTAATTTTCCACAGTCTCTCAAAGTTCAAATTTATTTACCTGGGATCCCAGGGCTCCTTAGAAACTGACATCACTGTTTATTTGGAGCTCATATTATTATTCTCTTCTCTGTGATCCAGTAAAACTGAATAATTATTGGGTAACCAACCATTCACTGCCCTCCCATATACCTGTGCAAATGTTTAGGCTGCTATACAACTTGGAATGCCTTCCCTCTCCATCTTCATCTCTTTAAGTCCTATATTATATATCCATTAAAGCTCACCTTATATTCTTTCCTCTAGGAATCTTTCCCAAGCCTTCTATTTTTTTTTTTTTAATTTTCTTCCTCCAACTTTTAACTCTCTAATGAATTTACCATGTATTATTGCACAATAAGTTGAGATCCTTTAGGGTTATTTTTTAAAATCCTGAATATTATGCTGCTACCCTCTCACCATCCATACCCTCCATCCCAAAAAGAACATTTACTTATAAGAAATACAAAAAGAGGATCATAAATTTTTAACTTAATATGCTGCTTTCAAAACTATCTGGCTTGTCTATGATTCCTTTCGGTCTTCCTTCTGTGCTCTGTTCATTGAAAAGAAAAAAAAATTCAGTGTGTCCTTTTCTTAATTTTATTTTGATTTTTTTTGTCAACCCTATCCTTAGTATTCTCCAAATTACTGGGGGAGGGGACCCAGGAAAGAGAAGTAAGAGGTGGGAAGAAAGCCAAAATAAAACTCATAACAAATAGCATCATATACTTTTGAAAATTATCACAAAAGCACCCCGCTAATGGCTACATTAATCCTGTAGGTCATTAAATTATCATTAGATTAGTAATTTAAATGAACAAAAAGAATATACTAAGTCATAATATAATACCAAAGTAAGGCTTAAATTAGGAAAATTCCATCTCACTGGGTTGTTGTTTTTTTTCTTTTTTTTTTTAATTTCTCCTTTTTTTTTTTTTTTGGCTGGAGCACTTGGGGTTAAGTGACTTGCCTAGGGTCACACAAACAGGAAGTGTTAAGTGTGAGACCAAATTTGAGCTCAGGTCTAACTGACTTCAGGGCTGATGCTTTATTTCTACTTTTTATAAAAAGAATACAAAACATTCTATATCATCAATGTGCACAGTGCTTATATTATGCAAAGTATTAAAAGAAGAGCAAATATTCTCATATTTAATTGTATAATGCTGACAAGATCTAATGATTAGTATTAGCATTTTGCCCAGGCACCAAACTTTTAACTGATAGGCAAAAATGATAAATTCTTTAATTCTCCAAATAGGTAACTTCACATCAATAACTCACACCTATCAAGGATTTTCAATATATAAGATATTAGATTCAACAGGGATTTCAACACCTCAGAAAACCAATTACTACTGAGAGTTGCAGCAATTGATAAAATAACTGAAAACTGGGAGCTAAGTTATTGTAGAGATTAAATGTCTAAAATCTAAGAAAAATATAAATCTTAGAAATAATCATAAGAAAGAATTAGCAAAACTTTTTTTGCATTTTAATTAGGCTTCCTTTTCTATATGTTTACATAACATTTTAAACAATAAGCTTTTTTTTTTTTAGCTTTTTATTTACAAGTTATATGAATGGGTAATTTTACAGGATTGACAATTGCCAAACCTTTTGTTCCTACTCAAGCTTTCTAAGATAATAATAAACCATTATCTAAAATTAATATAAGTATTTTGAAAAATACAATAATTATCTAATTATCTGATGTCTACTAAGCTATAATTTCTATCTGAGTAAACAATGATCAGATGTTCATCAATATGATCAAATGATTTGGGCTCTATGTTATTGCTACAGAATAAATCCCTCACCTTCTGGAAATTTTCATACTTTCCCTTCACTCTTACTTTTTTCACTTTTATCCATATTCCACAACTAGTACTGTATTTTTAGCTGTCCTATTCATTGAATTTGCAGAGATCAGCTTAGGTAATCAAGTGCATGATACTATCATAAATACTGCTATCTTATTTAACAATTGTGTGTGTGTGTGTGTGTACTTCTGTATCTATATATCTTTCTACCTATGAGAGAAGCAGCGATGGGGCAACTAGAGACAACTAAGTAGCATAGTTAATAAATAGAGTGCCTGACTTGGAACCAGAAAAACCTCAGTTCAAAACACAATTCGCTTTCTACTCTTACCAACTATGTAACCCTGGTTGGGTTATTTATCTTTGATCTGCTTCAGTTTCCTCAACTGTAAAATATGGATAGTAACAGCAACAGTAACAGTAATAGCAGCACAGAGTTACTTTAAGGATCAAATGAGATAATAGCTCTAAAGCACTGAGCACAATATGTAGCACATAGTGAGCACTTAATAAATGCTTCCCCTTTCCTTTCCCTCTTCCTCTTCTACTTGGATATCAGGGGAGATTATTAAGTATAAAGTAAATGGGGGAAGTGGCTGACAACAAGGAGAATCAAACAAATGGCTCCTCTAGAATTTGGCAGCAAAACTGAGTATTAAGGGAAACTAGGAATTCTAATGGATGGAAATGAGGATGAATGTGTATATCCCAGGCAACAGGGATGGGGTGGATGAAGTCTGTACATTTCTTCTAATAACATAAATTTTGTAATTTACCTCATTGATTAAGACTTTAAAAGTGCTAATGATCCCAAACATCAATTAATATTTATTTTTATTCATATCAAGAGACTGATGTTAATCTAAGGCAATTTGAATTACAAATGATTTTTCATTTGAATGAAATTTTAAAAAGAAACATAATAGTATTTATTTGAGTCATTTAAAATACTCTTACTGCCTAAAGGCTCTAAAGTCATGTGCTAAATATCAATTCAAATTTAATATGCTAATTGTTAGGGATAAGATGAATCTCATGTCAAGCCCCAAGCTCAGTAAATTCATAAACTATCATAAAGAAACAGTTCCACAGAATTTTAGTTGAATGGGACTTCCGCTGCTCTCTGCTTAAACCAATGCCTGAAAGAATTCCCACACTAATATCACTAACAGAGGGTCATCAAGCCTTTGAAAATCTTTAGTAAGAGAAACCCATTCTACCCTGAAGAAACTTTATACCATTTTGTGATAGCATAAATTATAAAGTAATTTTCTTTCTTGTTTTCCTCTTCATATTTCAGTTTCCTTGAATCCTAAGCAAAAATGAATATGTGACATTATAGCTAATGGATGGGCTTATGCCCCACTGATTCTGGGTCCTCAGCAGAATTTTTGTTGAATTTATTTCTCTAGACTTTTAGCTTTTTAATCCTGGTTTAACCCCCTCAGCCATTCAGAAAATCTTTAATCATATTGTAACTAATATTCCTAAAACCAAATTCATTATTTCATTCCTCTAACTCAATGTCCTGGAAAGATAAAATAGAGATAACATTTTTTATATATCTTGTGAGAAACAAAACAGGAGGCTATGTGTTCATCAAAGATATTTGCCACTCTCATAGAGGAGATAATAGCACCTTGTCCAAATTGAAAAGGACCCACTTGAGAATGCTGAGATCCTTTAGAAGCTCTTGGTCTTTTTTTATTGTGCATATTATTTGTGTGTCTGTTATATTAAACCCAAGAACATTGTGTAATCTCTAAGAAGAAATCCAAAACTAATCAAAAAAGTTTAACCTAGGGGCAGTTATATGGCACAGGGAATAGAGCACTCCATTAGAAGTTCAAATCTGACCTCAGACAATACTCTTACTAGTTGTGTGACCTTAGGCAAGTCACTCACAGAGAGAGACAAAACCAAAGAGAGAGAGACAGAGGAACACAGAGTTAGTTTAATCTAAAAATCTGTGCATACTTTTTAAATAGTCAAGGAAAAATGACTACTAACATGTAGTTACATGGATGAGATGTGAGCCCAAGAAATAAAATGGAAAAAGAGAGCCTACTAGATTACCTTTAGAAAAGTGCAAAGTTCCTTTAGTAGCCTCAAACATCTCCCAGAAATATTATCTTTTCAGTGGTGATATTCAACCACTATTGATTTATGGTTATAGAACACTGAGAGTATATGGTAGATGTGAGTAGGCTGTACTATAAGACAATTAAGGAATTAAGATGTACTGTGTAATAAAATATATCCTGAGATACTTAAGATATCAAGGGACAATAAAAGTGGCTCCCAGAAAATCAGTTGGACTTCTTGTGGCAAACTTAGGGGAAGACATGGACAATAGTCATATAGGATGTATAAGCACAGATGAGTTGCAACCTGTATTTTTGAAAGGAATATAGATGGCATTCCCAGATCCTCTGTAGAATTAGAATAAAATATTTTTTGTTTTTACTAAAATATAATTCTGTACACATGCAGAAACCTTTCAACACTTCCTGCTAAATGGCTTCTATTTACTTATAATTAACATTAAGATAAATAGATACAAACATCTGTTCTAATGAAGAATCTCCACACTTTATTGTTGTAGGATTTCTACTTAGATAATCCAGTCTCAAAGTACTTGTTAGCTAACATAGTTCTTCAAAGAAGGTAAAAACATTACATGCTTTAATGTTCCAATTCTTTAGCATATGTTTACGTTAATATTCATAAGATATGTGATGCTGTTCAAATGTAAATTTCAACATATGTTGTGGAATATTTAAATTTTCCAAATCTGAGAGAAAAAAAGCTAATAATTCCTACCCTTACATTAAGTGCAATAAATACCCTTTTAATTCACTCAAAAAAAAAAAAGTCATATAAACACTATGCACATCTATATTCTCTTCTTTACATATTGGATCACTGTGTGAATTCATAGATTTGTAGCCTTAATACATTTAACCACTTTAATCATTTTGCAAAATTAATAAAATAAAACAATAAAGCTTATCATAGGTTGATTAATATATGGGAATTATATCAACTAATTCAGTTTTTCAATAAAACTTACATACTTTGCATTCTGTTAAATGTATTTAATATCTTAGCATAATTTTCATTCCAAACAAATTTTCTATAATTAAAAGAAGCAAATGTTAAAAACATTTATAATCATATTCTTTGTTAATTTTTGAGAATGAACCATTCACTCTCAATTGTATATACACATATCCATGCACATGCATATTTGCCCAGGATGAAAAGAAAGCTAGAGAAATGTTGCCTCATTGGTTTTAAACATTAGTAAGTCAGTTTCATATTCCTTCCTCTCACACCTATACAACAAAGAATAACTTTCTGTTTTCCAAGAATATTCCTATATCTACTTACATTTCCTGAATGTCAGAGGCAATTTCACAATCCTAATTTTCTACTCATTAAAATCTTATAAATTTGCAAGCATATTTACACAGTTAATGCAAGCTAGTAGTTTTATCACCAAATAATTTAGATTATATATCTATACACATTTAGAAATGCCAGAACACTCTTCATCTTCAATTTAATAAAATATTCTATAAATTCTATTGTTAATTTCAGGTCATACTTTGAAGTACATAACAGCAATAAGCTAGTGTACTTTTAAAATTGAAGACATAATTTTTCATTTTGCAAAAGCCAGAATGTAATAATTTTCACATATCATTTTTTCAAATTTATATGCATATCTGTATACATACAGATATGCATATAAAATATGCACATGTACATACACACATTAATTATGAATATATATTTGTGTGGGTGAGGTTTGAGAAACTATATAAAAAAAAAGATTCTTAAAGTTGGAAGGAGCCCAAGAAGCCATTTGGAATTTGTAAGATCTGTGGTGAAAAGGAGCCTATTACTCCCAAAGTAGTCTGTTACATATGTTACATATAACATAGATTGTTATAATTAAGAGGTTTCCTTTATATACAGCTGAAATGTACCTTTGCAATTTCCAACCAATTTCCTAATTCTGTTTTCAAGTGCCAAGTAAAACAAATCTAATCCTCCCCCCTTTTTTTCCTAATATGAATTCCCTCCAAGTATGCCTTGATTTTTCTGTACTAAACTGGCTCCATCAAGAGATTCTTCTACACAGCATGATCTTTTAATGTGGAACTTTCTCAGCTGCTGTTCTTATGATGCTCAAAATTTTATCAACATTTAAAAAATATGACCCACAAAAGCAAACATAGAAGATATGATCTGTACAGAATACAATGAAGCTACCTCCTCCCTCTTCTAAACATCAAAATTCTTTTAATGCAGCCTAATATAACATTCACTTTCTTTGCTTATATATCAATTTGATTCATATTGAGATTTTAGTCCACTAAAATCCCAGATCTTATTTTTTTTATAAACTTTTATCTCTTCATGCCTCTCCCATTGAATTCTTAAATGTATTTCAATTAAAATTCATTATTTTAAATTCAGCCCATCATCCTAGCTCTTCTATCTGAGTCCTGACTATAACCACACATGTTTTCCATTCCTCTTGGATTCATGTCATCTGTAAATTCTACAAATATGCTCTCCATTCCCTTTGCCAAAGATAATGATAAAAATGTCAAATAGCATAGGTCTCAGGACAGATGTGTGAGACATTACAGACCTTCTGCCATGTTGACACTAACATATTAATAATGATGCTTTGAGTGTGATTATTAGTCATTCAACAAGTTTGGAATCCAATTAAATGCACTATTATCTAGCCCATATCTCTCCATCTTGATCAGGAGTGTAGCATGAAAGACTTTGTCATGAAAGGCTACACTGCATGAAGGTTGTTAAAGCCTTCAAAAGGCTTGTCAGGAATACAAAAGAGAAATTTTTTTTAAACATCATCTTATATTGCCCTCAGGAAAAATATTTTAAAAATAAAACATAGAAGTGGTAAGATATCTTATTTTCATCAAGAATAGGACAACAAATAATGACTCTAAGCTACAGGCATGTAGATAGACGTTACAAAAAAATATCTAGACTGTGTCATCCCTCAGTCTCCAAAAACTTAGAGCCTCTCTTCATTAGAGAATTTTACATCCCTATCATTCCAATACAGTTATGTGCAAAGATGTTGACTGAATGTCTTTAAAAGATCACTTTATACCCGTATGCTTCTTTTAATAAAGCATACATATATTATTGCTAGTATAGATTTAGGGTTAGTTTGAAATGAGAATGAACTTAAACATACAATTTCATTTATATAACAAATTCTTGAAAGAAAACTCCCTTTACTTAGATTATTTAATGTTTTGCCATTTAAACTGTAATAACTTAGAACTGCACAAAGGCTTTGGGAACATTCTCAATTCTTAGAGTCACTTAAGGAGCCAAAATGTTAAATTACTTGCCAGTGTATATCAGAAACAGGAAGTGAATCCTATAAAAACATATAAATTGATCAGATTAACAAAAGATAAAATAAATTACTTAAACAGCTCCATGTTAGAAAAAGAAATAGAACAACACATCAATGAACTCCTTAAGAAAAAAATCTCCAGGGCTAGATATTCAAGTGAATTCTACCAAACATTTAAATAACAAGTAATTCCAATACAATGGAAACTATTTGGAAAAATATCTAAAGAAGTCCTGCCAAATTGCTTCTATGATACAAATATGGTACTGATATATAAACCAGGAAAAATCAAACCAGAAAAAGAAAATTACAAATCAATTTCTCTAATGAATATTGATGCAAAAATTTTAAGTAAAATATTATCAAAAAAATTGCAACAATTTATCAGCAAGATAATATATTATGATCAAGTGGGATTTATACCAGGAATGTAGCCTGATTCAATATCAGAAAAACTATTGCCATAGTCAATCATATCAATAACAAAACCAACAGAAACCATATGATAATCTCAATAGGTGTAGAAAAAGCCTTTGACAAAATATAGCACCCATTCCTATTAAAAACACTAGAGAGCAAAAGGATAAAGAGAGTCTTCCTTAAAATAATAAGCAGTACCTATCTAAAACCAACAGCAAGCATTATTTGTTACAGACAGAAGTTGGACACATTACCAATAAGCTCAAGGGTGTAACAAGGATGCCCATAATCACCATTATAATTCAATATTGTACTAGAAGTTGGCTTTAGCAATAAGAAAATTAAAAAAAAGGAATTAGAAAAGGTACTAGGGAAATAAAACTATCATTCTGTGTAGATGGTGGGATGATGTACAGAGAGAATCCGAATGTACTGGAAACAAGAATTGCAGGATGTAAAATAAACCCACACAAATCATCAGCGATCCTATATATTCTTGACAAAGATCAACAACAAGATATTGAAAGAAAAATTCCATTTAAAATAACGTGGACAAAATATTTGTGTTTACTTACCAAGACAAACCCAGGAACCACATAAACACAATTACAAAATACTTCTCATACAAATAAAATAAAATTTAAACAATTGGGAAAATATCAATTGCTCATGGGTAGGCTGAGCTAATATAATAAAAATGACAAGTCTGCCTAAATTGATCTAGTTGTTCAATGCCATACAAAATTGCCAATTTTTTTTTATAAAGCTAGAAACAACAATAACAAAATTCATCTAGAAGAACAAAAAGTCAATAATATCAAGAAAATTAATGAAAAAAAAATACAAATGTTTAGCAGTACCAGACCTTAAACTATATTATAAAGCAGCAGTTATTAAGAAATAGAATGATGGATCAATGAAATAGGTTAGATAGACATGATGCAATAATCAATAACTATATTAATCTATTTTTTGAGAAACCCCCAATCTCCAGCTTCTGAGATAAGAACTCAGTATCTCAAAAAAATTGCTGTGAAAACAGGAAAATAATGTCAGAAATTCAACATAGACATACATCTCACATCTCATACCAAAAATGGATACATGATTTGGGCATAAAGGATGATACCATAAGTAAATTAGGAGAGCAAGGGATAACTTATCAGAGGAATTTATGAAAGAAGAACTAGAAAACACTATTTGATTACATTAAATTAAATGTTTAAAACCAACAGAAACAAGATTAAACAGGAAATACAAAGCTGGGGGAAAATGTATAGCCAGAGTTTCTGATAAAGGTCTCATTTCTAAAATATATATTTAAAAAAAACTATGTCAAATTTATAAGAATATAAGTTATTTCCAATTGATATATGGTCAAAGGATATGAGCAGACAATTTTCAGATGATAAAACTAAAGCCATCTATAGTCATATGAAAAAAAATGCTCTAAATCACTGTGATTAGAGAAATGCAAATTAAAATTACTCTGAGATCACCTCACACCTCTCAGATTGGCTAAGATGACAGGAAAAGATAATGATAAATATTGGAGGGAATGTGGGAATAATGCAGTGTTGGTGAAGTTGTGAAATGATCCAACCATTCTGGACTTGGAATTTGGAAATATGCCAAAGGGGCTATAAACCTATGCATATCCTTTGATCCACCAGTGCCACTACGGGATCTGTATCTTAATGAAATCACAAAAGAGACAAAAGGACCTACATGTGCAAAAATGTTTGTAGCAGCTTTTTGTTGTTGTTGTTATTGTTATGGCAAAGAATTGGAAAATAGGTAGAGATGCCCATCAATTGGAGCATGGCTGAATAAATAGTATATGAAGGTAATGGAATATTATTGTTCTAGGAAAAATGATGAACAAGCTGATTTTAGAAAGATTTGGAAAGATTCACATAAACTGATGCTGAGCAGAATCATGAATACATTGTTATTAAGGACCATGCCTACGTGAAGAGGCAGGTCAATTCTCGGAGAGCTTCCACAGCTGTGAATCATAACATCTGAAGGAGTTGCAAAGCCCAGCCTGTACTACACAATGCTCCTTGTGGGTTGTGAATGAGATTGTGAATTGGAGTCAAGAGGGAAGAGGAGAGAGGTCAGAAAATGCCACTGCTTTTCAGTCTCCTTGTATCATCATCCTCTCACATGAAGAGATCCATTCTACAGGTCTGAGTTAGTCCTCCAGCAGCCACTAATAGGTGGCTCCTGTACACAACATATGGCGCCTGAACATATGGCATAAGAAACACAAGAAACAAAGAAGCAGCAGCGCCCGAAAGCTGTTCATGAGTAGGATCCTCCCAAAGTTCCTTCGATAATCCGTGGGGAAGGAAAGGGAAAAGAGACTCAGTAAGACTTTTTTAAGTAGGGGTGATTAAATGGGTCAATACATCAAAGGCCCAAGCCAGTAAACTGATGAGAGACTTATAAAAAATGCTTGTTCTAACCAGTTAACACAATTTAGCTTTTTAGTGGAGAAGTAAAGTAGGCAGGAGAGCCACCAGCATGGTCAAAGGAATGCATCATTTCTAGTCCTCTCAGCCCTGAAATACCTCAGTATGATTACATCATTATAGCACATTAAGTATGTGCAAACTAGAGAACTATTATCTCATCAATCACACTGAATATGTGCTAACTATGAGCACCCTGATGTAAGTATCCCTTGCTTCAAGTAGAACACAGATGGTCATGCCTTCCCTGACTTCTCAGGAAGGGAGGTGGACATCAAAGAGAAATGGTAAGCCAAACCAGACATTGTCAGCAGGTTTCCTCTGGGCTAAAGGGTCTGATACCTTACCTAGAGTTCCCTCACTATCTGCAGCCTTCTGCACATTGTACACAGTAACAGTAAGATTGTGTGATGGTCAACTATGAAAGACTTATTTCTTCTCAGTGGTTCAGTGATCCAGGGCAATCCTAATGAAATTTGGACAGAAAATACCATCTGCATTCTGAAAAAGAACTATGGAGATTGAAAATAAATAAACACATACTATGTTTAATTTACTTTGTCTCCTATGGTTTTTTCCTTTTGTTCTGATTTTCTCTCAACATGATTCATAAAGAAATGTATACTAAAAATAATTTTTTTGAAAAAGAATTGAATCCTATTCTTTCTGACTCCAACTTTATTCTATTCACTGTACCACAATTTCAAATAAAGAACACAAAGACAATACAATAGATTTGATGTGAATGTAAGAATTTTGATATACTTTTACTGTTTTTCTATATGGATAGCCTTCTTTTTAAATACTTCCCACAAATTCTTCAAATGGTGGGCCACTTTGTTAAGTGGACAGAGTAGCTACTTTACTAAATAGATAATATATTGGTTCTTACACTTGAAATTTTAGTCTACCATTTGCTAAATATTTGATACACATTCTATCTAAGGTAACTATATGTACAGGGTTTTCAGGGATAATTACAATTTCAGGAAAAAACAGTACAATTAATTTTTCTAATACTATCTTTGGTCTATGTACCCAACTTGCATTGCCAATGGCAGCCTGAAGTCCCAGGAAGGTAGAAGTCTGTCACTAATCCTGAAGAGTACTATGGTGTGAATCCTATTAACATAATTAGCAAGTATATTTAATTAGAATTTAACAAATTTGTATTTATTAACATAGTAGAGTAATAACAGATGATACAAAATATCCCCTGCTGAAACCCTAAGGTGTCCTCTCCCAGAAATATATACAACTATCCAGGGGAAAAATAAACTCAAATGGAGGGTACAACAGTAGTGAAATATACATATAGAATACACTTATGGCAAAAAGCAAGTCACAACATCTAGTATGGTCTAAAAGTCCTTCCTCCCTCTATAGAATCCACATCTGGCTCCCTATAGGTACAGTGTATGTCCTGGGTGGAGTATTCAATTGGGCTCCCAGGAGTCTTTTCCCTCTTCTTAGTTTTGAGAAATCAAAGTCTTTGAAGCAGCTTTTTCTCTGAATTCATTTCACTCCTTGTTTCTGTGTCTGTATGTCTATGTTTCTGCTTACAACAGGATATACTATTTCCCGTGGTTCCCATTATTCTAATAGTTGATAATGAGAGGAAAGAAGAAAAAAGTCCCATCCTCCTAAAATAATACAAAATTATTATACAGTCTAAATCCAACCTTATGTGATTAAAGATTGTCCACAAGTTGTGAACTGATCCAACTATTCTGGAGAGCAATTTGTAACTATGTCCAAAGGACTATCAAACTGTGCATACCCTTTGATCTAGTAATGTTTCTACTAGGCTTATACCCTAAAGAGATCATAAAAGATGGAAAGGGACCTACATGTGCAAAAATGTTTGTGGTAGCCCTTTTTGTAGTGTAGAACTGAATGGATGCCCATCAGCTGGAGAATGGCTGAATAAGCTATGGTATATGCATGTTATGGAATATATTGTTCTATAAGGAATGATCAACAGAATGATTACAGAAAGTCCTGGAAGGACTTACGTGAACTGATGCTAAGTGAAATGAGCAGGACCAGGAGAACATCATACATGGCAACAATAAGATTATACTAAGATTAATTCTGATGGACATGGCTCTTTTCAACAACGAGATGACTGATGCCAATTCCAATGATCTTGTGATGAAGAGAGCCATCTATACCTACAAAGAGGACTGTGGGAACTGAGTGTAGATCACAACATAGCATTTTCGCTCTTTTTGTTGTTGTTTGCTTGCATTTTGCTTTCTTTTTCATTTTTTCCCCTTTGACCTGATTTTTCTTGTGCAGCATGATAATTGTATATATATATGCATACATTGGATTTAATATATATATATATATATATATATATATATATATATATATGTATCTATCTATCTATATATAATTTTTTTTTTTTTACACGTATAACACATATTGGATTAATTGCCATCTAGGGGAGGGGGCAGGGACAAGGGGAGGAAATTTGGAACTCAAGATTTTGCAAGGGTTAATGTTGAAAAATTATCCATGCATAAGTTTTGAAAATAAAAATCTTTAATAATAATTTTTAAAAGATTGTTCATACCCAAAATGTCACTAGACTCTAATAACTCTAGAAATGCTGGAGATGGCTATAATGTATTTCTGATTTCCCCAAGTCCCAGATCCACTATTCTGGTTTTGGGTTACCACACTCAGAAACTACCAAGATTTTGTTTTGAATTACTCTTGCCCATATCAATCTCAATGTACTTTTGCTTTCAGGCTACAATTTGGGCAAAACTGCTTAATTGTATATTAGGAACACATAGGTTTCCTGTGTGGGAAACCTTTGTCTAAATCCTATATAATATAAATCTTCCAGAATCTGGGGAGAGGGAGCCATACCTCATTTCTGGCTTGTTCTCCTCTACCAAACAACCTAATAAATTTCTTTCAAAAACGAATTCATGTTTTGGGATCTGTTCTGGTGAACAACACTCCCAAGAGGGGTCTCCTCATCAAAGTATAGTGGAGCCTGGACTTTTCACCTAATAATAAGAAGCATTTTTAAGACACTTACAAGATGATCCTTAATGGTATCAATTACTTTGACAGGTTCACTTATTGTTATTTTGTTGAAATAAAATTATTTAATACCCACTTTGTGATTACATTCTGGGCACTTCTATGATCATACCAATTCAGGTGGATAGAAACTCCTTTCCTTATATACCATTCTTCCAATTTCCTTTTTCATCTCAGGGCCTTGTTTTTGGTTAGGCAAATAGGGACATAGTCATTCTATGGTAATTGAATTGCACAATCTGCTGAAAAATGAAAATAAATTATAATTTCTTCTAATAAGGGTCAGAATATTAAAAAGATACATTGATAATTGAATTGCACAATCTGCTGAAAAATGAAAATAAATTATAATTTCTTCTAATAAGGGTCAGAATATTAAAAAGATACATTGATTCAGTACGCCACTGTTCTGTTTGTACAACTTTCAATATGAAGAAGCCAAGTGCTTTAAATGATGGCTAATGACTCCCTGATAAGAGTTATGGAACTATGAGATGATATAACAAGAAGAAATGCACAATCAGAATTGTGAGAATTCTGCCTTCTTTAAACTCTTAAATTAAAATTTAAATACACATTTATTAAATATATGCTATGTACACAGCATTACTTTAGACATTGAGGATAAAAGTTAAAAATGGCAGCCTCATTCTTATGAAAGTTCTAATAGGGGACTGATCTGGGTATACAAATAACTATAATAGAATTTAATGTCCTTTACTATATTTTAACAGATGTCTGAGCCCACAAAAGATGAAATAGAGTTGACTGAGAAATTCAAAGAGGGTTTATTTCAAACTACAGAGTAATTGGGGAAAATATCACAGAAGTGGCAAGAGAGATAGGCAATGAAGGAAGGAAATTCATAAGCAGTACATTGATTTCATTCTGTCTGATCATGTTAGAAGAAGAAAGGAAGAAAGGTCCTTTAAAAGTTGGGTGATGAATTTGCAGGAGGACGTGGATAAAGAGTCCAACAGATTGGACAGACACAAATAGATTTGGTTTGTATCACTGAAGAGAACAGCCAAAATAAGATTATAGATTCCTTTGAGTATTTGGTAAAGAGACTAGGACACCAATAATTTCATTGCTGAAAGGAATTCTGGAACCGAAAACTCTTTCTCCTAATGCAAGTAATTCATAATCTTAAAAGAATTTTCTGTAATTGCTCTGGGTCATATTCAGCCAGTATGTAGACCTGAGTCCATGTTTTCCTGGTTTCTTAGCCAGCTCTCAATCCAGCTCACTATGCTGCAATAAGATGTTTAAATGGAGACAAGTTTCTTTAAAAAAAAAAAAAAAAAAAAAAGCTGTGCAATAGACTGATTCCATAGGCATTTTGGATCATATAATACATGTAAAAGTGTGGGATTTTTTTCTGCATATTGCATATAAGTTGTAGCTAAAAAGATACAGTTCAGAGAAAATTAAATGTGTTACTTTAAAAGTATTAATGGTAAGCAAAATATTTTGACAATTCCTGATTTTTATGAGCACAAATGACCATTTAAGAAAGAATGGAAGTGATAATGAGATTGCAATCATAAAATAAGCAAACAAAAACAATAAGAAGAAATTAAGGAGAATAACTTGGTAGTGCAGCAGATAGAGCACTAGGCCTGAACTCAGAAATAATTGAGTTTAAATCCAGTCTCAAACGTTTACTAGCTGTGATGATGAGGTAATCAATCATGCATATGAGGCCCTGAAGGCAACCAGACTTTGGTCAACCAAAAAGGAGCCACCAGAAGAGTTAGTGCATAACCACAAAAACTGCAAGGTTCTTTCCAGAATTAGCACATGCCTATGTCTTAGCCCAGCTCACCTATTCTTAATTTCTGGCTCATTAACATATTATTAACATTGCAGCTCCTCACTCCACCCCCCAAGAAGAAGCATGATATACCTTGGATAATCACATACACACAATGGTCACTGTTCATCTTCCTTCTACATGGTATGAAACCCTTCTCCCTAGCTACTCCCCATCCATTAGTCTCTATAAAAATTCTGTATCTTCACTTCTTAAGGACTGCCTCCCCTAAGGAGAAAAGCTTCCTAGATTTAATACCTCAAATAAATGCCTTTGGTTTGGAGACAAAAGTGTGAATTCTTTCAAGAAGACACTGTGACAAATGCTCAATACCTCAACAATTTGCCCGTGGGTAACAACATTTTTTGCCTCAGTTTCTTCAACTGTGAAATGCAGATAATAAAATCACCTACTTTATTATAGTTGTTATAAGCATCAAATGAGATAAGTTTTTTTTAAGAGCTTAGCAGAGTGCTTGGAGCACAGTAGAAACTATAACCTTTTATAACTAAACCTTTCCTTTCCCTTCCTACTTGTATAAACACTGCCTTGCCTTGTACAGAGTAAATATTAGAAAGATTAACATAAAAATCTCTTGTACAACTGTTTTTATCCTTCCTCTCAATATATCTTCATTTTCTTTCATTGTGCAAAATTAAGATTTATATTCTACCCCAGTTTCCTCTCTTGATTTCTCCTCACTTGGAGGATCTGGGGTGTAGGAAAAAGCCCAAAGGCTTCTTCTCCTAGGTTCTACAAATTGATGGAAAGCACAATCTCCCTCCCTCCCCTCATTCTATGCTTGGGTAACAGTATCTTCCCTAAATCCCAGTCTGCACTTTCCTTCAAAGAAGATACAGTTCAAGGCAAATAAAGGAGAAAAGGGCCAGTGTGCTTAAACAGGGTGTTTCCCAACATATTCCTCAATTGCATTCAGCAGTTTTTGGAGACTTCTACTGTGAAATCTAAAAACATCACAATATGTTCTTTGAGCCTGCCCAGAGTTGTCTGCCTGTTCAGAACAGAGAACATTTAAAAGGGAAGAAAGAAAAGCTCTTCTATCCTTCACAATCAAGCATATAATACAACTGTAAAATAGCTTGGCATATATTTACAAAAGACTGTAGCTTCTTTTTCTGAGCAAGGAATGGGGGCCTACTATGAGTCAAAAGGGTTGTGTGGCAGAGGTCCAGAGAACAGACAGGTTCATCAGCAAGCAGATATAGATGATAACTGAGGAATACATGTGATGTCTGCTCAGAGCAAAAAGAACTACAGGTTGTCCCATGAGGACAGCAAAGTGGCAGAAAGGTCATTTAGGGCATCAGCAGTTACATCACAAAAGCCAATAATATGCAAAGGGGAGTGGAGAGAGTCTGAAGTCTGATCAATTAGCTTAAAGTGATTTACAAATAAGGAGTTAGTTATTATAGCTAAAGATTCTTGACCAAAAATGAAAGAAATTATATCTAATACTATATTTATCCTAACACAATATGAAATTGGGTTTTTAAAAACTGTACCTAAAAGTGTTTATCTTTATTCTGTTTTTATAATGAGTGTGACAGAAAATATCTATTTTTAGGTAGTGTTTTGTAAAGCTTCAGGCCTTCAGAAACTGGTGATCTCACTGGAGTGAGTAATTTCCCTACTAATATAGATGGAGCCTCTGGTGATTAATTAGCCTGTGTGTACTTAGCTAGGTTAGTTCTCACTTGACTTTATCTTGGGACCCATACTTGAAGCTTTTCCAGCTTAGTAAGTCTCGCCAGTGATTGGGCTCTGCTAGAAGAGATTTAAAGATGTCTCTATTCCACTCTCCTAATGACTCATAACAGTAATGTATACTTGTCACAAGAAGAAACAGAATAAACTTCTGAATAATATGGAAATACAAAGAAAACTAGGATTTGTATAGTTTTTTAAATTCCCTGAAAAAAAATAGAAATGTGCTGACCCAATGAAATTCAGATGAACATTACAGCAAAATATATTTTGACATTGAGAAGCTAAATAAATAAGATGCCCTATAAGTTTCATGTACATACAGAAAATACTGTTCCTTGCAGGTTTGTTTTTTTTTCTTTATGTTAGTATAATCAAGAATTACCTAAGTTTGACTAAGTTACAAGCAGTTGCAAGGTTTAATGGACACATAAAAACATGAGACCACATAATGTTACTGGACAGAAAGCTAAGAAAGCACATCAATCAAGAAGCACAAGGTTCCAGTCCCTCTGCCTTATGAACTTGGGTAAATCTCAATGACTTGGCAACATAAGTAACTTTTCTAAAACTAAAACTATTTATTTACATTTCAATGAAAAAGTTTCTCCAATGGGAATTTCTTGAGTCTGGGAAAGATCCATTTCAAATCTAACCTCAAACACTGAGTATTTGACTGACTAGTTACTTAAATGCTGTCTGCCTCAATTGCATCTATTCTAACATGAAGATAATAAAAGCACCTATCTCACAGATTGTTATGAGGACCAAATGAGATAATTATTTTAAGTGCTTATCACACTGCTTTGGCATAGTAGGTACTTCCTTACTCTGTGTCTGTCTTTATCACTACCACCTTCAAAAAAAGAATGTTGTAGGAATAATCAGTTTATCAAAGTGAAATAAATACATAAATAAAGGACAATAAATGAGAAGTACAGGTTCTAATATCAGCTCTGCCACTAACCACTTGAATTCATTAACCTCTCTGAACTTCAAGTCCCTAATCTAAAAAACGAAGTTTGTAAATTGATGGTTTCTAAGATCTTTATAATTCTAACATTTTGGAACTATGGCTCTCCCCAGAATTCTCAGTCTGTAATGCAACACCATTTTTATCAAGACAAGTATGAAAGACCTACTCTATTATTTACCCCATGGGTGGAAATTTTTGAAAGGCATGTTGGGGGAAATTTGTAGAAGTGTTAATTACAATAGTTCATGCCTTAAGGTAAAGGTATTTTTTATCAATGATTTGCATGGCTTTAGGAGGCAAACCATGCCTGGCAATGGAAATAAAAGAGATTGTTTAGAAAGGGGGCCTTAATTCTAAATGGTTAGCTTATTGAACTAATTTAGTGAAGTAGATAAAGTTTTGAGTTTTATGCTGTAATAAATAAGAAATTGTATACCATCATTCCAGTGAAGACTGATGGCCAAGTACAATAATTACTTTCTTGTACAACATTATAAAATCAAAACACTGGTGTTCTCTTTTTTTTTAAATTTCTTTTTTCACATCTTGACAAAAGCAAAATTCTAAAATGTTATTTATATTTTACTTCTAGAGGTACACATTACTAAATGGCAGAATCTAAGCTTTTAAAACTTTATATTAGATTAAAGATAGCATGCCATTTATTCTGTCAACTATACTAAAGGACTGTCATTTAACCCTGTTCTTAAAGTGTGGGGAGTGAGGGGTAGGGGAAGAGAGAGAAAGAGTATTCATCCATATCTGCAGAATTGTTTTTCAGGATTACATTTTAAAGTCAGTAAAAAGACCCAACTCCATATATGGTCAAAATTTCCCTTAAAACCATGGGGCAGCTAGATGACATAGTGAATAAAGCACTGGCTCTGGAGTCAAGAGGACCTGCATTCCAACCTCAGATACACAGTGATCCTAGATAACTCACTTAACCCTAATTGCCTCCAAAAAAGAAAAGAATATAGCTTAAATTGCTCTCACACTATAATATAGTTTCCTTAAATAGTTGTACCTGGAAAGGAGGCAATGTCTCTTTAAAATAAAGCAATCTGTATGATAGAAGCAATAAATATTAGATGGTTTCCATGGAAAACAGCAAATATAAATTTTATTTTTTACTACATTAGATTAATTTTAATTAGGAGAAAGGCAATAACTAAGACACTAATAAATAAAACAATTCAAATATTCAAGTGGATTTATGATTACATTGATTTGAAAGTTTTTACTAATGATTCAAATCTTTAGAGAGAAATTCATTCAAGCCTGCAGCAATTCTTGGTGGCTCTTATACATATCATTCCTGAATTAACCACAGGGAGTCTCCTCAAGTTGTAGGAGGCATTTCACCCAACACAGATAAGGCACCAATATGGTGGAGTTCCTGAGTTGCCTAATCACGTCTATCTCTCTTTCTATATATCAGTCTCTTCTCACCACTGACAAAATTTTCAATCCTATTATTCAAAGTTCTCTGTTGTTATAGGGTATTTATTGTAGGGTATTTACATCTACCAAATGTCCTTCTATTACTCTCTGTTTGATATTCATTTTTAATTCCAACATAGCCTTCCACTTTGGGCAGCCATACAAGAATACCAATACATTGTTAAAATATTGATTTTTAAAAGATGGGCATTTACTTTATTTCCTGGGAAATTTTCTGAATAAAGAAATAAAAAATTGATTAAATTTAACTTGTAGGAAAACTGATGATGTAGAAGAAATGTTCTTGGGATAACTTAATCTCTGGGAGATTATAACAGAGAGAGATCAAAACACCACATAATTGCTTCTTCTCCTTTCATTCTAAGGAAAGAAAGAACCCAAGGAAGCCAAATGGAAAATGTCAAATGCTTCCTGGCTGACCAGAAATACTAGGAGGGCCAAGATGTTTCTTATCATCAGTTGTATCAATCTAAAGAGAATGAATAGACTGCCTGTGAATATAAAAAAATTTTAAAATCATATTTATTATAATAAGATGTTCATTCTATGAGAAGCACTCAAGAACTGAGACTAGTAGAAATAGATTATTGTCTCTCACATATTCATTGAATGGAAGGACAAGAAATCATTACTGGTATTTTAGTGGATTTGTTGCTTTTTTTCTTTGATCTAGTTCACATAGTTGAATTTGCATGAATTTGCATATGTTTAAACTACAACTCCATTGTATAAATACATATAGAATGACAATTCTAAAAAAAAATTTAGATAGTTTCATATATAAATTTCAGTATTAATCTCTCTTCTTTTCCCCCTTCATTAGTTATAATGATAAATTTTAATAGATTTTAAAAAATAATTCACTTGTCATATATTTCCTGGGAAATGGGATTTCTTTTCTCAAAACCTTTAAAAAAATAATAGATTAAGTATTATTAATTTACATATAGCCTTCAACTTTTTTTTTTTTTAATGGTACACTGACCTTGCATTTATCCAAAAAAAAAAAAAGTGTTTTCTTTCCTTGGTCTATATAATATATTGCACATTGTAAGCATCTAGTATCTGTTAACCAGTAAACTACTAAACAGCATATTTATTCATTATGACTTTGTATCTCTTTTAATCATTTTACTGGTTATTATTTTATCTTTGGTACCCAAGAAAAGCATAGGCTGTTACAGAGCATATCTTTAATTTATCAGGAAATAATGGGAAGAACATTTTACTCACCATTAGAAAACTTGGGTTCAAGCACATGAAGATACAAGTCATAATCATGGGATCAAGAATATGTTACTGGTTCTTTAGTCTCAGTTTTTCCCATTTGTAAAATGAGAACACTTTTCCACAAGACTATGATGAGTCCAATGTATTTATACTTTTTTTTTTTAACCAATAACCTTGTAAATAATGGTATGAAGGTTAAGATTTATATCACTTAATCTAAAATTGTTATTGTAAAAATGTTTTCTTGTAACATATAACTGACTTAAACATGTCACTGAATTCAATTCAACATTTGTTAAGCATCCAGTGTATATTAGGAACTATGTCAAGCATCAGAAATTTGAAGAATGGGAAAGTATATTTCAGTATCTTACTCTCTAATTTGAAGGGAAAAAAAAAAAAAAAAGTAAAGCCTTGTTCTACTTTACCTGGGACTATTGAGTAGGATGGGCGATTCAAATTTTTCCCCACTTAACTATGTCCACAAATAACTGCAAAAGTGTATTGAATATTTTTTTTTCCTGGGGATTACTAATGTATTTAGCAAGTAGGTTATCAATAAGCTATCTACTCATCTACATATATACATACACACACACATATATACCATTATGCTGTATTTTTTTGTCTATATACAAACTTTTTTTTTTGCCAAATTACAATGAAAAATCATGAAAAGCTGTTTTATTTTGACCTTTGTATCTATAATGCCTATACATACTCTTTCTCTCTCTCTTCATCTCTCTCTCTCTCTCTCTCTCTCTCTCTCTCTCTCTCTCTCTCTCTCTCACACACACACACACACACACACACACACACACACACACACATACACACACACACAAACTAGGAAGTAGTCAGGTGTTAGGAGGAAGAGAATTGACAAGTGGAGAAATCAGGAAAGATCTCATGCAGGAAGTGACATTTGATTAAAGCTAAAGATTCCAAGATACAAGAGTGAAAAGAACAAGTATTCCTAGAGCAAAGATAAAGATTCAGAGATGAGAAGCACAATGTGCTGTATGGGATTTGACAGGAATATAAAGTATTTGTGTTTGGAGGTAGAGCTGGAGATGATTGCTAAAGTCTTTAAATGCCATGGGGAGAAGTTTGTAATTTACTCTGGAATTAATGGAGAGTCACTGAAAGTCCTTAAGACATTAGCAGATGACATGACCAGCACTTTGCTTTAGGAATAATTATTTGGCAGCTGTATGAAAGATGGATGTTTATGTTATTACAGGATATTGCTAAACCTTGACTCTGTATGTTTTTTTTTTTTTTAGGAGTTTGCTAAAAGCATTAATAAATACTTGTAAAAATTTTGTATTTACCATGAATTTTATCTCATTTATGTTAATCAGGTGTAAAGAATTCTAACTGATAAGACTTTCATCAAGCCATTTTAAGATGTATGATCAGTATTACTAAAATGGACAAAATCACCATAGTAAATTTATGTTAATTTTGCTCCTATTTTATAAATTACATATACCTTGCAAGCCAAATTACAAAAGACGTGGACCTATTATTCTTTGTATTATTTAAAAAAATTTAATCACACATTATAAAAGAAGAGTAAATTATTTAATGAGATCTGGATAAAATCAGATATTCCATGTCTACATCTTTTATCAACTTTAATAAACACCTCTGAACTTCTAAAAGGCTATATCTCTAAAGAAATAGAGAACTGTTGAGAATTTTTTTAACATAAACAAACAAACAAAAAAAAAAGTAGTCCATCACTGTTCAATTAATTTTCTGTGTCCAGAAAAGAAAACCATTTGTCTACATTTCTGTCCAAATTTTAAAAGAAAAATTTGACATATACAAACATACTTTTTTTTCCTCTCTAAATTTCAAGCTTATTTTTCTTACTAGACTACTACTTCTTTCAGGTTTGAAGAAAACTATTAAATACATATGTCACAGTACCTCTGGATTTCTGTCCCTAATTTGCAATTATATTCCTGCTTTGGGTCCAGAGAGAGAATGGCTGCTATTTTTAAATTTTTGGTAGCCATGGCACTCAATGGATAGAATACTGGACTGGAGTCAGAGAGACCTGAATTCCAATCCCACCTCAACCAATTACTACCTATGTGCTCCTGGGTAAGTCACTTAACTCTTATTCCCAGTTTCCTCATTGTAATATGGGAATAACAACAAGCAGCAACCTCTTATAGGGTTGTTATAAGGATCAAATGAAATAATACATTCAAAGCACTTTGCAAACCTTAATTGCCAGATAAACTTGATAATGATGATGATAGCAGTACACTATGGGTCCAAGCACCTACATGATAGTTCATTAGACCCCTCCCCCCCAAGTGACCATATCCCATAACTATCAGCCAGACATAAATATCTCCAAATAAAAGCATTTATTAGGATAGTATAATAAAAAAAAAAAAAGTTGCTCCAAAAAAAATCTCCTCACCTGCATACTTGAAGTGCACTTTCACATAATCTATGAGAAGAGTATGTCTAAATGTGGAAAACAGATAGTGAAGCACATATGTATGGAACTTGTGACCTAGGCAACTCATGACTAGAACTCCAGGGTTTCAATGTTTTTTTCTCTCCTTTTGGAATTCTAACAAAGGTCCCCCCTTGAGATAGCATTTCTCTTTACTGAGCATGCTATTAAATTGTATTGTCAGAATCTACTTTCTTCTTAACTCTCCACTGACAGGGTGAGCTCTTTCTTGTGTCTGTAGCTGACATCTCTCTTTGCTGCCACAGATCCTGCCTTCTGAAAGCTCTCTTTGCCTATATTTAATTGATGAGTATGTATTTCTGCTGTCTGTGTTAATTTCCAATAGATGAGTAGTCTCACTGAAATAAACTATTGCCTATGAGACTAGGAAAGAGAAAGAAAGGAAAATAACTTTTTCCCCTATTGCCTTTGGGTTTAAGTAGAGGGGTCATAATCTACAAAGCTGGTCCCTGGACCAGACTGTGTATGACCAGAGAAAGATGATTGAATTTTACAAAAGGCTAATAGGCTAATGATTGCTTACTATATGCCTGACAATATGTCTCTCTCCTTAGTTTTTTCATTATTATAATTTTATATCATTATTATCATCATCACTCATCTTAAATCACATCTATATAGTTAACATGATACGAAAAATGCAATACCATTTCATTATAATTTCTATAGTCTCTATATAAAATGAATATCAAAAGATCCATGCAATTCAATAGCCTGGAAAGACCAAACAGTTAAAATTACTTCCGAAATGTATCCCTAAAATATATCCCATCTCATCATCTAACATTTACTTATATCTCTAGTCTTTAACAGTGTACCAGGATAATCCTCAAGCTGCGTGTGGATTTCAGAGAGATTTGTGACCATACTAAGAGTTTAGGGCTAATGAAATGCAAGGTTTCCCCCTGTCTCTTCATATTCATGGGGGCAAATATACTTTTGACATCAAAATTTATAAAAAGAATATCAAACTTAGAACAAGAGGATATGTCTTTTATCTGTAAAATGAGGGATTAGACAAGCCTTCTATATAACTTCTCGGCACTAGGTCTAGCAGAATTCCAGTTGTGTTTGCAATAGAAATCTTCTTATGCATGGTAGCTAAGATCTATAGTAACTTTAAACTGGTAGACTAGTTTACTGGGAACATAATCACCATCATATGTGTGTGTGCATATGTATGTGTTTTTAGACTATCCCAGAGATGTCCTTATTAGAAGTATCCTAGAGAATAAAGACTTAGAGATTAGCACTAAATCTCTCAAATTTATTTATAAATCAAAAGAAAATCAGTGTTATGGGCCAGAACTTGAAACAAGGTGATAATTCACTGGAATTGATAGAGACAATGCTAATGTACTTAGTTTATGCCTTTAGAGTTCACACCTTTAGAGAGCATATATAAGCTAGGAAGCTCAACCAGGATTGACTTTGGGAGATTCACAAGTCAGAAGCCCACAAGCCCGCTCTCTCAGAGGTGGAGTCAGATTCATTCCAACTTCTACCTTTGTGCTGGATGGAGACTTTGGATTCAGAAGGACAAGGCTGAAGCTGGCAGAGACAAAGGACTAGTGGCAAGAGCTCTTGGAACCAAGGAGAGAGTAGGCCTCTAAGAAAGCTAACAGGGCCCCAGGAAAAGATTCAAGACTTTGAAGGAGAAAATAAAGGATTTGGACTTTAACTCCTGGCTGCATTTGAGGTGATTAATGAAACTGAACTGAAACTAAGGCTGCCTCCAGAGCCCCCCAAGAAACCTGCTCCCAGAGAACATTATTATATTTTAGAGAAGAGAACATTATAAGTCAGTATCGTTAAGTGATATTCATGTCAAATGTTTTAATGCTGTTCATGTCAAATATCTTAACGACTCAATTTCATGGATAACTTTGATTACATTAAGTTAAAAAGTTTTTGCAGAAAAAAAAAACCCCGTGCAGCCAATATTGGAAGGGAAGCAGAAAACTGGGGAAAATTTTTTACAGCCAGTCTTTCTGATAAAGTCTAATTTCTAAAATACATAAAGAAAGAGTTAAATTTATAAGAATACAATTCATTCTCCAATTGATAAATGGTCAAAGGATATGAAAAGACAATTTTCCTATGAAGAAATTAAAACCATTTATAATATGATAAGCTGCTCTAAATCACAACTGATTAAAGAAACACAAATTAAAACTTCAGAGATACCACTTCACACTTATCAGATTGACTAAGATGACAGGAAAAGATAATGATAAATATTGGAGGAGATGTGGGAAAACTGGAACACTAATGCATTGTTGGAGGAATTGTGAAATGATCCAAGCATTCTGGAAAACAATTTGGAATTATTCCCAAAGGACAATAAAACTGCATATCCTTTGATTCAACAGTGCCACTACTGAGTCTGTATCTTAAAGAAATCACAAAGGAGGGAAAAGGATCCACATGTGCAAAAATGTTTGTGGCAGTTTTTTTTTTTTTGTTGTTTTTTTGTTTTGTTTTGTTTTTTTGTTTTGTTTTGTGTGTGTGCGATGACAAAGAATTGGAAAATGAGTAGATACCCATCAGTTGAGGGATCTTGCTGAATAAGAAAAATAAGATCAAAAAGGAAATAAAATTAGTAAGAAAACAAAATGCAAACAAACAACAACAAAAAGAGTGAGAATGTTATATTGTGATCCACACTCAGTTCCTCTCTCCAGGTGTAGAATGGCTCTTTTCATCACAAGTTCTTTGGAACTGGCCTTAATCATCTCATTGTTGGAAAAAGTTACATCCATCAGAATTGATAGTCATATAATATTGCTGTTGCCATGTACAATGATCTCCTGATTCTGCTGATTTCATTTAGCATCAGTTAATATATGTCTTTCCAGGCCTCTAAAATCATCTTGCTAGTAGTTTCTTATAGAACAATAATATCCATGACATTCATATATCATAACTTAAACTTATTCAGCCATTCTCCAATTGATGGGCATCCACTCAGTTTCTAGTTTCTTGACATTACAAAAAGGGCTGCCGCAAACATTTTTGCACATAAGGGGAAGACAAAATTTCCACAGAGGAAATCTCAAAGGGTGACATGAATGGTCTCCGAGCCCAAGAGGCTTCTTGGAAGTGCTCATAAAAAACTTTAAAAGACAAATAAGAGAGGTAGAAGAAAAAAGAGAAAAAAAAAAAAGAAATATGAAAGAAAGAGTCAACAACTTAGAAAAGGAAGGCAATTTCTTTAAAAATACAATTGGCCAAATTAAAAAAAAATTGATTGAAGAAAAAAATTCACACCTTGAAAAGGAGAATTAATCAAATGGAAAAAGTGATCCAAAAACTAACTCAGGAAAATCATACATTAGAAATTAGAAATAGGGCATTCAGATGTTAATGATTCTATGAGACATCAATAATCGATCAAACTAAAAAGAATGAAAAAAAAGGAAAAAAATGTAAAATACCTCATTTGAAAAACAGCCGATCTAGAAAACAGAGCCAGGAGAGAGAATTTTAAAATTACTTATCTACCTCACCCATGACCAGAAAAAGAGCAAGGATAGCATTCTTTAAGAGATCATAAAGGAAAACTGTCTTGATATGCTAGAAACAGAGAGGGATATAGTCATTCAATGAATCCATCAATCACCTCTGGAAAGATATCTCACAAGGAAAACTCCAAGGAACATTTGTTGTGAACTATAATCTGAAGGAAAATATACTGCAAGAAGCTGCCAGACAAAAGCAATTGTCAAGGAGCAACAGTCAGAATTATATAGAATCTGGTAGCTTCTACAATAAAGAATTGGAGGGCCTAGAATAATATATTCCAGAAGGCAAAGGACCTGTTCCTATAACCAAGAATTAACTACCCAGCTACACTGAGCACCATCTTTCAGTAGAGGAGATGGATCTTCAATGAAGTAAGAGATCTTCAATCATTTCTATTGAAAAAACCATAACTAAACAGAAAATTTGATTTTTAAACACAAGACTCTAGAGAAGCAGAGAAAGGTAAACAGGGGAAATTGTGTGTGTGTGTGTGTGTGTGTGTGTGTGTGTGTGTGTGTGTGTATGTGTATGTGTATATAAAATTTAAAGGTTAAACTGTTTACATCCTTAGATGAGAAAATGATATCTGTAACTCTTGAGAACTATTATCTATTAGTGAGGCAGTTAGAAGGGGTCATCACATGGATGGAGGATATGGATATGGATAGATTCTGTTGTGATGTCCTCAAAGAAAAAGACAGGGAGTGGAAAAAAGAACTGTACTGGAAAAAGAGGAAAGGAGAAGTAGAATGAGACAAATTAAATCACATGAAGAAGCACAAAAGATCTATTACAATAGAGGGAAAGAAGGGAGGAGTTGAGCATTGTCTGAAGCTTGATCATTAGTTTTGGCTCAAAGAATGAATAACTTAATCATTCAGTAGGTTATAGAAATTTCTCACCCTAGCATGAGTCAGAGTGGTATAATAAAGAGAGAGTTTAGAGTCAATAAGACATGTTAAAGTCCTGATTCTGATACATTCTTTGTGACCTCAACAAGTCACTTAACAACTTAACAAGTTCCTAAGTAGCTCTCTAAGCCAACTGAAGAGAGGATGTCAATCTGCACTGATAGAGGGAATTTCCTCATCTGTAAGAAATCAGGGACAAGAATCTCTTCCTTATAACTGTATTTGTCAAATAAGATTGAAACATAAAAGATTCTTACTCTTTAGGGAGGAAAAAAAGGCTTAAAACTTGTTTTATCAGTCATTATAACATCAGTGCATATTAATCAAAGACTCCAATAAATCTGCTGCCTCCTCATGTACAGACATCACCTACATTTTTTCAAGGCCACTTTGGGAGAAGGTGAACTTTGGCAAATCCTACTAAGTTTTAGAAAATCTTTGAGGATAAACTCAATAAAAAATTATGTCTGTTGTCTGAGGACAACTTAGATAAATTCAGATAAGCTCATTACAATGCTGACTGAAAATGATTTTTGAAAACTGCAAAGTAGAAGAAATACTGAGAAATGTTATTTTGGATAGTACTCATTAGCTTGAGAGACAGTGCTGACACATAATATGGACTCAATCAATTTTTAAAAAATATTAATTGAAATATCAGAAAAGTTAAGTGAGTAGCCACTGAGTGACTAATTAAATATTTCTGAGCATGAACTGAATCATCATGTAATCTTTTTAAATTTGGTAATTTCTATACCACCTATAAAGTTGAATCCTATTATAACATAGCTCATAATTATATAGATTGAGCTGAAATGGATCAAATTATAGCCTGTGAAATGTAATCATTATGTGTAGCCTAATTATTGAACATTATTTATTTATTTATTTGGGTCAGGTGGCAGGAGGCTTCTTTTAGGAGGCTTAACACTCTGGGGTTTATTCTCATCTCATGTAAACATAGTACATTAGTAATATTGGGTGGCCAAACTGTAATATGAAGAGAAAAGAAATGTATTTCAGATTTTTTTCAAAAGGGAGAAGAAAAAAGAAAGTACAAAGCCCATTTTTTTTCTGGAAATGACAAGTTTTAAAATAAATTTCAGATGTTGAGCCTATAAGGTTGGAAAATTAGCAGCAACCAAGTGCATTTGGACACTCCTTGTCTCCATTCCTAATAATCCAGTTGTCCCCTTCCAGTGGGAAAAGAATTTAATATTGTTATCCAAAGAGCAAAGCAGGAAGAATAAAACAGCACTGGGGACCATAGGGAATGTTCCATCTCCAATACAACTACAATTGTGGAAAAGGCAGGACAATATAATAGAAAGTGCATTAGCAGTTAGGACCTTGGCTGACACTAGGTATGTGACCTTATGTAATTCATTTAAACTCTCCAAGCCTTGGTCTCATCATCTGTAAAATGTGGTTAATAATATTTCCACTATCAATTTTACAGGGTCATCTTAAGAATATTACTTTGTAAACCTTAAAGCCAAAACACATATGAGCTATTAATCTTACACATGTCTTATGTAACCCTTTACATTAACCACAAAGAGGATATTAGTCATCTCAAGAATCACTGCTAAAAATAATTTCCACTGTGTATGGAAATATACTAAAATGTAGATAAAAACATAGCTCCAGAATTTGGATATGTATGAAACTGTGCTATAAATTAGTAACTAGCATTTTTGGTGTCAGGCCAACCTGACAAAATGTGCCTTGGAACAAGCAGCATAAAAGATACAAAACAAATAATACTTTAAAATTAGTGCATTTAAGATATGGGGCAGGTTGGGAGAGGGAACCAACAGGAGCCTCTTTTGATTTAAAGGTCTTCTAGGAGAAGAAAGGCCTAGGGAGATTACAAATTGCCCAGTCACCCAGGTAGTGACTGGGTATTTGAACCCAAAACTTTTCACTCTCTTTCAATTATTAGTGAAAGCCAAAGTGTCAAGGATTATTAAGAGAGAGAAAGGACAGTGATAGCCCATAACATAGCTGTTTCAAAGATCTTCTCTCAGATGATAAGATAATAATGTTACAGTAAGGAAACTGAAGCCAGAAAGTTAAATAATTTGTCCAAGGTCACATAGGCAATAAAAAGTACAGTTAGAATTCAAATCAAGCATTGTTGGGCAGTTTCTTTGTTCATATCCTTCAGAGCCCAGAAAGAATCTCACTCATTATTACAAGACCACTAAAGTGAAAGTCAAAATGAAAGAAAAAAACCATTTATTAATATATTAAGAGAGGCTGCCCACTAATAGTAGCACCCTACCTTTCCACACTCCCTTCTTAGTGGATTATTTTGCTTTTCAAAATTTAAAATACATGGCCAATTAGCAGCATATTGTAATAGCATTTAGCTGGACCAATGGAATATTCTTCTGCCACAAAAGGAAAGATAACAACTAAATTCCCCATAATGAGAGGCTTAACAATTTATTGCACAATCTGTTTATTCAGTTGAGCTGTTTAATGAGTTTGAGAAATTCCTCCCCAGGAAAAGAACCAGGCAGTCATTTTAGTCACACAAAATGATTCTAAAAGGGTTTGGATTTTTTCTCCCTCCACACCCTTCATTTGGTTGAAGTCAATTACATTTTGAAAAATAAGCACTATATCAGCACAAAGAAGAGGCTCCTAAAAACCAATATTTTTTTGTTTGTTTATTTTTTGATTTTTTTGTTTTGTTTGTTTTGGTTTTTTAAGTGACATAAAGGCAGGAAATGTCCTAACAGGCAAATAATGAAACCAATTGAAATTCAAAGAAAGATAGTCTTGCTGCTGTCAAGAAGAATTGAAAGAAAGGAACATCTGCTTGATAGTTATGCTTCAAAAAGAGAAAGTTAAAAACAAAACGTTCAGAAAGACAGTGTTGTTGTTCATTCATTCAGTCATGTCAAACTTTTTGCGACTCTTTTGGTCCACAGCCCATCAGGCCTTCCTCCCTCCCTCCCTCCCTCCCCCCCCTCCCTCCCTCCCCCCCTCCCTCCCTCCCTCCCTCCCTCCCTCTCTCTCTCTCTCTCTCTCTCTCTCTCTCTCTCTCTCTCTCTCTCTCTCTCTCTCTCTCTCTCTTTCTTTCTTTCTCTCTTTCTTTCTCTCTCTCTCTTTCTCTCTCTCTCTCTCTCTCTCTCTCTCTCTCTCTCTCTCTCTCTCTCTCTCTCTCTCTCTTTCTTTCTTTCTTTCTTTCTTTTTTTTTATTAATAGTTTTTATTTGCCAGATATATGCATGGGTAATTTTACAACATTAACAATTGTCAAACCTTTTGTTCTAATTTTTCCCCTCCTTCTCCCCCTGCCCCAGATGGCAGGTTGACCAATACATGTTAAATATGTTAAAATATAAATTAAATACAATATATGTATACATGTCCAAACAATTGTTTTGCTGTACAAAAAGAATCAGAATTTGAAATAGTGTACAATTAGTCTGTGAAGGAAATCCAAAATGCAGGCGGACAAAAATAGAGGGATTGGGAATTCTATGTAGTAGTGGTTCATAGTCATCTTCCAGAGTTCTTTCTCTGGGTGTAGCTGGTTCAGTTCATTACTGCTCTATTGGAACTGCTTTGATTCATCTCATTGTTGAAGATGGCCACATCCATCAGAATTGATCATCATATAGTATTGTTATTGCAGTATACAACAATCTCCTGGTCCTACTCATTTCACTCAGCATCAGTTCATGTAAGTCTCTCCAGGCCTCTCTGTATTCATCCTGCTGGTCATTTCTTACAGAACAATAGTATTCCATAACATTCATACACCACAATTTATTCAGCCATTCTCCAATTGGTGGGCATTCACTTAGTTTCCATTTTCTGGCCACCACAAAGAGGGTTGCCACAAACATTCTTGCACATACAGGCCCCTTTCCCTTCTTTAAGATCTCTTTGGGATATAAGCCCAGTAGTAACACTGCTGGGTCAAAGGGTATGCACAGTTTGATAACTTTTTGAGAATAGTTCCAAATTGCTTTCCAGAATGGTTGGATGTATTCACAATTCCACCAATGTATGAGTGTCCCTATTTTCCCATATCCCCTCCAATATTGTGCATTATCTTTCCCTGTCATTCTAGCCAATCTGCCAGGTGTGTAGTGGTATCTCAGAGTTGTCTTAATTTGTATTTCTCTGATTAATAATGACTTGGAGCATCTTTTCATATGGCTAGAAATAGTTTCAATTTCTTCATCTGAGAATTGTCTGTTCATATCCTTTGACCATTTATCAATTGGAGAATGGCTTGATTTCTTATAAATTGGAGTCAATTCTTTATATATTTTGAAAATGAGGCCTTTATCAGAACCTTTGGCTGTAAAAATGTTTTCCCAGTTTATTGTTTCTCTTCTAATCTTATCTGCATTAGTTTTGTTTGTACAAAAACTTTTCAATTTGATATAATCAAAGTTTTCTACTTTGTGATCAATAATGACCTCTAGTTCTTCTTTGGACATAAATTCATTCCTCTTCCACATGTCTGGGAGGTAAACTATCCTATGTTCTTCTAATTTATTTATAATCTTATTCTTTATGCCTAGGTCATAAACCCATTTTGACCTGACCTTGGTGTACGGTGTTAAGTGTGGATCAATGCCTAGTTTCTGCCATATTAATTTCCAGTTTTCCCAGCAATGTTTGTCAAACATTGAGTTCTTATCCCCAAAGCTGGGGTCCTTGGGTTTGTCAAATACTAGATTATTAAAGTTATTGATTATTTTGTCCTTTGGACATAACCTATTCCACTGATCATCTAGTTTATTTCTTACCCAATACCAAATGGTATTGGTAATCGCTACTTTATAATATAATTTTAATCTGATACAGCTAGGCCAACTTCATTTGACTTTTTTTCATTAATTCCCTTGAAATTCTTGACCTTTTGTTTTTCCATATGAACTTTGTTGTTATTTTTTCTAGGTCATTAAAATAGTTTTTTGGGAGTCTCCATCAGGCCTTTCTATCTCCCACTAACTCCTGAAGTCTGTCTAAGCTCATGCTCATTGTTTCCATGACATTATCTACTCCTTTTATACTGTTATTCCCTATTCTTGCCTTCAGTAATTCCCAACATCAAGGTCTTTTTTAAAGAGTCCTATCTTTTCATTATATGATTAAAGTATTTAAAATTCCAGCTTCAGTAGTTGTCCTTCCACTGGGTAGCCTGAATTAATTTCTTTAAGTATTGACTTATTTGATCTTCTTACTATCCAAGCTACTTTCAAAAGCCTTCTCCAGCACCACAATTTGAAAATGCTTCTTCTGTAGAACTCAGCTTTCTTATAGGGCAATTCTCATAACCATGCATAACTACTAGAAAAAAATAACCAACTATATTGACTTTCATTCACAAGGCAATGTCTCTGCTTTTTAGGATGATGTCCAGATTTACCATAGCTTTTCTTTCAAGGAGCAAGCACTCTTTAATTTCACAACTATAGTCTCCATTGACAGTTAACTTGAAGCCCAAGAATATGAAATCTAACACTATTTCCATTTCATTTCCCTACCATTTGCCAAAAATTGATGTGACCAACTGCCATGACTTTTTTTTGTTTGAATGTTAAATTTCCAGCCAGTATTTACACTTTACTCTTTTACCTGAAGAGGCTCCTTAATTTTTCTTCACTTTCCGCTATCAGAGTATACTTTTATTTTTGGTTCATGTTTATGTTTATGCATGTTAAGCTCATGTTAAGCAAAAAAGAAAAAAAAAAAACACGTAAACTAAGGGTATGCCCATCAATTGGGATAAAGGTCAACAAAATGTGATACATGAAGGTACCAAACTATTACTGAACTATTAAGAAAAAATAAAAAGAATAGTTTCAGTAAAACCTAGGAAGGCTTATAGGAACTGGTAAATAGTGAAATGAGCAGAACAAGAAATACAATTAATACAATTTTAACAACACAGTAATGACAAAAAACAAAACAACAAAAACAACAACAACCAAAAAAAAAAACCAAAAAAAAACACCTTAAGACCACAAATCAGTGCATTCACCAACCTTGATCCTGGAGGACAGGTGATAAAGAATTCCTCCTACCTTCTGACTATCAATCAATAAACATCAAGTGCCTGCTTTCTAAATACCAGGCATCATAGCAAACAAAAGTTCTGAAAGAGATGTCTTATGTACTTGATCAGTGTTAAAATTTGTCTTGCTTAATATGCATATTTGTGTAATTTTTTTTGTCAGGTTTTTGTTTTTCTTTTTAATAGGATGGGGAGGAGAAGAGCAAGAGAGAAAATATTGATTATTTTTCATTAAAAAAAAAAAAATGAGGGGCATCTAGGTGACACAGTGGATAGAGTACCAGCCCTGAATTCAGGAGGACCTGAGTTCAAATCTGATCTCAGACACTTAACATTTCATAATTGCATGACCTTGGGCAAGTCACTTAACCCCAGCCTCAGGAAAAAAAAAAAAAAAAAAAAACAAATAAATAAAAAAATAAAATGAAGGGCAGCTAAGTGGCACAGTGAATAGAGTGCTGGGCCTGGTATCCAAAAGACTCCTTCCTGAATTCAAATCCTACCTCAGCCATTTACTGTGTGACTCTGGACAAGTCACTTAACCCAGTTTGCCTCAGTTTCCTCATCTGTAAAATTATCTGGAGAAGTAAATGGCAAACCACTCCAGTATCTCTGCCACGTAAACCTGAAATGGGATCCTGAATAACCAAATATAAATGAAAAATGACTGAGGAACAACAACAACAAAAAATAAATAAAGGCATACATAAGAAAAACAAGTTGGGTTTTTTTGGACACAGTCCAAAATTAAATGTTATATGACTTTAAAATGTTCAGAGAAATAATGCATCTAGAAAAAATATTGTCTTGTTTTTTACAATAAAGTTACATAATGTTTTTTTAAATGTTAGCCTAACTTTGCATGTTAAAAACTAAAAGAAGCTAAGGTTCTGTAAGATTTGGACTATTTTGAATTTGGTGCAAATATTATTTGTTTTCTTTTTATAAGGAAAAGGAGGGATACACTTCTATTCAAGAGGAGGGCTAGAAAAATGTCACACTCAGATCTAAAAGGAAACTAGGTTGACTATGAAATATTAAAATTATTAGAAATATTTTATTACTGATTTTTGTTAACAAGAAAATGTAGAGATGGAAAGATATTTTCCACTTATAAATCTCTGTTTCTTAAACAACCAAATGTGGTAGGAACAATATCTTAACTTTTTTCCAGTGCAGGTTGGGCTACTATTTCCATATAAAGTATTGAGATGTTACTGTATCAATGTGGGAGACTAAGGACTGGAATTACTCAAGTTGCTTCCCCATTAACTGAATTACAAAGCAGCCAGGAGAGGAAAGATAGAAAGTACTAAGGAGAGTTTCTGAGATTTCTTTGTAAAAGAGGATTAGATAAAATAGGAAAGGAAACTTCATTTAGTTAAATTAACTTCTGTATGCATATCCTTGTTAAATATTTCTTCCCCTTCTATGACTATGTAAATTTTTTTTTTTTTTTAATTAAATGACTTATCAGTGTCTCATTTTGTTCCAGTATCAGACCTATACTCAGGGATTGGCCTGAATCAGGACAGTAGAATATAACAATTATTCTTTCTCTGACATTTTCCAAATAAAATAGCCAGGGATAGATTTGATAATTACTGGCCTCATTATTTTTTCTTACTATATACTCTTAATCATCCTTAAATTCTTCTATATACCATTTAAAAGATTTAATTTCCTTAATTTTAAAACTAAAGTTAATCCCCATCACTGAATTATTTGTTAGTAGAAACAGCCTTAGTCAATGTCCAATTGTTCAATTACATCTTTATTAATATTTATGAGGACCATCTCAAGGAAAGCACCTTACTAGGTGCTACATTTCTTGTTTAATGTTTTTGCTTTTATCCTGAAAGAGGAGGATATAAAATATTGTCCTCTCAACCAAAACTCACTTGATTTAATAAAAGGAAGTTGTTGCATTTAATGAAGCTTTAATGTGCTAATAAGTTTTTAACACCCTGATCTCTTTATGAAATATTAACAGCTCTTGGGTCAAAAAGAGAACAACTAGATTGGTTGGTAAAATAAATTAGCCATGTCTTTGCTTATGAATGTCTGCATTCCTGTTCCAAACAGTAACCAACTTTCATTTAAGTTGTATCTTATCTGCTATGGCCTGAGAAATAAAATAATCATACTTGTTAAAATTATTTATAAAAATAAGGACAAATAGTTTCTGAGTAAGAATAAGGAATTCACCTATCTACAAACCATTTTTTTATTTCATATACTCTAGACTCTACTTGAATTGCTATGTGGCTTTTTTTTGTTTACATATTGTAACTATGTTTCATGTGGTTGAGATTTTTGGCCAAATAACCACTAGATAAATTAAATAAAATGTAATCTAAACAAATCTAAACAATCTGTTATTAATGATATTTAAAGCACTAAAAAAGGTTGCTACCTACAATTGTCTATCTGAAATGTGTAAATATGCCTTTAAAACTACTGAATCATTGATAGAGGAAATATCTTTTTTCATATCCAAAGTTACTTAAAAGTAATTTCAAATTTTAAGTAATGAGCATTTAAAAGTACATATGTAAAAATACCCCCAGGACCTTATGGAATTCTAATGACTACCATACATCTCTTTGACAAGGAAAAGGGATGTATCCAATATTAAGATGATTCACTTTAGAGTAACTTTCTACTATAAAATACCCTGAACAGATCATAAAAGAAATGTAAATTCAATTCATAATCTGAAAAATGTGACAGTCCCAAATTAATTTTTGAACTATTATTTATTAAAGTTCATACCATTTATACCAAATTATTTACTATGTAAATATAACTGAAATGTTGTCATCTATATATATGGATGATCTATAACTCAACTCTAATGACACCAGGGTCTCTCCATGTATGAAAGAGATCTTCTAGACTAGATTTGGCTGATTACTTGATTTTCATTTAGGGAATGAAAACTACTTTTTTGGAACTAGAATATTACTCCCCTCTATAACAGAAAATCAAGACATGATTATCTAGTGGTGGAGCCAAAATGGTGTAGAAGACACATGTTTCTGACCTTGTCCAATGACACTCAACTAATTAGCCAATTCAGCCTCTGAATTAGTTCTAGACTGGCAGAATTCACAAATATTGGGAGGTCAGCAATTACCAGCAGAAGATGATTTCAAAGATCACCAGAAAAGGTTTGTTTCAGTTAGTCCTGGAGGAAGGTGGCTAGGCTCAGGATGTCAGTGCATGTCTGTGCAGACCTGGGACAGACTCTGTGCGGCAGAAAATCTATAGGGAGGACTCTACCACAGTGTTGATTACTCTGCCTGGTTGCAAGCCAATAGGTCAGGAGAGAAGTTATAAAACATTCAACAAAAACACAAAAGGTAAATGGTGAACCCAGAAGCATCAGAATCTCACAAGACCTGGCCACACCCACCCAGCACTGGGAGTGAGTCAGCATGATCCCAGTAATGCAGCTTGCAATGAAAGCTTGGAAAACTTCCCTTGCCCTAAAAGCAGATACCATTTTTTTTAATGAGTAAAAAGGCAAAGAGAACTCTAACATAGATAGTTTCTATTGTGAAAGAGAACAGATTTCAAACCCTGAGGAGACTAAAAGCAGATCATCTCCAGATGAAACCCCAAAAGGTGATATAATCTGGTCCCCATCACACAAGGCTCTCCTAGAAAAAATTTAAAAGGATCTCAAAGAGAGCTAAAAGAAAAATGGGGAAAGAAAAGGAAAACTTTGCAAGAGGCTTTGGAAAATACATATAACTCATTAAAAGATAAATTTGGGAAAATGGAAAAAGAATACAACTCCCTGAAAAAAAGAATTTGTGAAATGGAAAAGGTAAATAACTCCCAGGAAAACAGAATTTGTGAAATAGGAAAATAATTTCATAGAACAAAACAACTCATTTAAAAACTCAATTGGACAAATACAAAAAGAAGTAAAAAAAAAGTAAATGAAAATAATAATTCATTAAAAATCAGAATTGAACAAATGGAAATGAATTACTCAATGACACATCAAGAATCAGTCAAACAAAACAAAAAAAATAGTAGAATATGTAAAATACCTACTTGGGAAAACAACTGATCTGGAAAATAGATCTAGGAGAGATAATCTAAGGATTACTGGACTCCCTGAAAACCATGATGAAAAAATGAGCTCTGACACTATTTTTCAGGAAATCATCAGAGAGAACTGCCCTGATGACACAGAAACAGAAGGTATATTTAATAGCCATTGAAAGAATGCACCAAACACCTCCTGAAAGAATCCTCAAAATTAAAACTCCAAGGAATATTGTGGCTAAATTTTAGAACTATCACACCAAGGAAAATATATTACAAGCAGCAAGAAAAAATAAAAAATTTTAAAATAAATAAATAAATAAATAAACGATTCAAATATTGAGGAGCCACAATAAGGATCACTCAGGATCTAGAAGCTTCCACCTTAAAGGTTCAAAGAGTCTGCAATTTGATATTCTGAAAGGCAATGGAACTTGGAATGCAGCCAAGAATAAACTACCCTGCTAAACTGAGCATTGTCTTCCATGGAAGAAGATGAACATTTAATGAAACAAGTGAATTCCATTTATTTCTGATGAAAAGACCAGAACTAAACAAAAAATTTGACTTCCAAATATAGGATTCAAGAGAAGCATAAAAATACAGTTCTTGAGAACTGTATTTGTTATGAATGTATATAGAGAGTGCATGTTTAATTTTATTTTACTATTACAATATAAAAAAGGAACTAGAGGTGGAAAGGATGTACCAGAAAAAGGGAAAAGTGGAGGTAAAATGAGGGAAATTACATCTCATGAAGAGGCAAAGGAAACCTATTACATTTGAGGGAAAGAAGGGAGGGGGATAAACATTGTATGAATCTTTCTCTCATCAGATTTGGTTCAAAGAGAAAATATTAGACATATTTGGTTTACAGAGAAACTTCTCTCATATTTAAAATTGGGAGGGGAAAGATGAAAAGACAAAGGATAAGCTAAATAGAAGGGAACATAGAAATAGTAGGGGAAAGATATAAGAAAAGGGGAGAGATTCTAAAGGGGGAGGGCTGCTTGAGGCATACAGAGTAAAGGCAAAAAGTTAGAACAGAATCTATTATGCTTCAGGTGAGTAAAAAAAAAAAAACAAAAAAAACAAAACGAAAACAAAAAAAGCAAAAAAAAAAACAAAAAACAAAAAACAAAAAAAAAAAAAAACAGGGGTAGCCATCCTGATCTCAGATCAAGCAAAAGCAAAAATTGATCTAATTAAAAGAGATAAAGAAGGAAACTATATCTTGTAAAGAGTACCATAGATAATGAAACTATATCAATACTAAATATATATGCACCAAGTGGTGTAGCATCTAACTTCCTGAAGGAGAAGTTAAGAGAACTGCAAGAAGAAATTGACAGCAAAACTATAATAGTGGAAGATCTCAATCTTGCTCTCTCAGAACTAGATAAATCAAACCACAAAATAAATAAGAAAAAAGTTAAAGAGGTAAATAGAATGCTAGAAAATTAGGTATGATAGATCTTTGGAGAAAATTGAGTGAAGAGAGAAAAGATTTCACTTTCTTTGTAGCAGTTCATGGAATCTATACAAAAATTGAGCATATATTAGGACATAAAGATCTCAAAATCAAATGCAGAAAGGCAGAAATAGTAAATGCATTTTTTTTCTAGATCACAATGCAATAAAAATTAAACCAATAAAAGGCCAATGGAAAATAGACCAAAAAATAATTGGAAACTAAACAATCTTATCCTAAAGAATGAATGGGTGAAACAGCAAATCATAGAAACTATCAATAATTTCATCCAAGAGAATGACAGTAATGAGAAAACATACCAAAATTTTGGGGGATGCAGCCAAAGTGGTAATAAGAGGAAATTTTATATCTCTAGATTCTTACTTGCATAAAATATAGAAAAAGATGATCTCTAGTTCTTCTTTGGTCTTATCTTCCCAAAAGATCTTAAATTAGGAAAGGGACCCACATGGGCAAAAATGTTTGTGCCAGTCCTTTTTGTAGTGGCTAGAAACAGGAAACTGAATGGATACCCATCTATTGGAGAATGGCTGAATAAGTTATGGTATATGAATGTTGTAGAATATTATTGTTCTGTAAGAAATGACCAATAGGATAATTTCAGAAAGGCCTGGAGAGATTTACATGAACTGATGCTAAGTGAAATGAACAGAACCAGGAGATCATTATACATGGCAACAAGACTATAAGATGATCAATTCTGATGGACTTGGCTCTCTTCAACAATGAGATGATTCAAACCAGTTCCAATTGTCCAGTAATGAAGAGAGACATCTACACCCAGAGAGAGGACTATGGGAACTGAGTGTGGACCACAACATAGCATTTTCACTCTTTCTATTATTGTTTCCTTGCATTTTTGTTTTCCTTCTCATTTTCTTTTTCTTTCTAGATCTGATTTTTCTTGTGCAGTAAGATAACTGTATAAATATATATACATATATTAGATTTAACATATAATTTAACATATATTGGACTATCTGCCATCTAGGGGAGGGGTTGGAGGGAAGGAGGGAAAAATTTAGAACAGAAGATTTTTCAAGTGTCAATGTTGAAAAAAATTACCCATGCATATGTTTTAAAAATAAAATAAAATAAATTTTTTAAAAGATGATTATCTAGATTTTACTTAGAATAGATGTATTCTCATATCCTGATTAATCTTTCTAATAGCCAGATCATCATAAAAATCATAAATACAAGAACATGTCTGTGATTACATGTAAGCAGACATTAGGAATAAAAAGAATCAATTAAAAAATTAATAGAACCTTAGAAACTATCCCTTAATTTATGAAGAAAATTACTTCCTTTGGTTTAATGACCAGACCAACTAAGTCTTATGAGAGAACTAATAAGTAAGTAATGATTAATTTTTAGCTATATCAACTCCTGAAATAACCAAAATGTGTAGGAATTTAAAGTTGGGTCATTGGAGGAAGTTTTCATGTTGCTAAAATCTAAAATGTTTGAACAAGTAGAAATAAAGTTTATATTGGTTAAATGTCTACATTTACATATCAAATTTCCTTCAAAGTTTATTTTGTCTTTTTGTTGTTGTTGTTGTTGTTTCTTAAAGCATTTTTACCGAAGGCAAATTTAATGGAAATATCCATTTTATGAAAAGAAAATGACTAGAGCAACAAATAGTTTCAGAATTTCAATATGATAAGGAATAATGAACTTGAATTTGAATGTATTTTTCCATTTTTCCACCAACCTAACATTCAACTAATAATTAGCTTCAGATATCTCCCTAGAAATGTAGTTTCCTTTAAAAAAATTCTGCAATTTTCTCTGATAGAGGCCTCATTTCTCAAACTTGTGGAGAACTGAGTCAAGTTTATAAAAATGAGAGCCATTCCCCAGTTGATAAATGATCAAAAGATATGAAGTTTTCAGATGAAGTCATCAAAGTTATTTATAATCATATGAAAAAATGCTCTAAATTACTATTGAAGAAATGAAAATTAAAACAATTTTGAGGTACCATTTCATATCTATTAGACTGACTGATAGGACAGAAAAGGAAAATAACAAATGTGTTGGGAATATGGGAAAAACAATTCAACCATTCTGTAGAGCAATTTGGAACTTTTTACAAAGGGATATAAAGTCATGCAGATCCTTTGACCTAACATTACCACTGCTAGGTATATATCCCCAAAGAGTTAAAATAAAAACAAATTTTAAAAAAAGTCTATGTACAAAAAATTTTTACAGCAGCTTTTTTTTTTTTTTTTTTTTTTTTTTTTTTTTTTTGGGTGGCAAAGAATAGGAAATTGAGGGAATGGTTGAACAAATTATTGTATGTGGCAGTATTATAGTGCTGTAAGAAATAAAGAGTAGGATGATCTCAGAAAAACCTGGAAAGACTTCCATGTGCTAATGCAAAATGAAATGTATTATGTACAAAGTTAACATTAATATTGTGAGTTGATCAATTATGCATGAATTAGAAATACAATGATTCAAGACAACTCTGAAGGACTTATGATGAAAAATGCTATCTATACCTAGAGCTGAGTGTCTAAATATAGATTGAAGAATACCTTTTAAAATTTCTTGAGGATTTTTTTGGGGGATTTATTTTTTCACAATATGATTATTATGGAAATGTTTTCATAACCACACAGATATAACCTATATGAAATTGATTGTCTTTTCAATGAGAGGCAGGGAGAGAATCTGGAACTCAAAACTTTAAGAAAGGATGTTAACTATTTTTACATGTAACTGGGGATGGGGGGCAGGGAATGCAATTCTATAGAAAGAAATAATTTTTTAAAAAGTTCCCACAAACATTCCTAAAGAATAAAACTCCTCTACTTTGTTTGCATTCACAAAATCGTACAGTCAAGAGAAAAGGGACATTGTAAGTCATCTGATTCCATCCATTCTATTTTATTGATATGGAAAGTGATGCTCAGACAGATTAAATTACATGTCCAACATCACATAGAATATGAGACTTGAACTCACTTTAACTAAATCCAAATTTGTGGCACAGTGGATAAAATATTTGATCTAAAGTTGGGATGACTCACCTTTATAAGTTCAAATCTAGCCTTGCACATTTACTAACTGTGTGACCCCAGGCAAGTCACTTAAATACTGTCAACCTGGGTTCTTTATAGGTAAAATGCGCTACAAAAGGAAATGTCAAACCTCTCCAATATCTTTAAGAGAGACTTAATTGAAATGACTGAAAAACAAATCTCTAGATCCAAATCCAGCTTTCTTCCCATAGTATCATATGGGTGGAAGACATTTAAAAAAAAAAAATCAAAAGTTCAGCTAACTTGAATGTTTCATCTTCTTCCTCCATGAATTTACACAGGTGAATTTCCTTAAGGATGGAATGTTCTTTCTCCCTACCATTACCCTTTAAAGTACTTTATTTCCAGGTTTAGCTCATGTAATACCCTCCTTTATGAAGTCTTTGTATTGATAAGCTTTCCTGACTTAATTCTCTAGTTTATCTTATCCATTTACATATTACCTCCTCCAAGTCCACATATTATATGCACCATAAAAAATGTAAAGATCCTTTACAGAAGGAATTGTATTCACTTAGTATTTGCATCTCCAAAGCAATATAGTGTGGGTGATTAATACTAGTAGGATTTAATACTTATTAATTTGAAGGAAGGTAAAGATGAAGCCATGGGAAAGAGAAAGGAATAATAAAGATAGAATGCCTGGGGGAAATAACTCACATCATTATAGAACTTCATGGTTAAAAAGTGCTTCATTCCAAGCCTGTAAAGTAGGTGATACAAATGTGGTTGTCATCTCATTTTTCACATGAGGAAATTAAGTTTAAAGAAAGATAAATCATTTGGTCAAAACGTTACTGAAATGAAAGACCATATTCAGCTCCAGGTTTTCCTATCTCCATTTTCACTTCCAAAGGTCCTTCCTACTCCAGAGTCTACTTTTTCTTCTACAATATGATGCTTCAGTTAAGTGGTATAGTAAACAGAGCACTATTCTTAGTGAGTTGATTAGATGAGTTCAAATCCAGCCTCAAACTTTTACCAATTATAGGTAAGTCACTTAACCTGTGTTTGCCTCGATTTCCTCAACTGTAAAATGGAGATAACAGCACCTATCTCACAGGTTATTGTGAAGATCAAATTAGATAATATCTGTAAAAGTGTTTAGCAAAATGTCTAATACATAGTAAGAACTTAACTTTGTTTCTCCCTTTCTTTCTAGAGGACTAGTATTTTCCAAACTAAGTTGGTCATAGAAGATTCTAGGGTTTGATATATTTATCATATCAATTGATTATAGGTATCATAGAGATGGATAAATAGTTTGATGGACAGATAGATATGGATAGAACCCATAAGTCTCATTTTGGAATATAGACTAAGGCATATGGAAAGGCAATGGATACTGAGGAAATCAATTTAAATAAAAACTGAGGAAATTAAGCTTGTTCTTATACTGAAGAGTTGTTCCAAGTAATAAGCACTTTTAGAAGATGTAATTTCATATTTATTATTTTGGAGAGAAAATATAGTTAGCATTATAAATTTTAATTAAATTCCTATTCATATAACATGGCATACAAAAGCTGCATAGAATACAGGTTAAAAAGTGTTGTACCAAGAAAATGTAAAGCAACTCTTCTTCAGGGTCAGTATTTGCCTTCACAATCAAGTGCCCTGAATAGACCTGCAGTCAAAAGTCAGCAGGTTTCAACAGCAGGGGATAGCTGAGTTCTTCATCGTGTAGTGACAACCCAAGTGGTTGGATATTTGGGGTGACCTGCTTATTAACAAGAGCAATGGGTGACCAGATTACTATTGCTGACAGTTCAAAAGTAAAAGTTAAAAAAATCATGTGGTCTCAAATTGCTGTTCATGAACTTGAGGGCTGAAAGTAACACCACTAAATGCATGATGGCCTGGTCATTAAAACCCTCACACAGTGACAACAAATAATTATATATTCTTAGCTTTGTTGGTCAATTTTGGGGGTTATATCCTTCCAGAAATTGCCAAGCCCATTAAAAGGAAAATTACCAATATAGTTTTACTTTCTCAGTATATGTTTTTATTTATATGCATATATGTGGATATACACATATACAACTATGTATGTACACACATGTGTGTAACATACAAATGCTAATTATTGTCAAAAGGTTTTTGACTTTGGAGAATATTTTGAGGATAAAGGTCATTGCATTAGGAATGTATTTATTTAGAGAAACACATGTATATATTTATTTAGAGAAACAGTGTATAGTGATACTGCACTGCACATAGTGATTACTTAATAAATGAAAGTCAAATGAAGTTCAATGACCTTTATCCCCAAAATATTCTCCAAAGTTGTATACAGATTCTGTATACCAGAGTCCAAGAAATTTAAGAGAAAGAGAGAGAGAGAGAGAGGGGAATGGAGGCACTGAGAAGTTTGTTCATGCCCTCAGAGTATAAATAGTGAAGTTAGATTTTCTATCTTTGATATATACTTTTTTTTGTTGTTGTTGTTGCCTATTTTACATTTACTGAACAATAATGAAAGTACAATGTTTCTCAGTGACTTACCAAAAACCAAGAAAGTAAACAGTAAACAGCATTTGGTCTATGCTAGAAGTTTATTTAGTCTATGCTAGAAGTTCAAATAAAACCAAACTGGTAAATAAGAATTCATCCCATTTTTTTTTTTCCAAGCTGAAAGTAATGCTCAGTAGTAAAATATACTGTGGTTTTTAATCTCTTTTATCTTCTCAGCAACTTTTTCATTCTAGAGATGCCTTTTTTTTTTTTTTTTTTTTTTTTAAATCTAGTTCTCTCTTTTGAATGGTGAGGCTCTGGTCTAAAACACTCAATTTCCTGAAATCTTCAGATCATGCTTATTTAATTCCTCCTCGTTCTCTAGACCTTTTCTGCCCTCTGCCCCAACACCCTTACCTCCCCTATCTAATCTTCACTACACCACAGGTGTTCCTTCCCCTCTTTCTACTTCTGTTTTATGTGATAACCTTCCCCAATAATATGACAGAAGCTGTGTTTTTATGTATCCCTAGCACTTAGAAGAGTCTCAGAAAATTTCCCTAGCTACTTACTTGTGCCTGGCTTACAAGTGCTTATAAATGTTTTTGTTCTCTTGTACGTTTGTTTCTCTGTCTTTCTAGTCTTGTCTCTATCTATCGCTGTCTCTGTCTCTATCTCTATCTCAGTCTCTGTCTCTCTCTTTTTTTCTCTCTCCCTCTCTCTTTCACTCCTCTATCTCCCAATCTATTTAACCTCATTTTAAAGATAAGAAGAAAAAAAAAACTGAAACCAAGTCAGAAAATGACACACCCAAGCTCAGAATGACTTAGTAGCAGAATCTACTTTGAGTTTTCTGATTTACAATGAGCTTTTTTTTCTTGGGGGAAAAAATCTTGTGGGAATAAGTGCCTTCTATTAAAAATTCTAAAAAGTGTTTTCATTTAATTAAACAAAGATGATATATTAGAAATAAAATGGAAAAAAATTTGTACACATTAAAAGTGCCCAGTGAGCAAATATGTGATTTAAAATAATTGAAATTTAAAAGTAGATTGACATTTCAAGGACTTTTACAATAATGATTTTCATGTTTGTTACATCTCATAATTTAATTTCCTGTCTGGAAGAAAAATCAGTAATTAGTTTCATTTTATGACATTTAAATTAAAATACCTTCCTGTAAGAATTCACAAATATATTCACATACAATTTACGTTATATATACTTTATTTTCTATCTATAAGTCTGCCTACATGTTTATATTTGAATGTACACTATGTACAATATCCTATTCATTGGTGGCTACTTATAGAAGAAAGTTTCATAAATCTGTTATAACCTTTCTCAATACTACAAAATGTTTTTTCTTCTTTATATTAAATTAATCACATGTTTTAAGTTCTGACTTATCTGTGCCAAAATCAGCACATATATTCATAAGAAATATGTATATTATTATTATGCAGTCAATAGATTGTCTTTTTTAATTCTTCAGGTACTTACTCTTTATCTCTCATTTCCTTTATTTCTAAGTTTTCAAAAAGCACAGTCTATATTCACTGCATCAACTTCCTCACTATTTAATGATTCCTCAGCCACTTGCAATCTAGTTTCCGAACTTAATGGTGTTTAAATATCTATCTTCAAGGTCACCAATTATCTCTAAACTACAAATTCCAATGGCCTTTTTTCAATCTTCATCCTTTTTGACTTACCTGTACCAATAAACACCATTAACTCTATTAAATTTTAGTGCAATGGTATCTTCTTAGTTTTTCAGGAAAGCTAACTAAGTATTATCTTTAATCATACTATGACTAAACTTCCCTCTTTTCCCACCTCTAACCCCTTCAATCTATTGCCAAGACCCATCAATTTTACCTTTACAACAACTTTGAATATATTCCCTTTACTTCTGGGGCACTGTAAATGCTCTGGTGGAGGACCTCCTCACCTCATACCTAGATTACTGCAATAGCCTACTGATTGGTTTCTCTACTCAATTCTCTTCTCAATCCAAGCTATCCTTTAGAGAACCACTACTGGGATTTTTTTTTTTTTTTCCCTAAACTGTAGGTTTAAACATGTCACTCTCCTAACTGAAGAATTCTCAGTGGCTCTTTGTTATCCCCAAGGAAAAAAACCCAAAATCCTCAGTTTGGCATTTAAAGCCCTTTATAAGTCAATTCTACTATCCACCTTTTTAATCCTCTTATAACTTACTTCCACCAAACACTCTACCATCCAGTAGCACTGATTTTTTTACAGTTCTGCATACAAAAAATAAGTTGGCATTGATTATCTTATCTCACTATCCCTCCTGGAAGTCTCTCCCTCCTCCTCTTCCCCTACTGGTTTCCCTAGTTTCCTTCAAATCTTAACTAAGATTCTGTTTTCTGTGAGAAAACTTTTCCCACCCTTCTTAATTTTAGTGCCTTCTCTCATTTAATTATTTTCCTGTTTTTTTTTTCCTGTACATAGTATGCATATAGCTTGTTTGTTTATATTTACTTTATATTTATTTACTATTGTTTCCCTGATTAAATTAAGTTCCTTTTTGTATCCTTGACATATAGTGCAATGCCTGACACATAGTAGGTACATAATAAATGTTTACTAATTAATTTTTCTTTACTCCAAGTTTTCTCTCTCCATTTAGCTTCTGTGACAATGCTCTCAATTCTTTGGTCTGATTTCCCTTCTTGGTTTCTATTGCTAGTTCATTATCTCCTCCCCACACCCCAAATGTGGATATTTTCCAAAACTCTTACTTTAGCTGTCTTCTCTCTTTACACTCTTTCAGTGACTTCATCTGTTCTCATTATCTCAGTTACCACTTCTATGTATATGTCTCTCAAATCTAATTTTTCATTCCTGATTTCTCCCCAATATAATATATCTATTATAACAATTGTTGGGAACCTTCATCAGCAAAACCTATTCTACCCAACAATTTCTCTGTTTCTTTTGATTCCCTATTATACAAATTGTAGTCAACCATTGATTTTTCTCTCTCTCACCCTTAACATATAATCATTTGTCAAGTTCTATTGATTTTACCTTCATCTTCCTCATACTTTTCTCTTCACTCATATTTCATATCACTCTAGTTTAAATCATCTTTCCCAAAGAATTTCATTCTTATAATTAGTCTCCCTGACTCAAGCTCCTTTCCATTTTCTTACATGCTTTATGCAACTTCCAAATTATCCTTCTTAATATACTACTCTGATCAACATCTCTATCCTCCTCAGAGTTAAACAAAACAAAATTCTTCAAATAATACCCTCTTGCCTATTAGATAAAATACTAAGTCCATAACTGATTTTAGTGACCTAGCGACAATTTGACTCCAACTATCTATAGCAACAATAGGTTAATTTTCACTTAAAAAGTATTGAGACATTTCGTAAGACCTGATTGGTTCAGAGCATTAAGGACTGAGATCACTTTCTTATCAAGTAAGTACACAGTAGCCATGAGAAGCTCCAGGGTCACAACGAAGCATGGATAGTAAATCACAATAAGTAACTCAGTCAAAGGGGCTTTATTCGGTTGAATCAAGTCCAGGTATCTTCAGTGCCTATCCTTTAATATATTTTTCCTGTTATAACCAATAGATCTCCTTTGGTTAACTATAGAATGAACTGTGAGTCTCTCATCTTGTTCCAGTATCAAATCCAAACTATCAGAACACTATCTTTCTGACTCTACTTCAGTATTAGGACCCTTTAATTCACTCTAAATTCAAAGGAAGTTGTCCCACCATCTCATCGTGCCTTCTGATGCCCCCATACATTTGTATTAAGCTATGGCCTATGCTGAAATGTGCTCATATTCATTTATTTAAACTTTTCTCTTTCTTTAGCCCATTTCTGGCATTATCTCTTCTATAATGCATTCCCTATTTATATCAGCTGGAAGTGTCCTTTCAATCCTCAAATTTTCTTAGTGAGCATTGTTGCTCTCCCTCCTACCTTCCCTATAGTCATTTTTTATTTCATATTATACCTATGAGCTCATTGAGAGTAAAGACTATTGTGTTATTAATTTTTGTTACTCAATCAGTCACTTGTATTCCAAACATTTAGCACAAGTGTCCTGCATATAAATTCTTAGTAAATATTTGCTGAACTTGGTACAAAAATGTTGAAATATGTTAAAATTCACATTTCATGTTTGAAGACACCATGTTTGTATGAGCATAACTGAATTGTCCTACAATATTTATCATCAACCAGAAGCACATTGGCCCCACAGAAATTCTGCTTAAATCAATTCAGAGCAAACAAAAATTAGCATTCATCACTTCACAGCATCTAATGATGCCTTACCCTGTAACTGTTCCTCTGCTGGCCCAAAAGCAAATCATTTTGATAGTCTATCCTTAGCACAAATAGCCTAACTAATGTACCTAACTGTCCCTAGTAGGGAACTAGACTTCCAAAATTTCATTGTTAACACCTTATCTTGGCATTTGGTGTTAAAATATACTCTAAGAATACTTCTCAGACATCATTAAGTTATAGTTTTACCAGCATAATATGAAGAAGTGAACTCTATCCCTAAGGTAATTGAGGCTATTAACTGATTGACCACAATTCCAACCAATATACTCTATCCAATATACTGGTAATCAAAACAAATCAATCAAGCAACCCTTCTTCTGGGACTTAGAGCCCAACTGGCAGTAATTCATTGAAGTAGTGGAATGACCTAAATCTCTAATCTAATTAGTTTGTAAAAGCTTTGTTATAAGTGGTGCTACTGTTAGTGGGAGAAAATTAGCAATGCATTGCCTTACTTCTTAGGACTTTTTCTATTGCTGTAGTGAAAAAGGAAACAAAGGACTTCTGCTTAAAACACTAGAAATGTTTTTGTTTATTCTATTACAAATTCCCATATTCCCAAAGGAGAATGATGAAGGCGGGAAGGAGAGAGAGAGAGAGAGAGAGAGAGAGAGAGAGAGAGAGAGAGAGAGAGAGAGAGAGAGAGAGAGAGAGAGAGAGAGAATGCAGACTGAGGTAGCAGTGAAAGAAGTAGTTTAAAAACTTCCCCTGAAATTCAAGGTTCTTTTCAAGCCAGTCTCACTCACTAATCCCTGTCTTTATTTCCCAGGAAAAGAAGATAAGAAGAAAAATAAGCAAGGGTTAGTGAAAAAAATAAGAATACATGACCCATAGATGGACAGAGTTTCTGTAAAAAGTGTTTGAACAGATTATTGAACTGTGAGTACCTCAGGCCCACCAATACCATTACCAGATATACAGTGCAAAGATTCAAAGACAAAGATAATGGAACAATCTGTTAAAAAAGTATTTAAAGCAACATTTTTGTACCGTTGTAAAGTACTAGATATGAAGTAGGTACTACTCAACTGGGGAATGACATTGCAGAATATGAATTTAAGAGAGTAGTATTGTACCATAACCAGGTAGAATTTGTTACAGGAATTCAGGGCTGATTCAGTACTAGGAAAACTGCTGGCATAATAGACTATATCAATAACCAAATTAACAGAAATCACGTAATTATCTCAATAGATGCAGATAAAGCATTTGATAAAATCCAATACCTATTCCTATTAAAAACACTAGAAAGAATAATAACAAAGGGAGTTTTCCTTAAAATGATTAGTAGCATCTATTTAAAACCATCAGTAAGCATCATATGCAATGGGGATAAAGTAGAACCATTTCCAATAAGAACAGGGGTGAAAGAAGGTTGCTCATTATCACCATTACTATTCAGTATTGCATTAGAAATATTGGATTTAGCAATAAGAAGAGAAAACAAATTAAAAGACTTGAGTAGGTAATGAGGAAATCAAATTATCACTCTTCGCAGATGATATGATGATATACTTAGAGAATCCTAGAGAATCAAGTGAAAAACTACTAGAAATAATTGATAACTTTAGCAATGTTGCAGGATACAAAATAAATCCACATAAATCATCAGCATTTCTAGGTTACCAATAAAGTCCAGCAGAAAGAGATACAAAGAAAAATTCCATTTAAAATAACTGTAGAAAATATAAAATATTTGGGAGTCTACCTGCCAAGACAAAGTCAGGAACTAAATGAACACAATTAGAATACACTTACCACACAAAATCAGATCTAAATAACTGGAAGTATATGAAGTGTTCATGAGTAGGTCAAGCTAACATAAAAACAATGACAATTCTATCTAAACTAATCTATTTATTCAGTGTCATACCAATCAAACTCCCAAGAAATTATTTTACACAGCTAGAAAAAAATAACAAAGTTCATCTGGAAGAATAAAAGGTCAAGAATTTCAAGGGAATTAATAAAAAAAATGCAAATGAAGGTGGCCTAGTTGTACCAGCACAAAAACTATATTATAAAGTAGTGGTCATCAAAACCTTTTGGTACTGGCTAAGAAATAAATAGTCAATCAATGGAATAGATTAGGTTCACAAGACATAATAGTCAATGACTATAGTAATTTAGTATTTGATAAACCCAAAGACCTCAGCTTCTGGGATAAGAATTCATTATTTGACAAAAATTGCTGGGAAAAACAGTATGGCAGAAACTAGGCATTCATCAACAACTAACACCATCTACCAAGATAGGGTCAAAATGGGTTCATGATTTAGACTTAAAGAGTGATACTAAAGCAAATTAGTAGAACTATCCTTTGGATAGTCTATCTCTCAGATTTGTGAAGAAGGAAAGAATTTGAGGTCAAATAACAACTTAAGTACATTATGAAATGCAAAATGCATAATTTTGATTATATTAAGTTAAAGAGGTTTTGTACAAAAACCAATGCAGACTAGATTACAAGGGAAGCAGAAAACTGGGGAAAAATTTTTTACAACCAAGAGTTATGAAAAAAGGCCTCATTTCTAAAATATATAGAGAATTGACTTAAATTTATAAGAATTCAAGTCATTTTTTAATTGATAAATGATCAAAGGATATAACATAATTGTCAGATGAAGAAATTAAAACCATTTCAAGTCATATAAAAATGTTCTAAATCATTATTGATCAGAGAAATGCAAATTAAGACAACTCTATACACCCATCAGATTAGTTAAATTGACAAGAAAAAATAATGATAAATTTTGGAGGGGATGTTAATACATTTTGTTGTGAACTAATCTAACCATTCTGCAGAGCAATATGGAACTATGCCCAAAGCCTATCAAACTGTGCACACCATTTAATCCAGCAATGTCTATACTGGACCCATATCCCAAAGAGATCATAAAAAAAGGAAAAAGGACCCACATGTGCAAAAATCTTTGTAGCAGCAAGGAAATGGGAATATCAGCTGGAGAATGTTGAGTAAGTTATAATATATAAATGTTGTGGAATATTATTGCTCATAAGAAATAATCGGCAGGATGATTTCAGAAAGGCCTGGACAGACTTTACATGAACTGAAGAAAAGTAAAGTAAATAGAACCAAGAACATTGTGCACAGCAATAGAATTATTTGATGATCAATTCTGATGGATATGGCTCTTTTCAACAGTGAGATAAATGATTTATGTCAATTCCAATAGACTTGTGATGGAGAGAACCATCTGCATCCAGGAAGAGGACTGAGGAGATGGAACAACATAGTATTTTCATCTTTTTTGTTGTTGTTTGCTTTCTTTTTGTTTCTTTCTCTTTTTTATCTGATTTTTCTTATGTAGCATGATAATAGTAGAAATATGAAGAGAAGAAATGCACATGTTTAACGCATATTGGATTACTTGCTGTCTAGGGGAGGAGATGGAGGGAAGGAAAAGAGAAAAATTTGGAACATAATATTTTTCTTTTTTTTTTTAATTTGGAATTTTTTTTCACAGTATATATGCATTAGTAATTTTTTAAATAATATTATCCCTTGTATTCATTTTTCCAAATTATCCCCCCCTCCCTCCATTCCCTCCCCCCGATGACAGGCAATCCCATACATTTTACATGTGTTACAGTAAAACCTAGATACAATATATGTGTGTAAATACCATTTTCTTGTTGCACATTAAGTATTAGACTCCAAAGGTATGAGTAACCTGGGTAGATAGACAGTAGTGCTAACAATTTACATTCACTTCCCAGTGTTCCATCTCTGAGTATAGTTATTTCTGTCCATCATTGATCAACTGGAAGTGAGTTGGATCTTCTTTATGTTGAAGATATCCACTTCCATCATAATATACCTTCATACAGCATTGAAGTGTACAGCGATCTTCTGGTTCTATTCATTTCACTCAGTATCAGTTGATGCAAGTCTCTCTAAGCCTCACTGTATTCCTCCTGCTGGTCATTTCTTACAGAACAATAGTATTCCATAACCTTCATATACCATAATTTACCCAACCATTCTCCAATTGATGGGCATCCATTCAACTTCCAGTTTCTAGCTATAACAAAAAGAGCTGCCATAAACATTTTGGCACATACAGGTCCCTTTCCCTTCTTTAGTATTTCTTTGGGATATAAGCCCAGTAGTAGTATGGCTGGGTCAAAGGATATGCACAGTTTGATAACTTTTTGGGCATAGTTCCAAATTGCTCTCCAGAATGGCTGGATTCTTTCACAACTCCACCAACAATGTATCAGTGTCCCAGTTTTCCCACATCCCCTCCAACATTCATCATTATTTGTTCCTGTCATCTTAGCCAATCTGACAGGTGTATAGTGGTATCTCAGAGTTGTCTTAATTTGCATTTCTCTAATCAGTAGTGATTTGGAACACTCTTTCATATGAGTGGATATAGTTTCAATTTCATCATCTGAGAATTGTCTGTTCATATCCTTTGACCATTTATCAATTGGAGAATGGTTTGATTTCTTATAAATTAGGGTCAGTTCTCTATATATTTTGGAAATGAGACCTTTGTCAGAACCTTTAACTTTAAAAATATTTTCCCAATTTGTTACTTCCCTTCTAATCTTGTTTGCATTAGTATTGTTTATACAGAAACTTTTTAGTTTGATGTAATCAAAATCTTCTATTTTGTGATCAATAATGATCTCTAGTTCTCCTCTGGTCATAAATTCTTTCCTCCTCCACAGGTCTGAGAGGTAGACTATCCTCTGTTTCTCTAATCTATTTATTATCTCATTCTTTATGCCTAAGTCATGGACCCATTTTGATCTTATCTTGGTATATGGTGTTAAGTGTGGATCCATATCTAATTTCTGCCATACTAATTTCCAGTTTTCCCAACAGTTTTTTCCAAATAATGAATTTTTATCCCTAATGTTGGTATCTTTGGGTTTGTCAAAGATTAGATTGCTATAGATGAACCCTTTTTTGTCCTTTGTATCTAATCTGTTCCACTGATCTACCAGTCTATTTCTTAGCCAATACCAAATGGTTTTGGTGACTGCTGCTATATAATATAGCTTTAGATCAGGTACACTTAGATCACCTTCATCTGACTTTTTTTCCCATTAGTTCCCTTGCAATTCTCGACCTTTTTTTCTTCCATATGAATTTTGTTATTTTTTCTAGGTCATTAAAATAGTTTCTTGGGAGTCTGATTGGTATAGCACTAAATAAATAGATTAGTTTGGGGAGTATTGTCATCTTTATTATAATTCGCTCGGCCTATCCAAGAGCACTGAATGTCTTTCCAATTATTTAAATCTGACTTTATTTTTGTGGCAAGTGTTTCATAATTTTGCATTTTAAAAAGTACAGTATTGTTTACCCCAAGAAATAAGTGACTGACTATAAAGAATTCATGGAAACCTAGGAAGATTGGAATGAACTGATGCAGTGTGAAATAAACAGGACAAAGAGAATAATGTAAATGACAGCCACAATAACATAAAAGAAAACAACCTTGAAAGACATCCTAACCTTTTAGGATTAAATGAGATACCATCTTATTCTTAAAGTCTCCCTTCTTTCCTTCTGCCAGTAGTTTCTGAATTGAAGGAGAACGTTCATATTTTAAAAGCATATCCTACCTAATGTCATTGATTCTTTAAAAACTTAGTCTATGATGCTAGGTAATATTTCCACGATATTAATCAGTTTTTCATATATTTCCCTTTTTCTTAAAAAAAAAATACCTTCTTATGGAATATTATTGCTCGGTAAGAAATGACCAGCAGGAGGAATATAGAGAGGCCTGGAGAGACTTAAATCAACTGATGCTGAGTGAAATGAGCAGAACCAGAAGATCACTGTACACTTCAACAACAATACTGTATGAGGATGTATTCTGATGGAAGTGGAAATCTTCAACATAAAGAAGATCCAACTCACTTCCAGTTGATCAATGATGGACAGAGGTAGCTACACCCAGAGAAGAAACACTGGGAGGGGAATGAAAATTGTTAGCACTAATATCTGTCTGCCCAGGTTGCATGTACCTTCGGATTCTAATGTTTATTGTGCAACAAGAAAATGATATTCACACACATGTATTGTACCTAGACTATATTGTAACACATGTAAAATGTATGGTATTGCCTGTCGTCGGGGGGAGGGAATAGAGGGAGGGGGGGTAATTTGGAAAAATGAATACAAGGGAAAATATTATAAAATATATATATATATATATAATAAAAAAAAATACCTTCATTGACCCTATCTCTCCTGCAAAAAAACTAACATCATTCTTTATCTCTCCTGTCCTACTGTTCTAAACTTCTAGAAAAAGACCTCTTCATTAAATGACTCCAATACCTCTGTTCTTGCTCATTTTTATCCCTCATCAATCTGACTGTGGACCGCTTCACTCAAATGAAACTGCTCTCTCAAAAATTAGTAATGATCTTTTAACTGCCACATGTAATTGACTTTCCCAATCTCCAATCCTATAGTTTTCGACAATGTTGATCACTGTCTTTGCTTGGATACTTTCTCCTTGGTTTTTCTAATACTATTCTTTCTCATTGGTGTCTTCTCTGTCTAACCATTCCTCAGTACTGTTTAGTAACATATTTATTCAGATCTTACCTTCTACTCATGGGTGTTCCTCAAGGCTCTGTCCTAGCTCCCTTATCTTTTCCATATCTCACTTGGTTAACTGATCAGCTCCCATGTGTTTAATGATGATTTCTATCCAAATGATTCCTAGATCTATTTACCTGTCTATAATCTCTTTCCTGAGTGTCCTCTCCCATTACCAAGTGTCTCTCAGAACATTTTATTATTTTTTAATAATTTTTTTTATTTTCAAAATACATGCAAAGATAGTTTTCAACATTCACCTTTGCAAAACCTTGTGTTTCAATTTTTTTTCTCCCTCCCTTCTCCCACCTCCTCCCCTAGTCAGCAAGTTATCCAACATTTCCACAATTTCCAATATTTCCACATTTATCATTCTGCATAAGAAAAATCAGTTCAAAAGAAAAAAATGGAGGAAAATAATTAAAAAATGATGAAAATACTGTTGTGAAATAAATTCAGTGCCTATGTGCAAAAAGAACTTTATCTATTTTTCCAAAATTCTCCCCCTATTCCCAGCCTTCTTATTACCATCAAGGCCCACACTGCCACTCAATCAATCTCAAACTTCACTTAAACTCATTCCACAAATTCTATCTGTTGTCAAATATTATTATTTCTACCTTTGAAGCATCTCCTCTGTTATGTATGTTTGTTTATATACTTTCTACATTCACACATTTACCACTCTGATGTAGATCATCCTGGTCTATTGTAATAGTTTTGTACATTGGTTTCCTTGTCTCACCAAATCCATCTTCAATTCAACTGCCAAAGTGATTTTCATAAAACAATGACTTGACCATGTCACCTCTCTACTCTGCACTTAATGAATATCCTATTAGTTCTAAGATAAAATATAAAATGTTCAGTTTGCTATTTTAAAGCACTGGATAACCCTAGCTCCTTTCTATCTTTTTCAGTCTTCTTACATTTTACTCACTTCCAGACACTCTAGAATTCAGACATTGGTCTTCTTGCCCCTTCATTTGTTGACTCAGTCACGTATCAGGAACTATCCTCCATGCTTGGAATGATCTTCTACATCATTATAATTTCCTGACTTCCTTCATTCTTTCAAGACTAAGAGGAAATTCCCCTGGTTTTTGGTCTTTACCAACTCATCTCTCCCGATACCGCACTAGTATTTTCCCTCTGAAATTATTTTCTATCTACTTTGTATAAATATTGTATGAACTTAGTTATTTATATGTTATCTCTCCCATTGGAATATGAGTTCCTTGAAAACAGGAATTGTTTCTTGACTCTTTTTGTATCTTTTAAGCATGTTCCTGGCTCAAAGTAAACATTTAATATATGCTTGTTAACTAAAATGGAAAAATGCTGTTCTTGTTTAGTTGTCTCCAACTCTTCATAGTCCCATTCAGGGTTGTTTTGTTTGTTTGTTTGTTTTGTTTTGTTTTGTTTTTAGGCAAATGCACTGTACATTTCCTTTTTCAATTCATTTTACAGCTGAGGAAACTGAGGCAAACAGAATTAAGTAACTTGCACAAGATCACACAGCCAAATACACAGATGTCTGAGGTCACATTTGAACTCAGTTCTTTCTGATTCTGACCACACATTTAATCCAATAAACCATCTAGCTGCCATGGAAAAATGACAGAATGAAATTTAGAATTTGAGATTGGAATTTAGTATTATTGCACTTTGCAATACATTTATTTTATTTCTCTTTGCTGTCCCATACTAGAATTTAAAGTTCTTTGTATCTTCAATAGATTCAAGGCACTTGCTAAATATTCCATTATTTTATTTTAAATGACAAATAATTGGAAACTCTTTCACTTAAAAGGTCAATGGAAAGTTCTTAAAAAAAAAGTTATTACTGTTTTGGAGAATTCTCCTCTACCCTTTTTAAATCTCTCTTCACCCCCTCTCACATATACACAATTTATTATTTGATCTAACACCATCAATTCATTTCATGAGCAATAGCACAACACATATAGTTTTGATCTCCCACCAACCCAGATCTCCTAGTTGTCACAAACTATCTATAAAACTAAGAAGAACAGAGCTTCATTCAACCATTTTCTTACTTAATTAATCCTCTCCCAACTGGATAACATGGAGTGCAAATGAGATAGAGATCTGTCCTCCATCCTCTTTTGAAATTAGTGTGTATGCTCCGAGTTGGCACAGCTACTCACACTAGTCCTCATTCTGAGGTTATTTCTTATAAATCAAAGATTTTCCTTGAGCTAACAAGAACTGTAAACTCAAGATACTCCTGAGCAACTAGGTGACCCAATGGATAAAGTGACACAGGCACATGGGCCTGGAGTCAGAATGACTCATCTTCTGAGTTCAAATCTGGTCTCAGATACTTATTTGCTGTGTGTTACTTTACTTTGTTTGCCTCAGTTTCCTCATCCATAAAATGAGCAGGAGAAAGGAATGGCAAACCACTCTAGTATTTTTATCAAGGGAACCCCAAATGGGGTCACAAAGAATCACACATGACTTCAACCCCTGAACAACAAGGTAGTCCTTCAATTTGACTTCTAAGGAATAAAAGTTTCTTGAATATATAATTCTTGTAGCAGAATTCTTATCTGGTAGCAGAATTCAATCAGCTTTCATTCATACATCTATTTATACACATATACATGTATAAACATACACTCAGGGAAAGAAAGAGAAAGACAAATGGGACAGGGATAAAATGAGTAGTCAGCCAATAAGAAAGACAGATGCAGAGACAAGCAGAAAGAGAGAGACAGAGACAGAGCAATAGGGAAGGGAAGAGGGAGAAATAGAGGGGGAGGGGAAAAAGGGAGAGAATCTTCTCACTTCGATTGACATCTTTTCTGGCAGACTGTTAATCGGCTGAGCTGTGCTGATTCTGCAAAGTATTCCTGCAGAGCAGTGCTGATTCTGCAGCATGGGTCACAATCTGTTGCATATCTTCTAAGAGCAGTGTCATCAGAATAGAACTTGATGACTTTAGAAATTAAAAAGAAAGTCTATGCTGGTGGAAGACACCCTGCCTCCTAACCCAAGATCACTAGATATTAACTTTCTTTGTCATAATTTTGAGCATAGAGATAGGGACAGAAACCGAACTGAACTACCATTGCATTGGTATAGTGAATTCTTAGGTGAGGAAGCATACTCTACCAATGCAGGTCAGCCCCTTCTCCTAAAAACTCACCGAGAACATCTTGAAATAGCTGCATTAAAACAAAAAACAAACTGAAAAAAAAACAAAACTAGGACATAATGAAATTCTAAGCTAAAAAGGATATTACAAGTTATTGAATCTAATCCTTCATTTTACAAATGAGGAAACTGAGGCTAGAGAAAGGATATAACACACCCACTCATATGGGTAATGAGTAGCAGAACCAGAATCCAAAAGAGAAATTTCTGACCTAGGTCCTGCTCTCTTTCCACCATATAACTCTACTTCTCCTCAAAGATGTAGCTCTAATTCACTCTTCTGATTATCAGGCAAAGAATTAGTTGCCCTTGATACTAACAATATGGACAATATTGAAAAAATGTTTTAAGATTTTAGCATCTTAAGATAAAGATGACTAATAAACTAAATAAGGGATGCAAGCTAATCCATTAAATACTAGATATAGATTACATCTAAAACAGAGTATGAGACAATAATGTTTGTGGTAGAAGACTCACTGGCACCAAAACTAATGTTCTATCCTAGACACACCTATGCCAGGTAGGTGGAACAGTGGATAGATCATTTTTGTGGAGAGTTAGAAAGTCTTAAATTTAAATCTGGCTTCAGATGCTACCTGTGTGATCTCAGACAAGATATTTAATCTCCTCCTACCTCAGTTTACTCAACTGCAAAATAGAGATAATAGTACCCATTTTTCAGAGTTATCATGAGGATAAAATAAAAAAAATTTAAGCATTTAACCTAGTGCCTAGCATGTAGTAGATGCTTAATAAATTCATGTTTCCTTCTTTCCTTTATGTGTCCTTAATCCCATTCTTCCAGAATTCATATTTGATATCTCAAAATAATGAATCAGACTACTATTCTAATAAGAAAGCAAAAGAAATCACTGTCCCGTATGTTGAGGAGGAAGCATTTGGTCAGTTAACGTTTAATAAACATCTACTTGGAGTGCTTAGATTGCAAACAAAATAAAAAACACACTTCCAAGAATTTGTTATCTAAGGGAGAGAGAACAAAGCACAGATACTGGGTCGTGTCCCACAGAGTCTGAAAGAAACAACTATTAAAAAACAACAGCAACAACAACCAACCTTAGTGCTCCAGCTCTGAAGGATCAGAAATGAGAGAGATGACAAGAATAGAAGATGAGAAACATTTCAAACCAAGGGTTTTATGATTGGAGATCAAAAAGCCACCTTCTGCCTGATAAGCAAAGAGGACTATTTATAATCCAGGTGGTAGACATTGGTGATTCATTCAAAGTTCCCCCTATTGTGAGATGAATTATACCTCCTCCTATTTCTTACTCTTTTTGTTTTCCCACTGAACATAAAGTTATAGAAAGCCAAACAGCCTGAAAACAAGTGGATGATGAGGCTGAGAGGGCATCAAGACCTAGAGATTATCTTCAATAAAAACAACTATTGGAGGGGTCCTATTAATTATGGGATCCAAACTGCAAGTATGATACTGAGAGAATCACATTTCTTTTTTTAGGCTTTGCTCTAATTTTTTTTTTTTTTTTTAATTGATTCCACCCCGATTTTTTTTTTTTTTTTTAACCAAGACTATTTTTATATAGGCCCCTTCCTCATTCATCCCTCTCTTATAACAAAGAAAAAGGAACCAAAATGACTGTAGAGAGCATTCTACAGCCATGGCTATACTCTCTCTGGAAAAGAGACTTTTAGAATTTTTTTTCAGTATGTATATATTGGTTCTGTTTGCTTCCTGAGATATAAGTTCATATGTCTTTCTATATATTTCTGATTTTCTTTAGCTTCTTAATTTCTGAGAGTCACATAATTATTCATTATATTCATAAACCAAAATTAGTTCTTGCATTTATTGATAAGTATTTGCTTTGTTTCTTGCTACCAAAAAAAATGCTGCTATTAATGTGGTGGTATCTATTAGACCTTTCCTTATATAGCTATCTTTCTCACAACATAGCATTTGCACTCTTTCTGTAATTGTTTGCTTGCATTTTTGTTTTTTCTTCTCAGGTTATTTTTACCTTCTTTCTAAATCCGATCTTTCTTGTGCAACAAGATAACTGTATAAATATGTATACATATACTATATTTAACATATACTTTAACATATTTAACATGTATGGGACTACCAGCCATCTAAGGGAGAGGGCAGAGGGAAGGAAAGGAAAAATTGAAACAGAAGTTTTTGCAAGGGTCAATGTTGAAAAATTTCCCATACATATGCTTTGTCAACAAAAAAGCTATAATAATAATAATAATTTTAAAAAACATTAAGCTTTAAAAAAAACCTGTCTTCCTTAGTGGTTTATGCTCAATAGTAGAAATTCTAAATCAAGGATTTGAATAGATTGGTAGGTTTTCTTACCTATTTCCTAGACATTCTCTATAAATCAGTTTTTAAATCTATAAAAAGATGATAGCACTTACCTCCTAGAGTTGTTGTAAGAATCAAATGAGGCAACTATAAGGCACTTAAGAGTCACTGGCCCATAGTAATCTAATACGTGCTATATAAAGGTTAACTGTTGTTATTATTAAGGCTACACCAAAATAAAGTTATGCCAATTTAGTATAATTAGCATGCCAAAATTCTCACATTCCCTCCAACATCTGTCTTCAGATAGGATTATTAATTTAGAACTTTAATGGATCTGTATAGGCCTTCTAGAATAACCCTTCCTTTACATCTGAGCAAATACTCTCATATAGGTTAATTGACTTCTTTAAAGCATACAAGTGACAAATAGGAGAGTTGAGATTCAACCAGATCTGTGCCTTGACGCCAAATCTAGCATAAACTGCAACATGTTGATCATCTTTTATCATCTTTGTAATTTAGATGATTGTAGAATTTTGATTTTTTACCATACTGCCAAATATCAAACTTGCTATGAAGCAAAATTTGATCACAATAACTTAAATTAGCCTCAAATATGTTTATTTAAATTGTTGTTGTAGAAAGGCAGTCAAAATCAAAATGCAAATAACTTTTTAAAAGCTGAACTGAAAAAAATAGCTTATTTTCTATTTAATTTAGCATAAGCTGTTCAGAAGATAACTCAAAGAGGCATTTCACATTCTTGGAGGGGAAACTTATGGGTAAATAACAGTGAAGGAAAAAAAAATGAAAGTTTTATTACATAATCCTCCAATTTATAAATATTCATATTTATATATGAATGAATTTATTATACATAATGAATTCTTCATTATAGAATAGCAGAATTTTAAAACTTAAGCAGACTTTAGCTGTTTACTAAGTCCAGTTCTCTCACTTTAAAGAAGAATCTGAGGTCCATAAGAATAAAATGAATTAATAGCAGACCCATATTAGAATTACTGATTTCTAATGTGACACCCATTCTACTGAATTACATTGTCATATTTGACAGAAACAGTGATAATAAAACTTAAAATAAATCTATTTGACAGGATATAACATGACATTTGACATGACAAAAGGGTAACAATAACCACATTGAAGTATTATCCTTAAAAACTTTTTTTTAACACTTCTTCCTAAGTCTGCTAAATGTCATGAATTGCAAATAATTCACATGGAAAGCATTAGATCCAAAGCTGCCATTCTCATACTGTGACAGGAAATAGAATTATGTGAGCTAGAACCATGATACTACCATCTTCATGAACCCAAATCTCCCATGAATTAGATGCAATCTACTTCAAGGCATCTAAAGCACTCACACTTTAACATAAGTTTTGGGGAAAATGGTGACATTAAAATGATTCAATGAACAATAAATACAAATGAATCTCCCAAAACATTTCATAATCGACCTCAGATAAGACATCCAAGCTTTAGTTTTGCTGTAAACCAAACCAACAAAGCCCCTCACCACTCCCTAATTTCTAATTTTGACGTAATATCTGGAATTAATCCCTGGAGACCAGCCCTAGTTAACACATTTCCCTACCTTTTCCATTATTTCCTCCCTCTTTTCTCCTTTCCCCATATGTACTCTACAAATAACTTCAATTTTCATCTATCTGCCATCTCATAGATTGAGTTCATGCCATAAACTGTGTCTCATCCATTGCTGCTTCCACAGAACTGGTCTAACAGAACCCTCAAAACTAGTTCACCTCATTTTCTATGTTGCCAGAACCAACAACAATATATGATGAGCACAAGAAAGTTTTCCCATTTACTTAATCATTTAGAAATGAACTTTAATCCTAAAATAAACAATTTTTAAATTGACTGAACAATTCTTTTATCTAAAACCAAAGCTCTAGAAGTCAATTCACATCATATTTAATATTTTAAGTATTGAATTTAAACTTACCAGTTGGCTTCTAATCATATGAGTAAATTAACCAAGTCAAGAAAAAGTTAAAATTCCTTAAAGATTGAATGCATTAAAAAATATATATATATATATATATGACTTGATTCCTTTCATTTTAAATGAAATATTGTAAGGGGTACAAAGGAATGTCAGCTGAGAGAACAGGAACTTTTTCCCTTCTGGGGTAACAAGTGCTTTCTTCAATTTCCAGGCAATGTATACACATGCCAGGGTCCCTGTAAGAGTTGAAAGGGCAAATGAAGAGAATTATTCCCAACTTAGGAAAAATTTAGGAGTTACAGGCCACATGTTGGGAGATTGGGGTAGGATAGGAAGGACAAAGTCTCTATTTAGGGACAGGCATGAGGTGAAAAAAATTAATTTTCCCTGACTCTGATGATAGAATGGATCCTTCCTCAGAGAAAAAGAGAACAAGTAGAGAGGTAGTGAGAGCTAAGTGTCTAGTGTAGTCAACTAAAGGGCTGAAAATGCATTGATTAGTCCCTGAAATATGTTGGCCAAGGCAATCTCATAAAAGAATATCTTCTTCCTTCCCCACCTCCAACAAAAAGCAGTTTAGATAGCAGATGGCAGCTATGGGGGATAGCCACTGCAGCTTGGTAAAGAAACATGACAGCCAAGGAAGTAGAGTTAAGTGACAATGACATTAGGAGCTCCAGGGACACATCAAGGGAGCTGTAGGAGGGAAGTAAAGGAAAATATCCAGATGCCTGAATAGTCAATGTCTTGAGTAGTATTTTAACAGTAATGAAACCCTTGCTTCTTCTTCTTCTTGTTCAGTCAATTCAGTTAACTCTGACTCTTCCTAACCCCATTTGGGGTTTTCTTGGCAGAGACAACAGAGAGTTTTTCTTCTTCAATTCATTTTACAGATGAAACAACTGAGAAAAACAGGGTTAAATGATTTGTTCAGGATCACATGAATCTTTCTGACTCCAGGCCCAGTACTCTATACACCGTGCCACTTAGTTGCCCCATTATTTAATTTTGTATGTCCTAATTAGATGATTTTCTATTTTCAGAATCTGGTCTGGTTGCTGGTAGATAATATACCAGATGTGGCTTATATCCATAGTGGGATAATCATGATTACCCATGATGCCCTGGCTCTGAAACTGAGATATTAAGTAATCTTAAAATCTAGGGGGACCTGTTTCACATTGCAGACACATTCTTGTTATTCCTGGGTAAATATATAGCTCTTTTCATCCCTCTATTTCCAATATCCACAGAAGGTATTAGAGATTATAGTGATTTTCCCTCTATTTTTTCCTTACTGATTCTCTGGTCATAGATATCTTGAAATGTTAGTGGGTAGCGGTCTAGAAAGAAGAAGAAGCCAGTATGGTTGAAAACAAGAGGTACAACACAGAAGAAAGTAATATACTCCTGATTGTGAAACACATTCCAATGAGGTAAAAAAGTCATTGGAACTATGGTGTAAAGGAGATACCTGGATTGGAGTCCAGATTAGCTCCTCGACTTCACTTGACAGAGTTTCTATTTGAGAGAAAAGGGTCTCTGAAAGCTTCATCTCTGAAAGATGCCATCGAGTTTGTTATGAAAATATGAGTTCATTATTCCAATACTGTTGATATATTAGAGAATAATTTGAGGACAATATAGCTGTGTCCACAAAAAACAAAACAAAACAAAAAAACCCAACAACAACAACAACAACAAAAACAAGAATGTTGAAGATTGTACCACTTCATAACTCATAAACTGCAACACTTCCAATACCCACTTCATTTTCACAAGCAAACTTCAGGTCTTTTTCAAGACAAGTTGTGATATTTATTATATATCTTCTGGTGCAATAGGAGCTAAGGGAGGAGACCTGATCCACACTCACAATTATGACTTCATACCTTGGGAATGAGGGAATAATGTCTAAGAAAAAAGAAAAAATTCCCCCAAAGTACTTGCAAGTTATTAAGTTAGTTTAAGACAAGTACAAATTATCCATTCAGTATAATTATATATACTGGCATTCATATTTACTTTAGTTCCATATTTTAATGGACATGGGAATTCATGAATATGGTACTTTTCCCAATGGGACAAGTTACAACATAAACACATCATTCTGTGCGATTTTTGTTCACATCCTCCAAAATCTCTCCAAAGAGGGATCACAAAGTAATTTATTGTTCATTTTCAGTACCTATAGAAGCTCTAGGTATAGTGATGGACCAGATGTATATATTGTGTACCTATTGCATTTCACAATCTATACAGTAGGCATGCTACTTCCTCTACATTTTAATTTTCCTGTATTAAACATAAGTTAAAATCTTTTGAGAAAATCTAGGAATGGAGACTCTATACTGTTCTAATGCTTGATGGCATCAGCAAAATATCATCTGTAAATAGAATTACTTGGAAGACCTCACCACCTATAGCAATTCCCACTCCCATGTGGATTTTGCTCTAGATAGCTTCCATAGTAGTATCATTTGCCTCTGACAAGAATTAATCCATAAATATTTAAGGGCTTATTATGTGCCAAGCATTGTGCTAAGCATGAAAAAAATAACAAGGCAAAAGATAGTTTCTTATCTCAAGAGGTTTATAATCTAATGGAAGAGATAATATGCAAATACATATATTCAAAAGAAAGTATATACAGAAGAAACAGGAAATAAATAAGAGGGAAGGTCTTAGAATTAAGAGAGTTTGGAAAAGCTTACTGTAGAAAAATCTAGACTCATTTCAAGAATGGGGGTCAGCCAGAGAAAATGCCAGGTCAAAAGATTATGTCTTGTTCTTGAGAGGCTGTGTCACTGTAGTAGGGTGTCAGGGATAAAAAACTAAAAAAGTAGGAGGGCAATAGGTTAAAAAGGGCTTTGAATGTCAAAGAGATTATTTTGTATTTTTTTTTGGATTCAATTTTTTTCTGGATGCAATAAGGAAACACTGGATTTTACTGAGGGACCAGATGGGATTAGCAGGGAATTAATAAATGCAATAATCCTAGCATGAGGTGATGTAGGTTTACACTAGAATGGTATTGGGAGAGAAGGGTGTGTATTCCAAAGATGTTGTAAAGGTAAAATCAACAGGCCTTGAAAACAGATTGGATGTGAGGGAGGGGGGAAGGAAAAAGCATGAAAAATTTAATTCCTCACTTGATTAATATTAAAATCAGAGAGTCAAACAACATTATCTCAGTGGTCACTATTTTTAATTAAAATTTTTATTTATGTACTTTATTTTTTAAATTATAAGCATTTATAGTTTCCTTCCAAATCCCCTCATTTTTGAGAAGTCTTATAACAAAATACAGCAGCTAAATAAAACCCTTAACAATACACTTAACGTATACAATTTTTTTTCCTTCTGTAATACTCCCCTCTCAACCTCTGAATTTAAAAAAAAAAATTCTTTTAATTAACAGGAATCTATTTTTACTCCCTCCTACCCCTCTATTTTAAAAAATGAAAAAAGAAACATGTAACAAATTTTGTAACAAACATGCATAATTAAGCAAAAGAAATCCCCTCATTGGCTATTTACAGAGAGATAGATAAATAGATAGATAGATAGATAGATAGATAGATAGATAGATAGATAGATCTCATCTCATCTCATACTGTATAGGAAATCTGACACCTTTATTAGGATATGAATATTTACTTCCTTATCAATTCTTTTGAATCAAGAGTGATCACCATATTGTCCACAATTCTTACAGCTTTCAAAGCTGTTATTATATAAAAAAAATTCTTCTGGTTGTGTTCATTTCATTTTTCATCAAGTTATAAAGGTCTTCAAAACTGTTCATTTTTATAATATTTATATTATTGTATAAATTGTCCTGGTTCTATTTATTTCATTAGTAGTTCAATTGAGTTTTTCCAAGTCTCTTTAAAACCATATTATTTTTTCATTTTTACAGCATCCTTATAGCACCTATTTTTTTAAACCACTAAAAGATCTGCTCCAAATATCTTATGTATAAAATTATTTTCCAGAATAGTTGTATTCCATTCATAGGCCAATCAACAATTATTATTGTGTTTCTTTTCCCATAGTCCTTCAAACTTTTTCTTTTTCTTTTTTTTTTTTTTGTCATTTTTGCCAATCTAATAAAGTATGAGATAGAATCTTAAAACTGCTTTAATTTGCATTTTTTTTTTTTTTTTTTTTTTTTTTTTAGTAGTAGAGATTTGGAGCATTTTTTTATATGGTTAGAGATAGCTAGGGTTTGTCCCCTTAAGAACTGCCTGTTGATATCTGTTATAGTCCAGAACTCTGTATTTGAAACAAGGACTCTTACAACATGTTAAGTCAGTGGAATTGATAATATTATCTAGTTTAGCATAATGAGTAATAGTTCTCTAGTTCAGTACATGTACTTAATATAGTTCTACAAGATTCACACCTACAATGATGTAATTAAAATAGAGCATATAAAGCTGGGACAAACTCAACCAGGGTGGGACTGAGAGACAGATTTATTCCATCCTCCACCTTTGTGGTGCCTGAAGGTTAAAGCACAAGCCCTGGGGCTCAGAGCCAGATTCTTTCACTATATCTCACATCACTGTTGTGGCAGGGCTCTCCTCCTTCTCTTCTCCACTGAAACCAAGAAATCCGAAGGCCTCCAAGAAATCTATCCCAGCCCCAGGAGAGGAGACTAGATTGTGAAGGAGATAATAAAGGATTTGGACTTTAATACCTGGCTATTCTTGTAGTAATTATTGAACTGAAATGAAGGATGTTCTGAGACCTCCAGAAAACCAACAAGAACACTACAGATATCCTTAGACCATTTTCAATTGGGAAATGGCTCTTATTATTATAAACTTGAATCAATTCCTCATATATTTTGGAAATAAGACCTTTTCTTAAGAAAAAAAAATAAAACTTTCTACAAATATTATTTTCCTCCTCGTTAATTGTTTCCCTTTTAATTTTTGGTTTTATTGGATTTGTTTGTGCAAAAATTATTTGATTTTATATAATGAAAATTATCTACTTTATCTTCTATGATCTTCTCTATCACTTTTTGGGTTATGAAATTTTCTTCTATCCATAGATCTGACAGGTATTTCCCTCCAGTTTCTCTAATGACCTTTTAGATTTAGATTTTATATATATATGTGTGTGTGTGTGTGTGTATCCACTTGGAGTTTATTTTCATATAAAGCAAGATAATGGTCTAAATTTAATTTCTTTTTTGTCTCTCTCTAATGTAGTTACAATTTTCAAAAAATATTTTTTTAAATGCATGAGTCAATTTATCAATAAAGAGTCACTAAAGTGATATTCTGTTAAACAGATCAAATGTATGTTTGTTTTTGCCTTAAATGCATGCTATATGAAAAGCACATTCATAAAATAAATGAAAACCCCACAAAATTCTTATCTTCAAGGATGTTCCTAAGTGAGTTCTGCCTTATTTAAGAGCTCCTTTTAACTCCATTAAATCTTTTTGGAAAAAAATCAAGAAATTCATACCTTATGCTGAATTCTGTAATCTCACAAAGAATGTTTTAACAATAAATGAAGTTAGAATGAGCATTACAAAGAAATATTTTCTCTGAGAATCTTAAATTTATGCCCAAGTTTTGGGGTTTTTTTTGCATACTAAATTATAATTTGCATCCTGCTTTGCCAGTTTGATTGCAGTTTGATAAGTTGGTATTCAGGCATATGGATGGGAGAAAACTAGAGGAAAAAGCAAAACCTCTCATAAAAAGTAATGCTGCAATACATACTAATTTCATCTCCCTTCATACAAATTGAGAACTAAATTTGAGTCCTGACTCCCAGCTCTAAAAACCAACATGATTGGTCAACTAGACTTTAAAAATCTAGGTAACAATAAAAGTGATCTCTCCAGTTCTAATCAATCAATGAAAAAACAGGCATTGTTTAAAGGCAAAAAAATTTAAAAGCCCTGCCTCCAAAGGGTTTACATTCTATCAGGGAGAAAAAAAAATATGTATAATATATAAAATTTTTGCATGGATTTTCCAGATTGTAGGGGCACTGCATCCTTAAATCTCTATAATGTGGAAGGAATAAGTGTACTAAGTAGGGTAAAAAACTTTCTGAATCCGATTTTTCTTGTGCAACAAGAAAACTGTACGGATCTGTACACATATATTATATTTAAAATATACTTTAATATATTTAACATGTATGAGACTGCTTGCCATCTAGGAGAGGAGGTAGAGGGAGGGAAGGGAAAAGTTGGAACAGAAGTGAGTGTAAGGGACAATGTTGAAAAATTATCCATGCATATGTTTGTCAATAAAAAGCTATAAAAAAGTAGGGTAAAAACATCTTATCAATAACTAAGGCTTTTCATATGATCTTTTAAAATGTCCTAGGAAAATCAAGAGAAAAGCTAATCAATAAATCAATCAACAAGCATCTAGAAGTGCCTAGTAGAAAGATACTGTACTAGGCATGAGAAATACAAGATTCAAACAAACCAGTTCCTTCCCTCAAGGAATTTACTTTTACTTTCTTCTTGGGAAAGAGGAAGGGAAAAAGGATACAATATATTTACAGGTTAAAAAAAAGATACAGACTAGATACAAAATAAATACAAAGTGATGGAAATAATATTACCAATAAATGGAAACAAATCAGAAAAAGGTCTCTTGAAGGAAATGGACTGCACTGAGATTTAAAGAGAACTAGAATGCATGTGAGGAGAGAATTCCAGATATAAGGGAAAGTTGAGCAAAATTATGCTATAGAAAGATGAGCTCAAATGGTTTAAGTCTCTTTCCCTGGTTACATAGTAAAATTTAGATTACTATAGAAAGGCTAAAAAAAAGCTAGATTTCGGTCATGACAACATAAGCTATAGTCTAGGGCTTGGAAACTTGGAAACTTGTCCAAAACTTTATAACTTCTTAACCCATTATGTTTCCACTCAGAGTTTACTCAGGAAAAGTCTATTCATGTAGACCATATCTAGGACTTCACAGATACGGTATATGGGTATATGGAACCCTTTCATATAATACAAAGTCAAAGTAAAAATTCCTGTATTAGATACAATACAGCTACATGTTTCTCAAATGTTTTCTTAACTGAAGTGGCAGAGGTAGACAAGAACAGTATTTATTAATATAAATAAATTTTTTATAAATAATAATATTAAGGAAATGAATAGTTTTAAATATAATATATTTAAATATATTAAATATTTTTAAATATAATGAAATAATAAAAAGAAGGAATTTAACTACATAACCAGAAAATGTAGAAATAGTTTATTCTTTTTAAAATGTCTACACTATGCTTCTTTGAAAGCCAATAGCAAATTTATAAAAGGTGAATAAATATCCCAAAGAATACATAAAACATTGTTCACAGTATTTCAAATTTCATCCTGGGGGGCAGGTCAAGGATTCTACATAAAGCTGGAACTTAAAAAAAAAAAGAAAAAAAAGGCACAAAAATAAGCACTTTCTGGAGATATCTCTTATGAAATATATTCTGATTGGCATTAAGTACAACATATGAGAAATGTATATGTCATTTAAATGGACTTAAATTTTTATTTTATATGTATCTATTTTACATTATTTCCAAGTTAAATATCTTCTATTTTTAAGAATGTGTGATGTATACACATATACATATATATGTTCATGTACAAGGATATATTCATGTATGCATGATATTAATGAAATATTTTTACCATTTCCCCACCAAACCACGGTAATTTGGATCTTATTAGTATTTCTACTAGTATGGAGGTTGGGGTGGTGACTTCAAGCAGTACATAAGCTGCTATTATCTATATTAACCACCAGGTGGAGATAAAAGCTTTTAATTCATGCTCACTCAACAGAGCATGGATGAAAACAATCAGTCACAATAACCAATATGTAGTAAACATCATTAGTTTGGAATCTAGGTTCCATGTTTGAAATGTAGCAAATGGAAGTTTCAATAATAACTATAATTCTCTTGGCTTGTGTTCATCCAATCACTTAGATCCCATCATTCTTTCTTTTCTAAGCATATCCCAATAGGTCATTCATTCATTTGATGCAGATTAAAATACATTTACTACTGAGAAGCTAGGTAATGAATGGGATAGAGTATTGGGCATGGAGTAAAGTCATTTTCCTGAGTTCAAATCTGGCCTCAGACATTTGATAGTTACGTGACTCTTAGTATGTCATTTAATCCTATTTGCCTTAGTTTTCTTATCTGAGCTGGAGAAGGAAATCTACCAGTATCTTTACCAAGAAAATGGGAAATGGGACTCAGAAACAACTAAACAAAAAAAAAAATTGTGAAAAATGAAGTGTAGCAATAAATTGCAAAAAGACAGAACAAGTCATTTCTGATAAAGTTGAATCTTCAATTATGCTCAACACCCCAACTTCAATATCTTGCCTGTCATTTTTACCACATAATACAGATAAAGATGAAGACTTTTGTAGTATATAGATCTTTACTAAGCATCTAAGTAAAAAAAAAGAGTAAAGTGGAAATAATCTCAACATGTTCCAGCTAAGCCATTGCCATGCCTCCCGACTGTTCATCTGCGGAATACCACACTACTGGCCAGAAGTCAGGCAAACCTTTCTACCACTTCAAATAATACCCTTAGGAAACCTTCTGGCAGCTTTGAAGTCCAGTTTCTTTTTTCAAACCTCTTCCCAATGAATTACTAGCATAACCAGATGCCTAGAAAGGAGTCTACTGCTCAATATTTAAGTACTATCTTCAAGAAATTCCATGACTAACCACCCACATACTCTATAACCACCAAATGTCCTCCTAGTGTTGCAGCTGTGCTCCTGGTAATGTAAAAGACAGAAAAAAATAAGAAAGAGCAAATGCCATTATAACATACCATCTTCCATTTTTTGAAGACCTGGCTGCCAGCATTATATTAGTATAATCTTTGGAGGTTGTCCTTTATGGTTCATCTTGTCTGCCATCACAGCCACCAATACTAACTATGGACCAACCATTTCTAAGAGACAGCTCATTCTTGTGTGTGATGAAAATAGCCCTGTAATCATCCTGTAGAAGAGAGCTTACCATTCAGCTCACCAATTGCCAATGAACTGTCACCATTGTGGCAGGCAAGCTAACCTGGCAAAAATAACAAAATACTCTAAGGAGGAGATAGAATATAACATGTGCCAGGTGTCTCAAACTATCGTCTCAAGTACCACCTTTCCTTAGTAATTATTTGTTTGTATGCTATGTCCTCCATTAGAATGTGAGTTCCTTGAAGGCAGGGAATATATTTTTTTGCCTATCTTTGTATACACAGAACTTAGCAGAGTGCTAGATATTTGGTGGATATTAAATCTTCAATTCTTTTTGACTGACTAATCTAGGTAGAAAACCGCCTAGAACACTATGTCCAAGTAAGACCTCCAGGATTCTCAGTACTTCTGACATTACTCCACTCCATCACTAATCCTGGATCCAGCCTGGCCTCCTATAGTTATCCACAAAAACAATCCTAGTAGAGATTTAAATTGATAATTAGGGGGCAGAGTCAAGATGTCAGCATACAGAAAGGAACTTTTCACCAGAACTTTTACAACATTGCCCTCCAAACAACTTTAAAATAATGCCTCAAGTTGAATTCTGGAATGACAGAGCCTACAAAAACTCAGGGTAAAATAATTTCCTAGCCCAGAACAATTAAAGAGGTCAGCAGAAAGGATCTGTCATATATAAATAAAGCACTTGTAATCACAGGGGTACTGGGACTCTGGTCACTAGAACTAGTTCAAAAAAAAAAAAAGGAAAAGAAAAGAAAACTGACTATAAAAAGTCACTATGATGACAGAAAAGATCAAGAATGTACTCGAAAGTAATGATGTCAAAACAGCTATAAGAAAAGCCTCAAAGAAAAATGTGAATTGATGCAAACCCAATAAAAATTCCTGGAAGAGCTCAAAAAGAATTTTTAAAATCAAATAAAAGAGATAGAGGAAAATTGGGGAAAATTATGAGAGTTATGCAAGAAAAAAATGTTTTGCATAAATAAAACCAATGCAGTGTAGATTGGAGGGAACCAAGAAATGGAATGGGGGTTTACAGCAAGTTTTTCCTATAAAAGTCTCCTTTCTAAATAAAATTCATAAGAATATAAGTCTTCCCCAATTGCTAAATGGTCAAAAGACAAGAATGAGTAGTTTTCAGAAAAAATCAAAGCTATCTACAGTTATATGAAAAAATGCTCTATATCACTCTTGAATTAAAGATGCAAATTAAAACAACTCTGAAGTATGATCTCAAATTGGCTAACACGACAAAAAAGTAAAATGACAAATGCTGGAAGAGATATGGAAAAATTGGCATGCCAATACACTGTTGATGAAGTTGTCAACTGATCCAACCATTTTTGAAGAGCAATTTGGAACTTTGCCCAAAGAGCCATAAACTGCATATCCTTTCACCCTAAAATATCATTACTAGACCTGTATTCCAGTGATTTAAGAAAAAGTAGAATGACCTATAGGAACAAAATATTTATAGCATCTCTTTTTGTGTGTCAAAGCACTGGAAATTTAAGGGAATGGCCATCAATTGGGTAATGACTGAACAGGTTGTGGCATAAGATTATGGATACTATTGTGTTATTAAAAATGACAAGCAGAATGCTTTCAGAAAAACCTGGAAAGACATATAAACTGATGCAAAGTAAAATGAATAGTAACAGAAATATTATATCATGATCAACTGTGAATGACTGAGCTATTCTCAGCAAAATATTGATCCAAGACAATTCTAAAGAACTTAGCCAGCTCCAGAGAGGGGGAAAAAAAAAAAAAACCTTATGGATCTGAAAACAGACTTAAGCATACTTTCTTTACTATATTTTTCTTTCTTTTTTTGTCTGTGCTTTCTTTTATAAGATGGCTAATGTGGAAATATATTTGGCATGACTTCTCATGTATAAATCTATATCAAATTACTTGCCTTCTGAAGGAAGAGAGAGGAGAGAATGGAAGAAAGAAAATTTGGAATTCAACATTTTAAACAAATGAATTTTAAAAATTTGGGGTGAAATTTAGAAGTATTTAATGAAATAAATGAAAATATATTGCAAAAAAATAAACTGACATCTGTTTCTGCAGATAGTTCAAGCCCCATTTTCTCAGCAACCATAATTACTAAAGATCAATTATCACCACAAAAGTCCTTGGCACTATCAATTGTTCAAATGGATATAGGCTTATCAATTGAAATGTCACTAAAGTAACAGATGTTTTATCATTTACTTTGCTACCACACTCTAAGTATTATGGAGTTGTTTTATTTGACTTGTAGATATAACCTCCTATGTTTGACTTCTTCCTATTAGAAAATTCTCAAGAGCAAGAACTGTATTACTTTTATACTAGTACCCAAGAACTGAACATTGCATTTTAATAAATATTTTTTCACTTGTTTATTCTGTATCTCCTCATTCTGCATGATAAGCAAAGATATAAGGTAAAGTATATTCAAAGAGGGTTAAGTTTCATTGATTTGGAGACCTTCTCTAGACCTATTCATTATCTTATTCTTCAAATACACTCCAGAATCATTAAAACTCAGAATAGAAGGCAGAAGGAAAACCAAGAAGTTTAGAGAAACATGGGATAGGTCAAAATTGGAAGGTTTAAGAGAAGAAAAAAAAACAAACTAGATAGTAAAAACCAATATCGCATACTGTATAACTGAGAAACACTAGTAAACTTATATGACTACCTAAAAGTAAAATGTCCATTTCTAGAAAATTATTATAAGAACCAGGACCTTGTAGCATCTTGAGAAGAGAAAACTAGAACCAGTAAAGCAATGCCTACAGTATAAATACATAATTTATTGGCAAACTTCTAATCTTTCTGAATCTTAGTGTTCTCATCAGCAAAAAGGGCATAATAAAAACTATGATATTTACTTTCTAGTGTTGTTGCAAAGCTTAAATGAGAAAATAGACATTAAATACTTGAAAAATCTGAAAACTCTGAAAAAATATGAGTTATCATCAGCATCAGCATTATATTTATTATCATTAAGAAACCTGGCTCCTGATACTGCATAAAAAAAAAATTTTATTCTAAAATAATGGTGACTTCCTCTCACTGTGTCTTAATACCAACTAACAATAACTACTTTACCCTTTTTATGGATATAACATTATTCTTATTTGTTGTTTTAAAAGATATCCCATATAAATTCTGATTAGCTGCAGCATTCTTCCTAGTTACCAGGATAACTCTTGACATTGAGTGGGTAAGCTATGCCAGCTTACAGGGTTTTCTGGAATGTTATTCAAATGCTAGCTCAAAATACAAGTCTTCAGAGAGATATGGCAGCCAAAAAAATTAATGAGACAGTATACAGAATGAAAATGGGCATATTACTGAATTCTGTTCTGATTAAATTTAAAGAATGTTTTCTTTTTTAAAAGACCTGAGAAATTTTTAAAATGGGGAAATGGGAATTTGTAGTCATTCTGAAAAGCAATTCTATAAATATTTATGTTACCATTAATTTAAATAATACTACAATGGAAGTTATTTTATATGGTACATTTATTATAGTTTAATAGGTGTATCAAACGAAATGAATTAATTGTGAGCCTATGCTATTAAATCATTTTTCCTTTTCATACTTCAAAACAAAAAGCAAAATACAAAACAGAAAACTAAGGTCTCTTACCCAACAAGGCTTTAGACAGGTGTCATAAAGTTATTACTCATTGCTTTGTCAGAGGATTAGACAGTAAACATGAAATGAAATTTTGAAAGACACTTTAAAAAAGGGATTCATTTTTCAAGGCATGAAAAAGTGAAAGATAAAAGAAACTTTTGAAATAATATTTTTTCAATTTAAATTATTTTATTAAAATGTTACTAAATAAATTATTTTGAAAAAACAAAATTTTAAAAGATGAAAAATTAGACTTCACAGAGTATATTTATATTCTTAAAGAACTTTAACTTGACCATTCAAGTGTACATTAATATATAGTACTATACATAGCATAATACACCAAAACACATACTAACAATTATTAAGTTGAACAGTATACAATTGTGAAAAGCTATATAAACTTAAGTGATATGGATATCCTCAGCATGGTAACAACAAAGGGAAACTTATTTGATTTTCTGGATCTGGTCTTATAATAATCTTGTGCTAAACATATCCTCTTTTCCTACCTACCATTCCTTTCCTTTTCTGGAATCGTCAATGCCCGAAACCTTATTTGATAGACTTTTCCATGCCCCATGGTACTGACTTGTTGCCTCCCTATCTTATCACATCATAGGTGGGAAGCCAATTGTCTGTACCTTGACAAAACTTCTCCCATTTTTCTAGTACTTCTCAGCATTTGTGAGCCACTACTATAAATGGAATGATGACAAAAGTATTTAGAAATCTTATATCCAAAAGTCTCAAGTGATAAAATTTTGGTATAACAATAAACCAAGTACAAAGAATAATAAGGATGCAAAACTATTATCATGGATTCTCTTCTCTACCTGCCATGATGTGAAGACCATTATTCCTGAAATTCAACAATATCCTTAGTGCACTGCCTCTCTTCCTTGTCTTTCAAGTGCAATTTTAGAAGTATCAGCTCCTACGTCAGCTTTTTTGACCTAGTTTTTGAGGCATTGCTTGCTTTCCCGTGTCCCTTTTGCCTCCTTTTCTTCTCTATCGTTTTTCTAACATTGATTATTGCCAGGTAACCTTAAATAGCCCTCTTTTACCTATACCAATTAAGGACCTATTGCTTTCAGAACAGAATATCTTTCCTAATTCTTCTATCACTGAGAGGATATTTGCATTAAAAATATATTTCTGCACTAGGAAGCACCTTGGTTTCTTAATGAAATCATCATGCAAATTCCTATACAGTAAATACCTTTTTCTCTTTCTGATATTTCCTTCTAAATCCAACTCATTATTCATCTGTAGTACCTGCCCTAATGTAAGGAAAAGCTAAAAGTAACTGATTATAATGTAGACAATAGACCTTTTCTTAATCATTTTGTTTTTTAATAAAAAACTGAGCTAATTTCTCTTCAAAAATTATGGATCCTATAAGGATCCTATTATGGATCCTTAAAGAGGTCCTATAATATCATAGAGTTCAATGTAATCAGAACGTCATCTTCAAGTGAGATCATCCTGTTGGCTTTATCATATACAGAGATTCTCTCTTCTATCTGAAGTTTGCAATAAACAATTTCTGTGGCCATTGCAAAATCTTTGACAAACATACCTTAATTGCCTTATCTCATGTTAATAAGCAGAGGATCAATAAATAGTTATGTCATTACATTTATCAAGAAAATTGATATGCATGAATTTTTACTGGAGAGCTTTTAAAGATACATTCTACTCTATGAATTAATATGTTTTATATGCATTACATATATAGCATGTTACTATTCATAATACATATGAACTGTACATACATTGGCATGGAAATGTTTATTCAATACTGTAAAGGTATACATATTTACATACACACATTATATATTTATACACACATAAATATATGTGGGTGTAGGTGCGTGTCTAGTCTGATTTTCTTTTTTAAAAATATATATTTCAAAAATTAGATCAAAATTCTAACATACCGAAAACTCATTCATCAGTGTTAGTAAATCCAACAATTTGTTTGTTTTATTAATAACTTACTGTGTAGCATTTGTGAGATTGACAAGGGATTATTTACAAGGAAAAAAATTTGACCATTAGATCTTGATTAGATGAAAAAGGAAAATTTTAAAATATAAGTAGTAAAAAAACCTCAAAAATAAAAATATGTAGAGTTCAATAAGTCACAACTAGACAAAGTTGTCCTCTGCTTTTATTATGTGTGGTTTTTTCCCTCATCATTAAATTCTTCTCTTGTAGTAATAGGAACATTTATTATTTATCATTAAGTCCAACCTCCTTATTTAGCAGATAAAGAAACGGAGGTCCAGAAATGTTATGAAATTTGCCTTGATGTCAAACTTAAGCTTTTCTCCCCATTGCATCATCCTGATTCTCAAAGGGGTTTAAAGGCAGCTAAAATATAAGATGCCTTCCAATCTTTATAGGGCTTAAATATTGATGAGCTTTTCACCCAAATCCAACTGTTATTGGATTCAAGAATAAAACCTATTACTTTGAATCAGAGGCATGGCATAGCAATAGAGCATTGTTTGGCAGAAGATGAAAATGTTGTCTTATGTTTCCACATCTTTATTTCTTCTAAAGGATTTCAAGAGGTTGTTAACCTGGTTGGGACTCTCCAAATCTTGGAGAGGAAGTCATTGTAAGTAATTTTTATTTTCATTGGAAGAAATGAGGTAGCATAGTGAGTAGAACAAGGGAACAAAGAGACAAGGTATAATCTTCAGAAAGGATTAGGAGAATGAGCAGTGCAGAAGCAAATCTGGATTTTCTAAATAGAATATAGGAATGACTTAGGTCGTGTGAGGCAACCAGTGAACTTTTCTGAGATAAAGAGAAGTTATAACCAGAACCTATATAATAAGCTTTATATTCTTTCCAATCAAAGTAAAAATAGTATTTAATATTAGTTCAACACTGAATAATTATAATGACCAAGCTTATTCCAGAGAGAATACATGTCTCCCTCCCTTCACTGGATGCAAAACATTTCATCTATAATCAGAACTAGTGGATGGGTTAGTCAGTTTGATTATGTGCATTCTTTTCTCTATAAATAAATGAAGATGATGTCAAAGCAAAAATATTACAAAAAGAATATTATTTTTAGATCATTAGCTACTTTTAAATGAACTGAAAGACGCAGCAGGGAGTAGCAGAGAAATATCCAAGATTAATTGCTATCTTGGAAGCCAACTGGCTGCTATGTGGCTCTAGGCAAGCCATTTAGTGAGATGCCTCTCTTAAGACTATGAGCTGCAGAGGAGGTATCTGTTACACTCTTAGAGGAATTCTATTACCAAAAGATTTTTACATGGATAAAATCACAGACTGATCAAAAAGAAAAATACAGCTATATTTTGCTACTTTCATAGTTAAAAAAAAAAGAATTAAAAACCTTCTCCTTATTCTCCATTAAATTTTTTCATATAAAGAACAAAAAGTTCTAGAGCTTGAAATTCTAATACCATGAAACTACCTATGAATACTTTTGGAATATGTGTTGGGGTGGGGTAGGGAAGGAGGTGACCAGGAAATTTTAAATATGCTTTCAAAAAAGAAGAAAAAAAGTAAAATGTTAACTTTAGTCCATATACAAGTTTGGGCTAATTCTAATACCATCTTTAAAATATAACTCTGGATTAGGTTGGCATCAATATTATTAATAGAAAATAAGGAGTGCTGATAAAATTCCCCCTAAATAATTTCATTTTTCATTCAAGGAAGTTGATGAAAAGAGTTCCCCATCAACTTGGCCAGTTTACATGGTGATGAACTTTTACTTGGGACTTTGAATATCATCTGCTATGGAAAGTGTAAAGGAATGCCAAGGAACACTGCACTGAGGAAATAGATATTCTAAAGCCTTATAAAAATGAATTAATTGGCTTGAGATGGTATGAATAAATTGGGGATGACCTGATTCATTTTGACAATTATGAGGCAGTCATCCCTTTGTTCTGGCTCTATAAAAGAAAAGTTAGTTGTGTAATCGATCTCTTTGCTGTTTTCCCTTTTTTGAATTAGATGTAGAAAGAGTTGATAGAGAAAATGGAAGGGTTGGGAAGAGGGCAATGCTACATTCATATCTACACATTTCACACCCGAGGTCTATCTGATACCTTCTCAACCAACCCCACCCAGTTCTCTTACAGGAACATACAAAAAATAAAAAAAAATTAGGTCAGTGACCATACAGGATGAGTTCCTGTATTATGAATTCCTTGAGAGTTCTTAAACCAAAATTTGGATAAAAGAGAAGGTATTTCAGCATCAATATAATTTCCTAAAATTTCCAAGAGAACATGAAGTACAGGATAGGATAATCCAGCCTTTTTAAAAGATAAATTGATTTCCTGGATAACAAGAGACTTTAGGGTGCCTCTTCAGCAATCCATGTTAGACAACCTTTTTAAGAGTGAAGGGAAAAAGTCTGGATAATTCTAATCTCTTTAAGATAAGAGAATTCCAGAATACAGTATTTAAATGAGAGAAGGGGATGTTCTTATGAAATACCAGCCTTTTGGGAAAGGTGAGGGCTGAGTCAGCATCTTCTGAGAGAGAGAAAAAACAGCAAGGGCGTGGCTGAGACATAATATAGGAAGAGTTGTAAATCATTTAAACAGTGCAGCAGCATAAGATCTGCTATCCTGGTCATTCCATGTATTTCCTTTTGGGTAAGAGTAACATTAAGCTTGAGATTTGTATGCAATACTAGGATGCAAGTGAAATGTAAAAAATGGGGCAGAAAATTACCTCTCTGGTAACCCCAAGTTCTTATTCTGAGAGGAATCAGCAGTAAAGGGCAGCACTGTGGGACAACAGAAGGCCCTCTATGAATGGGAAATTTAGATTGGCTTTTTAGGAACATCTATGAGTCTTTTTCATACATATCTTGTGCATTTTCCCTGGGGCTGTCTATACATAATATACTTTTGCTACTTTGCTTTTATTAGAATGAGGACTTGTCTAAATATGAATTAGGGTATATTTTAAGACTTTTCAGGAGGAATACAGGTTTATATTTGTGTGTGTGTGGGGGGGAGAATTAGGATGGGTGGTAATGTGGAGAAAGAGAACTATAAGGGAGCAAAACAAGTCAAAGAGACATTGAACTGAGTCTCATAAAATCAAAGTTGCTGGGTTCAAGTTATATGATACTACCATTACCACTACTACTGCTGCTATTGCTCCTCTTCCTCCTACTAGCTTATAGAGTGCTTGCTATAATGATGATAGTTGGCATGGCTTTATAAAAGACTTTCACAACTCATAAAGCACTCTTTTATGATAATGTTGTGAGGTAGGTTGTATAAGTCCCAGAGAGTTTGTATTCTGTAGATACCGGAGGAAGTTTTGAATCTAAGGTATTGTGGTACCCAAACCACTAATCTTTTTTTCTCTTTTTTCACTTTTCTCTTCCCACTAGATGTTGTTCCCAAGGGATTAAAATGGAACTTCTGGCCCTGACTCAGTGAGCAAGATCACAGAATGCATTCTTTAAGGAAAACCAAATTTTTAAATAGTATGAATTTTTCCATATTCTATTTTAAAGTATTATTGTAATCAGGCATGCAGGACAAACTCAAGTATGTATTTTTGGTTTAGAAAATACTGCTAATTAGAATATGAGATAAACAGAAAAGAACACTGATATTGGAGTCAGAATTCTAATCCCACTTCTAATGCTTCTTGGCTGCTTAGGTTTCCAGTCACTTAACATCTCTGAAATAAAGGGATAATCATATTTCAAAAACTGATTTCATGGAGTTGTGAAAAAAGTACTTTGCAATCTTTAAAACATAAAAAATGTAAATTAATATGATTAAAGTGGAAAAAGCCTGACAGACTTAGTCAAACTATCAACAAAGAATATTCAAATTTTCTAGCACTTGGGAGTCATTGAAAAAAATTAACTATCCATTAAGCCTATTCAAAGGGATAGGTAATATAAGTGATAAGAAGAAAATTGACACTATTTTAATAGACATATAATTCCAGGTTTATAAATGGGAATCTAGACCCTTCAAACTGTGGGACATGAAGGATTTAATCTGCTCCCTTGCCCTTGCTAATAAATGACATCATTACTATCACATATTACTATATCATCACACCATCTCTGCCAACATCTTCACCACATATCCACTTAGCACTTCATTCATTGATTCAGTCTTCTCCTCTCTTTAGAGTCCTATTTTGTATGGACAAACTCATACAACCTGATTAAAAAAAACAAAACAAACAAAAAAAAAAACCTGGTTATTTCTAACATGATTGGAACAACACAAATTAATTTAACAAATTTAAGCACTTACTGTATTAAAAGCACAATGAATAAAACATGGTAAATCCATCTCAAGAGAATTGAAACCCTTATATTTGTGTGTGAATGTGGGTAGTTATTTACTTCAATAGTAACAAGAAGAGCAGGGTTAAAGAGTTTTAGAATGAAATGAGGTGTTAGAGCAAACTTCTCACATGACATTACCTAGTATATAGCAGGCATTTAACAACTACTTGTTAATTTATTTCACCTAAGAGAAAACTGAGGGCCATAGAATTCAGTCACTTCCCCATGTTCACTTAGGCCTATGACTTAGCCCTATGACTCCTTCCCTATGGTCATGCAAGTCAGAACTCAAAACTGAGCCAGAACACTTGGAAGATTACGGAGATCAGAAAGCTGAAGAACAATACTTGACAGAAACACCATTGAGAATATGTTATAAGGTTATAAGGAACTGTATTCTACCAAATTCTGCCATGAAAATTCTTTGATACAAATCTTTAAAAAAAAATTTCACAAAAGGAAAATCAAAATCTCAGTTGCCTTCTAAATCAAAGCCTTAGCTTTTAAAAAGAAATAACAACCAGTTCTACTTTCAATTCAAAGAGAATATAAAATCTGAGAGAGGCCTGTTTTGAAAGTACATCAGTCTCCAAGATTTTAGTTTGAAGAATCTGTCAATGAATCAAGAGAATAAGAGAAGACTGTTCAAAGGCAGATTTTATACTACATTCCTACTATTTGGTAGGGGAAGATTTTCATGGTGTTGCTTTTATAAAACAGATAAACTTGGTTTTAAAGGGAAAATGTAAATGCTTAAGAAAATCAGAACTATATTGTCTAGCCTCTAATACCTGTCTAATATAGGGGGCAACGTTTTCTTCCTTACAAAAGCAGTTACTAGTACAGTATCACTGAAAAGTTTTAATTGAGTCTGAAAAAATCCTCCTCTATTCTAGTGATTGTTCATTCTGTCAATTCTTATCTAAATTAACTTATAATGACTAAAAAGTCAAATTATAGCAAGAGGTCTGTGGCCTTTTAAAAAAATATTGTGACAATTGCACTTCAGTATAACTGATTTCCTTTGTAATCCTCTGCATTTTATTTTATAATTTAAAATATTATTTTGAGAAGAAATCTAAAGGCTTCAGCAGACAACTGCCAGAAGAATCACGATACATAAAAATGTTAAAACTTATAATTATAGCCAGAATTGATGTTCATCACATTTTTTCCAGCATTACAGGAACTTGGCTATTCAAATTAGTCAACACTTTTCTCTTTCATTGATGAGTAATATCTAAAAATAATTTATCTTTAGGTTTTTTTAAAGTGTGGCTTCAGGTTAACCTGAAAATGTGATATTATCTTCAAAAATGACTTTTTAAAAGTTATTATAAAAGCAGTTGAGTTGGATGGGGTGAAATAGGACTGGGAAAGATCCCCTCTTCTAGACCAATTCTCATTTTATAAAATCTGTGAAAGGCACCTCCTATAAATACTCAAGTCAGTACTGGGGAAAGGACTAGGATTCATTACTCAAAGTATGAACATATTTTGGGAGATTTTTTAAATTTCCAATTGAGATGGCCAGTTCCAGAAATAACTGGTTAGGTCCTGGCTATAGCTTGATCCTTAGGCATTCCAAAAGTATACTAATAGAACATGTCTATTGTGAATTTATAATTCCTATGTAAACACAGGAAAATCAAACAAAAAAGGAGCAGAGCAAAAATAGAATGGATTGAATTTATTTAGACCCACTTCCTGATTTTCATTAAGCATACCTTGACTTCCTTAAAATCACAAGTACAAGTTGGTGTTTATTTTCATAGAAGTTTTCCCTCTGGACGAGATCCATTCTTCCAAAGGTGCTTCATGATCTCTCTTATACTAACCAATTCCTAGCTCCAAGTTTTAGCTTATTATTTAATTCCGCTATTGTAACATCATTTTTTTTCATAGCTACTATTTTCCTTTCCGTTTCCATGTCCTGATTCTAAAAAAGAACTTATCAGTCCCAGAATTATTGATGAATTATTTCCCCCCTTGCTCAAAACACAGATTCCTTTACAATATCCCTAAAGGTAGCCAACTCTCCTTCACTTGAACAATTTCAGAATTGATTACAAATAATCAAAACAGATATTAAATGTCACTTATGTAAAAGAGATCATGGCCACCAGGCACATATAAACAGACTGAACTCCTTGTTTAAATTTGACTATCAGTAATGGATACAAACTCTGTTTATGGTCCTAAATTTTTTATTATTCTAACCATACCTATGTCTTTTCATAACAAATTGACTTCTCCAATATATTTTCTCAACTTATTGGCATCTATCTCTTATAATGTCCTCCAACTATGAGTTTTCATCTTAAAGGTAATGTATACCTTTCTCATAAATGGCAATACTAATGAATTCTCTCAAGAAGAGTTCTGCCTACCCTAAGTAGATTCCATCTCTCTTATTAGTAATCTCAGAAAATCTTCCTAAAGTTTGTCAGAATAGAAAATTCTAGACTTCCTCATTTCATTGCTAAAGTCATCCATTAAAAAGACCTTTCTTATATTAAACTAAAACCTCACATGCTTGAATTTCCATCATTGATTCTAATTCTTCCTGGAAACTTGTGAAATAAATCAGAACCCTCTTTCCTACTTCAAACATTTGAACAAGCCAATATACAATTCACTTAATGCATACCAAGAACTTAAAATGCACAAATCAGATAGCTAAATATAGATTGCTATCAAGAAATATATAAAAGGGAACACTTTTCTGATACTGAAACCAACAGATCCTTGGATTTGTGATCAGAAGATATTAATTTCATTACTAGTTTTATCATTTGATAGCTATACAAACATGGGCAAGACATTTTCCTTTTTGTGTGTCTTCTTTTCCTAATCTGCAAAATGAGAGGCAAAAGTATATGACTGACATGGATTTCTCAATCCCAGCCTAACATTCTATGATTATATAAACTAAGTACATCCTCTAAGTACCTTGTCAAACACATTCAATGTGTTCCCCTACAGAATTGGGGCAGAGTAACAGAAACATTTATTATGTTATTGTGCCACATATGCCATTTTCTCAATTGCTTGAATTTGTGTGGGGATCAAAAAAGTCCTCTAGACATAAACCCCACAACTTTCTAGCACAGTATATCTCTGCAGTCCTCTAATTGATTCTCAATTTAATTTTGAGAAGGGGAGAGCTTTGTAACCATATCACACCATACCATGACATGCAAGTACCTAACTACACTAAGCTTGGGTCAACAGTGTTCAAACTTAAGTCTGACTTCACTTTGACTTTCTTGACTAATTTAAAATTGTCCTTACTTAAGATGTAATACTAAGATAGAGTTAACAGGAATAGAAAAGGAAGACTAAAAGTCTATAAGTTCCCTTGCACCCCAAATAAGGTGAAGATTTTCCTTGGGGCCACTAATGAGCTAAAGATGATATAATGGGTAATGAATAATGGGTTGGGGTAGGAGAAAGGAAAGGGAAGAAAAACTCAGGACAGTATCCAAGTCAAGAAACAGATAAGCCTGTCAAACAAAGTATACTTCCAGGAAGAAGTATAATATGAAATTGATGCAATGGAAACTACAAGACAGAAATTAGATAAGTATCTTAAAGGCACAAAGAGTGCATTCAGCATATATTAATATTAATTGGGTGAAAGAACTGAAGGTCAAAGATCAAAAGTCTGGATAATATATATATATATATATATATATATATATATATATATATATATATATATATATATATGTATATATATAAAAGCAACAGGCTCATGGGTATCTACCACCAGATTGAATGTCTTTTGAGTTATGAGCAAGGACCTCTTGCCTCTGCTCTCTTTAAAAATAAACTGTGAGGGAGAATCTAGTCTTTCCCTATTCTTCCATAGGACAATGATCCCTACCACAATTACGTTGCTCTAAAGTAAGAGGTACTTCTTTGTCATGAGTAAAATTTTCAAATCAATACAGGTGATTATCCAGACTGTTTTTAGGGCCAGCAAACTTATTACCTAACAATGCAGTCTGTCCCATTGTTAGACAGCTTTTAGGAAGTTCTTTATATTTAGCTGAAATCTGTAGAAGGCAGTTTCCTCCTATAGAAAAGCAAAAGGGGTGTGAGCAGAATAAGGAAAACAGTTTATATTTTAGCATCAACACTGTAAAAAACAATTTTGAAAGAATTAAGAACTCTGGTAAATATAATGACCAACCATGATTCTAGAAGACTAGTGATAAAGAATGCTACTTGTTTTCTGACAGAAAAGTTATAAATTTAAGAGGCAAAGTGATACACATATTTACATTTTGCTTATTTATGATTATTTGATAGAAAAGGTTTTTTTTGTGGGAGAAGTGGGAGGGGAAAAACAAATGCTTGATAACTGAAAATAACTTGACAACTTTAGAAATATATTTAATCAAATAAACAAAATGGAGGTTCTGGCAAAGGAGTTCTCAGGATCAGTGAGCTATGCCTGATTCTATCACCCATGTGGACACTTGGTGAGGCTGCTTCTGAGCATGCTCAGGACAAGCCCTTGTTCTATATTTCAGAGCATACCCAAATATTCCATGACTATGTCCTACTAATTGTTACTGATTGGCTACTGGGATACAGCTGGCTAAATCACCCTATCTATTTACCAAGGGTTTGTTTATAAAGGCAAGTTCTGCTGGAATTCTCCCAGTTGGGAGAGAGATGGCACAATAGCCTAGTTTCCCCATGTGGGGCAACTATTTCTCTTTTTAAAAAACACATTCTTATTGAACTTTTGTTATTTTTACATTATAGTATTTTTTCCCACTGTTTTTTTTCCCTTTCCCATCCCAGAACCATTTCACATAACATATACTTTAAAATAAGTTTTTATTGATGTCTTCTTGGTGGTTTTTAAAATTTTTTATATCATTGTACCTCCCCTTGAAACCTTCCTCCTCTTATATATCAACCAGTATTTTTTTTTTTTTTTTTTGGGGGGGTGAGGTAATTGGTGTTAAGTGACTTGCCCAGGGTCACACAGCTAGGAAGTATTAAGTGTCTGAGACCAGATTTTTGAACTCAGGTCCTTTTGACTTCAGGGCTGGTACTCTATCTACTACACCATGTAGCTGCCCCTCAACTAGTATATTTTAAAGATAATAAAAAAGGAAAAAAATTAGAAAAACTTAGAATAAAAAAAAAAGTCTAAAAATGTGCCAAATTTATCAATGTCCCGCCTCTGCAGAGGGGTGGAGTTGTTTTTTTTCATTTCTTCTTTTTAGTCTTATTCGTTCTTTTTATTTTGCAACATTCACTTTTGAGATGGTGTGTGTGTGTGTGTGTGTGTGTGTGTGTGTGTGTGTGTGTGTATAAGCGTGTGTGTGGTTGTTCTTTACATTGTGTTTATTGTTTTCTTGGCTCTGCTTACTTCATTTTTTATCAGTTCCTGTAGATCTTTCCATTCTTCTCTGTATTTATCATGTTCATCATTTCTTAAAAGCATAATAATATCCCATTACATTCATGTACCTCATCATAATTTGTTCAGTCATTTCCCAATTGATAGACATCTAATTTGCTTTCATTTTTTTTCCTGCCATGCAAAAAAATGCAACAATAAATATTTTGGTGCATATGAGGACTTTTTTTTTTTTTTTTCTGAGGCAATTGGGGTTAAGTGATTTGCTCAGGGTCACACAGCCAGGAAGTATTAAGTGTCAAGGTCAAATTTGAACTCAGGTCCTCCTGATTTCAGGGCTGGCACTCTATCCACTGCACCACCTCACTGCCCCCATATGGGGACTTTCTTATCAAGAACCTCTTTAGAATATAAAGAATATAAAGTACTAGCAGTAGAACTCTCAAGATCAAAAGGTATGGACAATTCAGTCACATAATGTACATAATTCTAAACTGCTTTCCACGATGGTTATATTGATTCACAGGAACTAGATGCTTATTTTTTTTTCTATCTGTACTTTGTCTATATTTTCTGCTGTTAGATAAAGCACAGCTACAACTTTGTGAGCTTATAAGGCTCTTCTAGAAGAGAAAGTTACCAGAGGGTCAAGAACTAACTCTCATAGCTGAAATGCTGTGTCCCACCATCATACAAATGACTCATCCCCTGGATAAGTTGATTGGAAATACTTGGTGAGAGGAATTTTAAAATAAGGACTTGAAGTTTCTATCCACTCTCCAGGGATTAAGGTGGTGGAAAGGGGTAAGTGGTTTGTATAAAATATTTTTATACTTCTGTTATTACTCTATCTTCTTAGTAAATGCTTCTTTATAAAATCTAATTGATTTGATAGTTGGGAATTAATCATTGGATTAGTAGTATATGGGAAATATTACTGGTACTGACAAATAATATTATGGATAATATATTGGAATTGGTTCTTGAACCAATAGCATTAGGAAGAAAACTTCAATTCTTTATGGCTATCTTGAGGACCTTGAGTAGGAATGATAGCTAAGGAATCTAACCAACCAGTGATAGTGAGAATTCAGATAAGAACACTTAGAGACCTATGGAATACACAAATAAGCAACACGATGTTTCCTAATTCTGTATCTCAAAATAGGGTTGAGAAAGTTCACAATACCCCACCATGACAGGATAGTAAATTTCAAATTCAAAAGGAATAAAGGAGAATAATTAACTAATTTTCAAAAGGAGTTTTGTATAAAACATTGGTTATACAACAAAAATTGTTGGGTGGAGCAATAAAAGTTATATATTCTTTCTTGCTCTTAAAATTTTAAATATCAAGAAGAAATGGCAGCTTTAGCTCTATGCAGCTATTTTTTATAACAAAATTCAAACATTTATTAAATACATGCTATGTGTATTAAAGTTTGGGGATAGACTAATAGAATATTTTGTGATCTTACTAATACAGATAGTACTTATATTGATACATCACACAATCCTCAAAATACACTAGAAGAGGTGCCTAACATAATCATCATCACCACTATAACACACTGTCATTTACATAGTATTTATGTGTTAGACATTGTCAGGGCTTATCTTATATGATCCTTACAACAGCCCTCTAAATCTATGAACTTATGAAGAGAAAACATTTAAAATGGTCCTTCATCAGAAATAGAGATGTTTCAAAACAAATAAGTTTTAAAGTTTTATGGATAATCTTTTTATTCTTTTTATGCTGAAATATTCATATTTGCTGTTGCTTGATGTTTGTTAGTTTCATTATAAAAATAATATTAGAAGGCCTAAGAAAATTTTTGCATCAAATGATGCCTCTTTTTAAAAAAGTGGAGATAAACTTACATGAATGACTAATGTGACAAAAAAAGTAAAGTGATAAATGTTCAAGAAGATGGGAAAATGGGTTCACCAATAGTGTTGGTGGAGTTGTGAATTGATCCAATCATCCTGGAGAATAATTTGGAACTTTGCACAAAGGACTATAAAAATGTGCATACCTTTTGATCCATAAATACCATTATTAGGTCTGTATAACAAAAAGATCATTAAAAAAGAGACAGGAGCCCCAAGTACAAAAATAAAGCAGCTCTTTTTCTTTTTTTTTTCTTTTTTTTTATAATAATAACTTTTTTTTTCAAGATACAAGCAAAGATAGTTTTCAACATTTATCCTAACAAAATCTTGTATTCCATTTTTCTCCTTACCTCCTACCCTTTCTCCTCCCTAGCCAACAAGCAATCCAATTATAAGTTAAATATGGGCAATTCTTCTAAATATATTTCCACATTTATTATATATAGCAGACTTTTTTTGAGTAACAAGAAATTAAAAATCAAGGGGATATCTTTTTATTCAGGAATGGCTGAATGTGCTGAGGTATATGAATGTAACTGAATACTATTATGCAATAAGAAATGATGAGAAGAAAAATTTCAGAAAAATCTGAAAAGACTTACATAAACTGATGTTGAGTGAAGTGAGCAGAACCAGGAGAACATTGTACACAATAATGGCAAGATTTTTTAAATTATCAGCTATGATTAACTTAGCTCTTCTCAGCACTACAATGATCTAAGACCATTCCAAAAGACTCATGATGGAAAAAGCTATATATTAACAGGAAAATAACTATAGTCTGAATTCAGATTGAAGCATACTATTTTCACTATTTTGTGTATGTGGCTTATATCTTTCATTTTTTAACAACATGATTAATATGGGAATATGCTTACATGATTGTAAATGTATAACTTCTATCAGATTGCTTGCCAACTTAAGGAAAGGATATGAAAGGGAGAAAAAAATTTAAATCTCAAAATTTTATAATAAATGTTGAAAACTATCATTACATGTAATTGGAAAACAAATACTATCCCCCCTTCCCCCCAAAAAGTGTAGATAATCTCTTCCAGAGAGAAGAAAGATGCTATATCCAAATATAGTGAGGTAAAAGATGAGAAGCCATGATGAAGAAATGATTAGAACTCCAGTTTGACTGAAGTATAGCAGACATGAAGGAAGGTAAGATAAAGCATAGCTAGAAATAAAGGCTATAGTTACGTTGTAGATAATCTTGAGGGTCAAAATGACTTTACATTCTTCCTTCTAGGCACCTGAGAGCCATGTGTTTGAAAAGGCAAAATGACAATGATTAGATATGTCTTGGAAAATTATTTTAGCAGTTTATGTCCTGCTTGACTTGGAGAGGAGAGAGATTGAGTGAGGGAGGGAGGGAGGAAGGGAGAAAGAGAGCACAAATATAAAGACCAGTTTAAAAAATGTAATAAAAAAAGAAAGGATGTGAAAAATTGAGAAATAGAATCAAAAAGGACTTGGCTGCTAAGATCTGAGGAACAAAAAATTTGGAAAAGGCAACCATGACTCCAGGATTAGGAGTCTGAATGAGTGGAACTATGAGCAATCAAATCTAGAAAGTTGAAAGTAGGGGCAATATTAAAATAAAGAACAAATTCAATTTAGAACCTAAGTAGAATGTCAATAGGTCATTCAGTTAATATTTAGTAGGATAACTGGAAATTGTAGAACAAAGATAGAGTTAATGATTTTAGCCTCTTCTCCTAAATGACACATCTTCATCCATGTACTGACTTTACTGAAACACAGTTTTGGCTTCAATGGTGAGAATAAGCTGCAACCTCAATTTATATAAGAGAGTAATTTATATAAAATTTCTTATGCACTTAGAAGAACTTTCTTTGTCTTCATTTCCTAACATAAAAGACCTAAAAGTTATAAAAGGGTTGTTTTTTTAATGGAATTTACTCAAAAAGATGAGTTATTCCAATTTAATAATAGATCAAGAAGGTTCAAACATGGGCCTTTCTTTATTCCAGGTTTAGCATTAAATTTCTAATAGTCCACTCCCCCTCTAGGATCCAACAGGAGAAATTTAATATTTGTGGGATTTTTTAAGTGGAAAAATTGGACTTTTTAGATCTATTTCTGCTTTGAATGGTATTTATATGCAGTGTTATTTATCATAAGTCACTTGCTCTTTGAAGCCTTTTGTACAAACACTATTATAAAAAAACAAACAAACACAAAAACATCCCATCTTTCAGGTCCAAGTCACTTGCCTTTTCAAAAATATTACTATAGATGACAGGAAGGGCACTCTCAGATCTTTCTCCATATCCTGAGTAATTCATTCCATGAACTAGTCATTCATTTTAATTTATTATATGTTTTCACTTTCTATATCATCAATTTGGATTTTTTGCTTAAAGGGAAAAACACACACATGGGTTTCAGGAGTGAATTAATGCTCTAGCAAGTTGCATGATAGAACAGTAGGGCAGTTAACTGTCAATTATGAAACCAAGTTTATAACATATTTACTGCCTCCAGGCTTGGTCTGATAATCTTCCTTCCAAAATAAAAAATCCTTCAGCAAAAAGTCTCTGCCAAGTGATTTATGTTTCTTTGAACACTTAATTTCTTTCACTGTTAGGATTTTATCAATTTTCTCATTTTATCTTATTTGATTCTTTTCAGTACTCTACATTACTCCTTCATAGTAATGCCAGGGGAACTCATAAGACTAGATCTACAGAATACCCTTTCTCTTAATTATTCCTACCTCAAGACCAATGATTAAACTATATCAAAAGTGCTCTATAAGACAGTCCAAATTATATACAATAGTTATCTTATTGTTATTATCTTAGTTCTTCCACAAAACTAAACTTATATCTATCCCAAATTTATATATTGTAATTTTATAGTACTTCAAAAGTTACTGTTTAATTTTTAGAAAGCATAAATCATATAAATTGTGCTATTTTAAGAGTATAAGGACATTCTGCCTTAGGAATTTGCAATGGACATATTTTAATAAAAACTAGATCTTATTTTAAAAAGGCCCCTAACTATGAATCTAAAATAGATAATATAATCCATAACACAAAAGAAAAAACTATGCAAAAAGCATATGAAGAATATTTTAATTTACCCAGTATGAAACAAAAAAGACTCAGATGTTAGTGATTAAAAACTTGAGAATTTAAAAAGACTGATAAAGTTAGAATTTGGCAGGTGGGTATAAAACTTATCTCCAAGCACATAGGTTATTATAAGCCAAAGATTGTGATTAATAGAAGAATATGGTACATATGACATGTTTATATTTTTATCAAAATATTCTTTCTGGCATGGCAAGACAGCTAATCTAAATTGCCCCTAAAGATAACCTCTAAATTAAGATATTTTTGAAAGTCTCCATGACATCACTCACAGTAGTTTTAATATATTCTTAGGAGTAAAATCAATGTTAATAATATTGAAAAGAAGGGAGAAAATGGAGTTGGAACCTAAACAATGCTTAATCTGCCATAACAGCATTCATGATATTCACAGAGATTTAACAGAGTTATCACTGTTTTTATTTATTTATTTTTGCTGAGGCAATTGGGATTAAGTTACTTGCCCAGGGTCACCCAGCTAGGAAGTAATAAGTGTCTGAGGTCAAATTTGAACTCAGGCCCACCTGACTTCAGAGCTATTGTTCTATTCACTGTGCTACACAGCTGTCCTCACTATGTTTTAGATAAAGAAAAAATGGCACATCAATACATATAACATAATGAAAAGTCACAGTTGAAAAAGAAAGAACTTTATTGTAGAAACATTTAAAAGAAATTATAAAGTGAAGCAATATGAGGTTACAAAAGATTTGTGTTCTTTGATTATATTCAATGAAATTCACTGATCCTAGCTTAAATATGTAACTAATTGTGTGTGTGTGTGTGTGTGTTTGTGTGTGTGTGTGTGTGTGTGTGTGTGTGTGTGTGTGTGTATCAGAAAAAGGATTCAAACAAATCCAAGTTTCTCCACCTCTAGGCCCCAAAATTAATTCACTGAACTCTATTAACATCATAATTTGGCTGGGCATAAAATGTTACTTGACTATGAGTAGTAACCACCTCTGGAATTCTGGACATTTATAAATCTGTAAATGAAAGGGTTAGACTAGTTGACATAAGGTCTCTTTCAGTTCAAGATCTAGGTCCAATACAAATTATTTTTTTATTCCCAAAATATATATCTTAGATATCCTAAACGAGGGTTTTATTTTATCTATTTTTTTATTGGCAGGATCTTTTTGGTAATAAACAATTCAATTTTTTATTTGGACATCGAACAAGAGAAAGAATCTAATGTCACCTTTGTAGAACTGGAAAGGATTTTGTTCTAAAATACCATTTCATTGATGAGGATATGGAACCCCAATCATTTTTCTTTCTTTTTTTTTTAATAGCATATTACTGTTCCACTTACACATGAAAATAGCTTTCAACATTCATTTTTGTAAGATTTTGAGTTCTAAATTTTCTAAAAGAGGGTTCTAAGAATAATTAATCTTCCCAACAAAATGTGAAAAGTTGCCTTTATTTTATTTACTGAAGAGGAAAAACTATGATCTCTAGAAAGTAGAGGTAAAGCACAAATATACCCTATATTTTGTCATTGCTTGGCAAACATTGATCATTCTTTTTTTTTTTTTAAATAATTATAGCTTTTTATTTACAAGATATATGCATGGGTAATTTTTCAGCATTGACCCTTGCAAAACCTTTTGTTCCAACATTTCCCTCCTTCCCCCTACTCCCTCCCCAAGATGGCAGGTAGACCAATACATGTTAAATATGCTAAGTTATATGTTAAATACAATATATGCATACATATCCATATAGTTATTTTGCTGCACAAGAAAAATCGGACTTAGAAATAAGGTAAAATTAACCTGAGAAGGAAATAAAAAATGCAAGCAGACAAAAACAGAGGAATTGGAAATGCTATGTTGTGGTTCATACTCATTTCCCAGAGTTCTTTCACTGGGTGTAGATGGTACTCTTCATTATTGAATAAATGGAACTGATTAGGTTTATCACATTGTTGAAGAGAGCTACGTCCATCAGAATCGATCATCATATAGTATTGTTGTTGACGTATATAATGATCTCCTGGTCCTGCTCATTTCACTCAGCATCAGTTCATGTAAGTCTCTCCAGGACTTTCTGAAATTATTCTGCTGGTCATTTCTTACAGAACAATAATATTCCATAACATTCATATACCACAATTTATTTAAGCCATTCTCCATTGATGGGCATCCATTTAATCTCCAGTTTGTAGCCACTACTAAAAGGACTGCCACAAATATTTTTGCACATCAGATCCCTTCTTTAAGATCACTTTGGGATATAAGCCCAGTAGTTACACACTGCTGGATCAAAGAGTATGCACATTTTGATAACTTTTTAAGCATAGTTCCAAATTGCTCTCCAGAATGGCTAAATGTATTCACAATTCCACTAACAACATTGGCCATTCTTGAATAGACATGAAAGAAAGAGATGAGAAGGTTGTGTACAAAGAAGAACCAATAGACCAGTTTCATCTGGTTCAAAATCCTGAGAAGTAATCAGAGAGTTTTTTTGTTTACCTGGTTAGTTTTTTGGGGTTTTTTGGGGGGAGGGGTAGGGGGCATCTGCAACCTTTTTCCATAAGTTGTTTTTTTCCCTTTATTTTCTTTTCCTTTTTTTTTTTTTTGAAAATCCTATTCCATGAATTTTCATATAAAAATAAATAATGATAGTGTTTCCCAGATTGAGAAAAATGTTCATAATGGTACACCAGAGATTCATCTGTGCTTAATGTTGTTTGTTAAAATTGTCAACCCCAAAGCATTTATTTACTATGTGATAGGAAGGACCAAGACATAAACATAGAAGATGACAATGTCAAAATAGGAACATGTGAAGCCTGGAAGAAAAATGTAATTTGGTTTCAGGCCCAAAAAGAATTCCTCAGCTTAAAAAGGATTTTTAAAAGCAAATTAGAGAAGTAGAAAAATATTAGGAAAAGAATGAGAGTAATGTAGGAAAATAATGAAAAAAGAGTACATACTTCTATCACACCTCTACTTACTACATATGTGAGCTAAAGCAAATTATATTACTTCTCTTGACCTCAATTTCCCCTATAAAAAGCAAAGGGAGTTGAAAAGATGACTTCTGAGGTTTCTTATAGCTCTAAATCTATGACACTTTAGTTTGTTTTTTTTTAAAAAGTTTATGTTTTGGCTTGAAAAAACTTAAGGGGCACATGCTAATTGTTGTAAAATACTTTGTGGGCTATTTTGGGGAAAAGATATCCAACTTGTTAATGTGTAGGGGAAAGAAATAGGAACAAAAAGGTAGAAGTTACACAGAAGCACATTTAAAATAGTTGGCTAACATACACACATACATACATACACACACACACATATACACACCCTTTTTCTTTTTAACAATTTGAACCATCCAAAACTAAACTGGGCTACCTCAGGAAGCAGTTCTTCAAGCAACAACTGGATGTCTGGTCTGATATCTTGTAGAGATGATTCTTTGGATTGAACTATTTGACTTCTGTGGCCCCTGTCAACAATAGAATTCTGTGATTCTCTATGTGAGTCTTGTCCATGTCCTCCCATAAATCCTTCTTCTCCAGCTTCCATAAATCCACTGAGCATCTACTTAATATATCAGAAACTTTCATCTAGATTTCATTACCTACGAACTAATATAACATTCAGGTTGTCCATTCTCTTCTCTATGATCTAGTTTCATGATTGACCCACAACCTATTCTTACCATATGTGTTTTACAATATTACCTGAATGCAAATCATCAGCAATGCTAGAGCCTGCCTACAAAGACACAGACACAGACACACACACACAGACACAGACACACACACACAGAACTTCCCATTATTTTTTTAGTGACCCATAATTTTTACCATCACAGTCAATATTATTTTTTTTTCATAGCCTTATTATAGAATCACTGAAAAATATTCAATTTCAATTTTTTTTTAATTTTCAGCTTAAAAATAGATCTAGGTCATTGAAAACATTGCATAATTTCTTTAAAATAAGTTGATCCACATTTTTTCTTCATCATCCTAATGGAAATGCTTAGACCCTTAACCTCTATTTAACAATGAGCTAAAGAGGAAAGTTTCCTACAAATTCCTCTAAATGAATATACTACACTGAAACACTCTTCAGGATGATTAAAAATCAGTTACACGAGGACTACACAGAGAAGGTATGGTCAATAACAATTTGTATGAAAAATATTTGTCGATTACAGTAGGCTACAAACTCAAAAGGAGTTAAATGTGAAAGAGAACATCCAGAAAAAGCTAACATACTCTTAATGTTGGATTATCAGGCTGAGTCTATAATAAAGGAGATGGATAAATAGAATTAAATACATTGTACTAAGTGCTGTATTTAGGAAAAAACACTGATAAACTGCTGAATATCTAGAGAAGGATGCCTAGGATGATGAGAAGACAGGAGACCACGCAATGTATGGATAATTTGAATAAAAAGATGTTTCACCTATAAAAGACATGATACTTAAGTAAGAAAATATAGCAGCTGTCTTCCGTATTTGGAAAACTATCATTTTGCAAATTAAACTTATTCTATCTTTTTCACAGAAGAACTAGAGTAAGAGATATAAGCTGAAACAAGAAAATACAGGCTTTGTGACAAAAAAACCCACTAATGATTAGAATTGTATAAAAGTAGAATGGGCTTCTACAAGAGACAGTGACTTTCTTAAGTCCTGGAGCTAGATGATCACTTGCTAGGGATATTTGGAGAAGATTCCTATTCAGGTAAACATGCCTTTTCCAATTCTGAAATATTCTGATTTCCCATGCTGATTCTTCCTCTGCTCACAAAGTATTTCTTTAAATAATATACTATAGAACTTCATCATCAAGGAATGTCAAGTTTATTGGACAACAGTTGGAAGTATCTGACTTATTTTTCTCCTGTTTTACTTTCTTAGAAGTCAGAATATTCACCCATTTCTAATTCCAAAGAATCTTTCTTCTTCTGTTATATGGGAGCTACCTGCTGGGTCTAACTCAGATCTGTAGAATTAATCTCTTCATGTGAGAGGATGATGATGATGATACAAGGAGACTGAGAGGCAGTTGCTGTTCTCTGACCTCTTGACTAAGAGGCAGTTGCATTATCTGACATCTCTCCTCTTTCCTCTGCCTCCAATTTATTTCACTCCCAATCCACAAGGAACATCTTCAAAGGCTGCTTAGCAATTCCTTCAAGTATTATGGTTTACAGCTGTGGAGGCTCTCAGAGAATTGACCTGCCCCTTCACTTAGGCATGGTCCTTAACTTTTCTCACATCAAAAATGATAAAGAGATATTTAGTATTCACAGTCATTTGTGCTTTTAAGACCTAGGACATAGGTCATCTGGGCAAGGTAGATGCCCTAATTAAATTCAAATTACGTTCTCTCTTATCATCTCCTCACTTTTTTGAGGTATCAGTTTCCTATTGATTGTTTTTTTTCTAGACTTTCCAACCTGAAAAACCATTCTTTTGGGTAAAGAATATACTAAAATAGAACCATGACTATATCAATTTAGATATCTCCTTTAATGATACTGAGTAAAGTCCATTGGTTACCTATTCTTTGTGACTCATACCTGTCCTTCCATAAATTTTCCCCAAAGTATCCACCCAATGCTATGAGGTAAAGGAGAATTCTCCTTAAATTTCCTCTTACACTGAAATCATACTAAGGGAGAACTTGGACCTTATTGATCACTTTTTTCACATGAGTCTGCCATCCTATCTTCATTTGTATTCATACATGCTCCTGATGACATCTTTTGGTAGAGAAAGCATAAGGAAAATATGAACTAATTAGCTTTGTCTTCTTTATACAATGTAATATATTGTTATCCAAAATAGGTATGGCTCTTATTTCTTTGACCTTCCTTTTGCTCCTGAAATAGCTAAAATTATTTTTCATTGATTTTAGCATTTATTAGTACTAACACAAAGTAGGTGCTTAATAAATATTTGTTGCTTATCACAAACCTTAGTTCTATTAAGCTTTATTCTTCCCATTACTAGTCTTACAGTACCCTACTATACATATTTTACTTGTCAGTCATCTGTTTTCCAGTTTATGTAGATGCCTTTTTAAAATCATCATTCATCATTAGATACCTCCCCTTCACTTCTCTAATGCAGTAATGGTGACTCTGTCACCAGGATTTTGTTCCTAAACAGTGTCTTATCCCTTTGGAGGTAAATTTACTAATAATCTCAGACTATGTGATTTTCCATAGCTTATTACTAAACTTTTTTGCCCTTTAAGGTGGGTTAAGATTATACCAATCATTCCTTTCAGACACCTCTAGTGTCACTATTCATAAGTGTTCTGTTATTTGTAGTCCAAGCCCTAATTAAACTCAAAGTTTAAGTATAACATCCTCCCCCTCCAAAAAACCCCCAACAATCAGATCTTAACATCAAATCAGTTCTTAAAATTAGTTAAACTATTCACTTGGAATTACCAATTAAGAGAAATATCATGGCTTTGACCTTAATGAGTTAAAATGTGGACTCATCTACATGAAAAGATGAAGTGGAAGGAAAGAAGAAAGGCCCCAGGTGAAATCAAAACCAATCATGAGAAGCAGAGTTGACTAGATAACTAAAGCCAAAAATAAAAACAAAAGATGTTTTGACCTCAGTATTTTTTTGCCAAAACCTTTCTGAAAATGGATTTTATGGGGCAATATTTGATTCTAATTGTTCTTAACATACTATTTAGGGACTATATTATTTTGATAAATATCTTTTTTTCCTAACAAGTTAAACATTTACTAGAACCCAGCACTTTAGCTATCCCAAATGCCAAATAACTTTGTCTTCTCTAAGAATACTTAATCAAAGCTTTTGGATGTTTCTCCAAAAAAAAAAAAATCAAGGAAAAATCTTTTAATTATATGTTTACCAAAATCCTTTTGGGAGACAGGGTAAACAATGTGGAACATTTCCTCCTTTATCCAGTTCATGTGAGTGTTGGAGATAAATCTGTTTGCTCATATCATCATATGTTTTCAGTTATTTGTCATCTTTCTATTGGCATCCACATATTTATTAATGCTATCTCTGACATATCAAATGACTTCCTATAAATATCCATATCTACTATTCATATTGAGATATGGGAGCAAAAACCAAAGATAATCTTAAGAAGCCATGCAAAGCCCTACAAATAAGAAAGAATGATTATAAAGTACAGGCAAAGGTACCTACACAATCTAAATGATGTATGGGGTGTCTTTCAAATCTAACAATCTATGATTATATCATTATGTTGTAGACTGTAGCACATACTTAAACATGGAGACTTTTCACAATAGGGAACTTCTATCTTTTTGTGTTATTGGCCTCCTTAAGATAATCTCATCAACCACTGATGGGAATCATCTTCAAGAATGCCCTATTAAACATCCTTCTAGAAAGAGTAACCAGAAGAAGAAAAAAAAATTCCTGTACATATATATCATATCCCCACGTGACCTTCAATGTGCTGATTCCTGCTTATTCAGGAGAAACTATTCCAGGAATAAGAAAAAAGATACGGCCACCATATCATCTTACTGACAATGATGGGTCTTTTTACCCAGTTCTTCAGTTCCAACCCCCATTTCTATTATATTTTAATTCTATCATCCTGTTCACTTTCATACCTATATACTTTCATCTGACACCATTAACATCATATGAATGTAAAAGCAGTCATGTAAAAAAAACATAGCAACAAAGTAAAAACACATATACCTTAGTTGAATAAACTACCTGTTTCTTAACAAGTAACTATGATACTGTGCAGATGGCTTTTTTCCCCTCAAAGATTAAGGTCCTTATAAACAAAATTTTACCTTCATTTAACTCAATATACTTGTTTAATTCAAATTATCCTGAGTGTAGTATTGTACTACAGCTTATCTTGCTTCTATTTGCATTATTACATATTATGATTTTTTATTTTTGGAAGGAATCTGAGAGATTATTTATTCAAACCATTCCACTTTAACCGATGAAGAAACTCTCTCTAGAGAGAACATTTAAATGCCTAAGATCAGACAAGTTATTTTGTGGAAAGGCTGAGATTCAAACCTAGATGAAACTCAGGCCTTCTGAGTTCAATTCCTATTCTCCTTTTCCTGTATTATTGTATAGTTTATCTGTCACGTATTATTGACCATTTTGTTGCCTTCCCAGTTTTCTTCACTTTGCATGCAACCTATAGGGAAATGCTTTATAGATAAGAAGTTAGTCTCCCTCCTTCAGAGAACATTTACAACAATACATTTCTATTTTGCTTTTATATGAGTATAAAATACTGACTTCTTTTTATATCATATAGTAGGATATGTTTGGAAAAAGATGAGATACAGGAGGGGAGAGCAATAGAGGTAGGTCAAATTCTGAACACCTCCTAACCTGGGCCCTCAGCAGTGTGGCTTCATTATTTCACTTAAATAAAATTTCAGATACAATAATAATATCCTTATGGAAAATATGAATTATTTTCTGATTATTAATCTGTTATTTAGGATTACCCAGATTTCTGTCTAATAATGACAAGATAGTGGGAACAGAGATTGAACTAAATTGTATCTGATCTACAGGCATTAAATAATGCCCATGAAAATAATTGTTTTTATATATTATACTATTTAGAATTGACTCTTTCTTGAGTTATAAGAAACTATTGGAATGATGCCATACACACACCTTTTGGTGCTAAGGATCACTACATAGTAGCAGAGTGGGCTACACAGTATCTTTCTCTTTCAAAGGAAGATTATGTTTCTACACAGAAATGTCAGGCTTTCTAATAGAGACAATGGAAAGAACTCTAGAGGAGTTGGAAATAGGTTCTTTCAAAATACAAACAACTCTAAAAGTTGTTCATGCTTTATATATTTGGAGATCTTTTTAAGATGTAAAATTCCTATCTCAAATAGGAAAATGACCAAGTGCTTTAGAATCTAAAGTACTGAATGGTGAACTGTAAGCTCACTATGAGTCAGGAGTATGGTATGGCAGCCAAAAATGCTAATTGGGATCTGAGGCCACATTAAGAGAGGCACAGCTTTCTGAAAGAGAAAGTTGATAGTTTTGATATACTTGGTCATGGTCAAACCATATGTAGAGCACTGTATTCAATTCTGAGCATCCAAAAGAATATAATCAGGATGGTGAAAGATCTCAAATTCAAGATTCATAAAGATTCTCTGAAAGAAAAATGAGAATATTTAGCCTAAAAAAGGATAACTTTCAAGGGAAAATGAAAATAATTGTCTTCAAGAATTAGAAAAGTGTTAAGAAGAATTAGTATCACTCTGACTTCACAGGGCAGAATGAGAAGCAGTTAGTATAAATTGCAAAGATGCAAACTTAGGCTTGATTTATTTTTTTAAACTCTATATAAAAAACCTTCACAGCTATCCAAAAGTGAAATGGGTGACCTTGACAGGTAATGGATTCCCCTTTATTGTAGACATTAAGTAAAATGTACTTAAGCTCTCTAATCTACAACCATTAAAAAATACCCAAGAAAATAGTTAAGATTGGTTTTTGTGATCAGCATTTTTATTATTTTGAATTGTCCAGTTTAAAGCTGGAAAGAAGCATGGGAATTGCTTTACAAATAAGAAGAACCCAAGATACTGAAAAGTTTGAAAATTATTCAAGGTCATTTAGCTAATTAGTGGCAGCATCATATGGGATAACCATTTATTAGGTATGTTGTGGTGGGAATTCTTTTTAAGATAAGCTCTTCTAGATGGCAGCTAATGTCCTTTCTACTTCTAAAATCTATATGATTCTATGAAATAGACACATTAAGATAGAAACATATGTATATACATAATTATCAAAGAATAGCAAGAAAAACACAAAAGATATAATTTCTTTTTCATTTACTTAGGAACAAGAGAATTACCTCACAGAATTTCCATTATTTGATAGAATATATTTTGGTGCATTATCTATTTCTCTTATCATTAAATTCTAAGCTTCTAGTATTACAACACATTTTCTTCTCCAGAATTTACTGTTGAGATCCTCCCTCAATGTTGATAATTATAATTGTAAATAGTGATAAAGTATTCAATTATGCTCCACATATAACTTATAACTGAGAGATTCCATAGTTACATAACTAGAGAGATGGTATCTGTCAGGAACTCTTGGCTTCAAGTTCCCTACACATGTTCATGTGTGTGTACATACATGTCTACAATGTATAACCCTGGGAACTCTTTTAAATTCTCAATGATCCAGGTAAATATTAAATCTATAAGCTGCAGGGCAGATGCTGATTTGTACTGGAAAAGAGGACTTTTCCTCTGGTAATTTCCTAGCCCATTGAAATCATAGCAACAGACTAAAGAAAAATGAGAGTTGTTAAGATAGTAGGGCAATTTTAAACAAACTACAAATATATATTCACATAACAGTTAAATCAAAAATTAAGTACCTGGGGGCTATACATATATTTCATTAATTCTACCAGTATTCAAAACTTTTCTGATAACTGCTTTGGAACCTCCTCAAAAACAAGTTTAAAATAATACAACTAATTATCTTGTGGGGTTTGTAAAGCCATATCTTCACATGGATATACACAAAATCATGTTCATATATTCCAGAGAATAGGAAAAGAGAGTTGTTTGTGCCTCAATATATTTATTTTAGGGCTTTAAGTAGACAAAATAAATTAGACACAAAAAGATATAAGATATAAAATGCTTACTTTCCTTTAATATTATGCAATCTAAAAGTTGGAGAGATCTTAATAAGCCAGTTAGCCCAACTCATAACCAACCAAGAATGCTTTGTATAAAAGTACTTAACTAGTGGAAGTTTTCAAGCCTTTGCTTCTAGAACTCCAGAAATGGGAAATTCACTGTTTCCCAAGAAAAATCATCCTCATCCTATTTTTGAATACCTTTTATTTTAAGGAAATTTAAATTTCCCTCTCCTAAAATTCCATTTACTAGTATTTATCTTGCTCCCTAGAGTCATTCAAAACAAATTAACCCCTTTTCTAGATAACAGCTCTTTCAAATACTTAAATTCATCTATCACATTCTCCTTTCCCCAACCAGATTAAAACAAACAAACAAACAAAAAAAAAAACAAAGCAAAACCTTTTTTTTTTTTTAATTTTCCAAGTTAAACATTCCTAGTTACTTCTATCAATCCTCAAAGATAAAGTTTTCCATGCCCTCTGAATATGCCTCAACTTGTCAATGCCTTTTTGTAGTACTTGGTACTCACAAATGAATATAATAATAGAAATATGTTCTTGATCAGGCAGATTATAGGATTAGAATTTTCCTTTTTCTGAACATTAAGCTTCTGTTAATTTAGCCTACAAAAGACAAAGGTTTGGTTCTTCAAAATGTAGAATTTGGTGAAACTTATTATTTTAAAACCTCATAATCTTAAATCCCATTGGAGTAATCTAACTTGTATTTCAAATGAATCAACTATTAACTATCTACACTTATGAGAGGTAGGCCAGTTTGGTGGTTAGAGAACTGGCCCTGGAGTCAGAAGATATGTTCATGTTCTACATTTATTTAACCTTTCAAATGCATCAAACTTCAGAAGATGTGTTCATGTTCTACATTTATTTAACTTCTCAAATGTATCAAACTTCATGGGCAGAGGGAAAATAAATATGGCATAGAATGCATAAATATAATTCTACCTCCAATAACCCCTCTTATAAACAGGCTAGAGAATCCCTCAAGTCACAGCCCTGCCTTTGAGCACTGTAGGAATTCTATTCTCTCAAGAAAAGGGTGAGAAAAATATAATATATATATATATATATATTTATATATATATATATATGTTTAAATATATTACATATATCTTACATAAAACTAATCCTTACATAAAACTAATGCTTTTTATGACCAACAATGGCTTGCACACAGGAAATACCATTAAAGACATTCATAACCAAAATAGGATATACTTCAATGATATAGCAAAGATGGGAGAAAACCAATAAGATATTAAAAGAAACCAAGGAATTCCTGGTATAAGCTCAATAGATCTTCCATTTTAAGAGTTTATAGAAAGGCAAGGACAAGAATCACACAAAATGAGTAGGCATGAAGGAATTAAGAACTGAACTACTGGAAACAATATCAACATTTAGATAATCTAAATATCTAATTCTGCCTCAATATGATCAAATAAATACCTAAATACTGGATTCTTTAGGGAAAAAAAGTCTATCTCTGTAAATAACTTATCCTTTTGAATGTTATCGCTAAAAAAGTAGTGTAAAACTCATATAGAAAATGGGAGATGGGTGGGAGGAAACCACTAAACCATGCATATGAATCTCTGTGGCTCATATATTGACTTAGAAAAAAACACATCTTAAAAGTATTTCTGTTTTATTGAATTTTTACTTATTTGGCTAAACATTTCCCAATTACATATTATTCTGGTTTGACTGCACCTGGAAATATAGTGGGCTGCATGTCTGATATCTCTAGTCTAGATCTTAGTTACTTAAACTGTGGTTAGTGACCTCCACATGGATTCTTGTAACTGAATGTGCAGCTCATGAAATTATGATTATCAATAAATATTTGATTTGTATATCTATTTTATATATCTATATGCCTGGAGTCATATAAAAATTTCTCAGGTGAAAAGAGGTCATTAGTGGAAAAAGTTTAAGTAGCTCTGATCTAGATGGTTGTTATTCCATATTTTACATTTTTTCTCTGAGAATTACAAAAAGCTTGTATCAAATTTTCAACTAAGCAGGAGGTAAGAATATTTAATAAAAACTAGACCAAGAAAATGCAAATTTGTATAGATTTGTTGACATTTCAAGGGTAAACTACTGTTGCCATCTAAAACTAGCTATCTTAACAGAAGGAAGTAAATGTGATTTAAGGCATATCATAAAGACTTAGTAGAATGAGACCCATGACTTCAATATGGCACTAGAAGGATATAACTTATATCAAAAGGAAAAAATATGCAAGAAAATATACATATACATATGTATGTATTATATATATTTATATACTCACATGTATGTATATATATGAGAATATGTATAAAGATAAAATTTTACATAAAAATTCAGGAACCAGATGGCAGAAAATGGCAGAGACCATACAGATTAAGAAGATCAAAATGAAAAGGAGAATGCTACAAATGTCTTAAACTGAGAGAGATGAAAAGTATCCCAGATACAAACTTGCCATAGTAGTATGGTATAATGCAGTTACAGTGGGATCATTCTATTTTCCACACTTCTGTGGCAGTTTTCTATCAGAAACAAAGCAGTTAATAATTTCTTGACCATGTCTTAATGATAATTTCACTTTTCAAAAGGCTTAAGAACCAACATGTCACCAAAATGAGGAACTGATTGCTAGAAGTATATCTATTGTTATAAAATGGGAACTTTGTGGCTAAAAACTGGAAAATGAATGGATGTCCATCAATTAGAGAATGGTTGGGTAAATTATGGTATATGAATGTTATGGAATATTATTGTTCTGTAAGAAATGACCAACTGGAGGAATACAGAGAGGCTTGGAAAGTGAACGAGTAGAACTAGGGGATCATTATATACTTCAACAATGATACTGTGTGAGGATGTATTCTGATGGAAGTGGATATCTTCAACATAGAGAAGAGCTAATCCAATTGATCAATGATGGACAGAATCAGCTACACCCAGAAAAGGAACACTGGGAAATGAGTGTAAACTGAGAGCATTGGTTTTTTTGTTTTGTTTTGTTTTGTTTTGTTTTGTTTTGTTTTGTTTCTCTTCCCAGATTATTTTTACCTTGTGAATACAATCCTTCCTTTGCAACAACAACAACAAAATGCAGTTCTGCACATATATATTGTACCTAGGATATACTATAAGATATTTAATATGTATGAGAATGCCTGCCATCTAGGGGAGGGGGTGGAGGGAAGGAGGGGAAAAACTCGGAACAGAAGGGAGTACAAGGGATAATGTCGTAAAAAAATTACCTATGCATATGTACTATCAAAGAAAATGTTATAATTATAAAAATTTAAAAAAAACATTCAAAAAATGGGAACTTTGACATGATTTCTTATGAGTTAATAACTCTCCCATTTCAGGTAAGACTAGACTTTAATAGCTAGTCTGAAAAGAAATAAACAGCAATCTATGTTAAAACTAGGATGAAGAGAAAGTTGCAAATTTCTGTAATGCCTCAAAAATTTAAAAAAAATTAAAATAATTATCTCATTGCATAAGGAAATTATAAAGATTTATCAGTTCAATGGAAAAGTCCCTCTCCAACAATGAGATGAACCAAATCAGTTCCAATAGAGCAGTTATGAACTGAATCAGCTACTGCCAGTGAAAGAACTCTGGGAGTTGACTATGAACCACTACATAGAATTCCCAGTCCCTATATTTTTGTCTGCCTACATTTTTTATTTCCTTCACAGTCTAATTGTACACTGTTTCAAAGTCAGGTTCTTTTTGTACAGCAAAATAACTGTTTGGACATGTATACATATATTGTATTTAATTTATACTTGAACATATTTAACATTGGCCATCCTGCCATCTGGGGGAAGGGGTGAGGAGCAGGAGGGAAAAAGTTGGAACAAAAAGTTTTGCAATTGTCATCGCTGGAAAATTACCTATGCATAAAATTTTTGTAAAAATTAAATAAAAGATTTATCAGTTCAAGCTATAGAAATAATCTTTCAACCTTCACTTTTACTAAATATATTTATAAAATTAAATATTTCTATGTTAGCTTTAAAATAGCCTCTTCTATTTCATTTAAGTGAAATAGCAAACAACCCCCTTTTAACAGATCTTACTAACTTCCTGGCAGTTTTCCCCTCTTACAGTGACTAAATAAAATGTTAGTAATTTAGGCACTTTTCTTTGTATCTGCTGCTATTTTCCATATACTTCATTTGATTTTTCTCTTGTGCTTACAGAAGCATCAAATATGAATGAAATCAAGATGAGAACACTTAAAAGCTATAGCTACATTAATTGTGGAGTTCTATGTATCTACAACTTAAAAAAAAAATTCCTGACTGGCAAGTTATTTGGGTATTTCCCCCAGAAAGTTTTGAATTCTGCTTCTAAATAGGTAAAATGTATGAGGATGGCCAAGAATTTATATTTATAATGAAAGACCAACTGTTCCTCTCAGGAACATGTAAAACAGATTATAGGGCATAATGAGAAATTAAGCTTTTCAAAAGTCTTCACTAAATACACATAACTATCCTTACACATTTGAGAAAGGTTGTAATTCATCTTGCTGCCACCACTAGACAACAGTTTGGATTTTGCTGCTTCTGGTGTTTCCCTTTCTCTAGTACAGCAGATTTTAAAGGCAAAGTTGCAAAGAAAAAGGTGTAAACTAATCTGATAGAGAATGATCAGAAAACTCTTCTTTCTAAAAAAAAAAAAAAAAAAAAGCTAAGTGTAGAATTTGGTTTGTGCACTAGATAAGTCACTGAAATTAATTCATGCTAAAACAGCTTGTGGTGCAGACAGGCCTAATTTGCAACTACCCTAAAGTAGTTGATATGGTAAAGATTGCAAAGCTATGCTCTGCTCAGCCTTTTCCCACTCCTTGCTAGAGTCATAACACCCTTTTTTTCCTTGGTATCATAGTGATCATAGCCATGTTCATGGCTATCTTTAATACACACTTTCTATTGCTTTTGCAACCTATCCCCTGCACATGCATGCACTGCATATATGCACATGCACACACACACAGAGTAAGTTTTCAACAGTAGTTTTTGACTTCCTTTTATCTCGGGGAGACATTTCACTCACTTTCTCAATCCAATTGGATTTGGTTTGGATTTATAAAACTATTTTGGACATTTGGACAAAGGCAACTCACAGGCAGGCAGTTAAGTGGCTCAGTGGATAAAGTACTGGGTATAGAGTCAGGAAAACCTGAATTCAAATTGATCTCAGACACTAACTATGTGATCATGGGCAAGTCACTAGAGAAGGAAAGAGCAAAACACACCATTATCTTTGCCAAGAAACTTCTTGGATCACATTAACAAGGGTCATTAAAAAAAGTCAGGCACTAAAGCACAACAGAACAGCAAGACATGGAAGACCAGGAGGAGAATGCAATGTGCTTGGAACTTAAGACTTAAGAGAATCTAGCTATAGGAATTTCTGAAAATGGAAATTTTTCAGAGCCTTGCTCTTATTTTTTGTGTCTGTTGTTTCCAGATCTTAGGTAAACAAGTATCTCATAGTGCATGCATCCAAGACTAGCATTGACCTTGTAAATCCAAAAAGTCTGAAGGTCCCTTGGGTCTGCAATATAATAACTATGGTAACTTTCAAAGCAACAGTGACTTATGACAGCAGAAGTTTCTATATCAGATAGAAAACAACAGACCTGGCCCATTTTATCAGCAAAGGAGGGGTTGCCCAGTGCAGTGCCTGTATGATGAAATCTAAAATGCATTATTTGTGGTCTTGCAAAACTGTTATGATGATGCTTAAATATTAGCCTCCCAACTTATAGTAATGGTCTTGCAAAACTGTTATGATGATGCTTAAATATTAGCCTCCCAACTTATAGTAACTATAGTTATAAGTTGTTACTGGATTCTGTTCAACTTCTTAATTCTGTTATTATGTATGATTGTTTTGTGTTTAGCATTTCTGTATAGACCAACAGACCTAACAAAAGACCTGGCCCATTTTATCAGCAAAGGAGGGGTTACCCAGTGCAGTGCCTGTATGATGAAATCTAAAATGCATTATTTGTGGTCTTGCAAAACTGTTATGCTGATGCTTAAATATTAGCCTCCCAACTTATAGTAACTATAGTTATAAGTTGTTACTGGATTCTGTTCAACTTCTTAATTCTGTTATTATGTATGATTGTTTTGTGTTTAGCATTTCTGTATAAGAATAAATCACCTCTTTAAAAAAAGTGGTGCTATGGGGTGATCCCTCTTGCTGTCTCTGGGTATGTCCACAGGGTGGGTTCTGGATGGACAAACGGACCAACCACCCACCACCCAAACTTTTCAATTCTAAGCCACTGCCTCAAAACTGGAATGGGAAGGGAAGTAGTGGAGACTGGAAATGTTTGCTAACTACTCTTTATCAGGAGGAATGATATGATTGTTTCACATTTATAAAAGTACTTTGTTATGGGAGATGCAAAGTAGACATGGAAAGGACAGTTCTCCTAAGCTATTTTAAAACTCTAGGCACCCAAATTAATCTTGACCCCTAGGTTCAAATCTTCTAAATACAAAATAGGTTTGTCCTCCTCAAACCAGATATTTTCTGCTGGAAAGTAGCAGCTGAGCCCCATAATACAACCTATGTCAACACAGTTCCCAGAGGCTCACTTGCTTACTCACAAAAAGTAATGCCAATCTTCAGCTCAGTGGGATATAGATGAGTAAGTCCCAGACTTTTGAGTTTGATGTGTTAGATACCAAGGCTCAGTTTCTTCCTCTGCCAAAAGGTGATGATATTTGTGCTGCTTACCTTATAGATTATAGTCAATAAATCCTTTGTAAACTGCTATATAAATAAAATTACTATGATAGAGAATAGTATTTGTCTTTTGCCTTTCTTTATATTTTCACTGCTTAACACATTGCCTGGCACATAGTACATACTCAATAAATGCTTATTGCCTGATTAGATAGAGGGAAGGCAAATTTGAAAATTTAAACATGATACTTTTTTTTTCTATAGTTACATTTTTGGAAGTCCAATAAGTTAATTGAAGATGATCTCTCAATATAAACCATAAAATTCCAAAGTTTCCTTTTAATTAATGTTTTTGGTGATGGACTGAGATTCAGGAAGACCTAGGTTCATATTTTTTCCCACTGATGCTAACTGTATAACTAAGGGCAAGTCACTTAGTTTCTTTGTGACTCAGTTTCTTTAGTTATAAAATGAGGATAATCCCTATACAGTGACAAGAATAAAATTAGATTATTGTCCAACTTTATTTCCTATAGACTTTAAAATGTTGTGTAAATTTCAGTTACTATTATTATTTCATTATTATGCCTAAAAGTTTTTACCTTTAAATAAAAATACAGGTTAGAAGAATCCAACTGAATCATCAAACAACAAATATACTATTTAAGTGGCCCATTTATGGCATAATGATTTTTAAACAAAACTGGAGGACTACTTCAAAACTAGAGGACTATTTTAAATCCCATATTCCCTGTTTGGAGCAAAATGATTCCCTGCTCAAAGTTTATTATCATTTTCTCTTCATATATGAATATATTTCATGCTACCATGGTTACAAGCTAAGTGTGCTAATCCCTAAGCACATTAAGGAACTGCTATTAAATCTACTAGCCTCTAAATATGCTTAGGGACCAGTTGTGACTGTAGACATGAAGCTGGCACATGACTTTTATTCAAGTTTGTCAAAATGTTCTAACAAAATACTTGTTCTTTAGAGGTATAAAAGATGGTAGCAGAATGAGGTCCCTAAGCATTAATTCCAATATGATACTGAACTTATATAATCATAATTAAACAACTGAGATGAGTAGGTTCAATGTTAAATATGACATAATTACTTCATGGAATTAAAGGGAAAACTGGAATTTTTCATTTAAAATTCTGAAGGGTATAATTAACCTTATCTGACCCTACACTTTTATTTGTGAAAGTTCAGCATAAAATGTCTCCATGTGCTAATTGACAGATCCAATGCAATTACTAATATTATATATCAATGTACCTGCATTTTAGATCAGCAATATAGGCATATTAACATTGTATAACAATACTTGAGAATTACAACAACCTACTATTTAAAAATAAACCTAGAAGTCCTATACAACTTACCTTTAATTAGCATTTTTAAATGTGTAAAATATTTTCCTCACAACCTGTGATATAGGAAACACAAGCACCATTATTTTCATTTTGAAGATAAGGAAATTGAGGCACAGAGCTGCAAACAATTTGACCAGGATAAGTAAATGAGAGGGAGGTAAGGAAGGAGAAGGAAGGGAAGAAGAGATAGAGACAGAGACAGAGAAAGAGGGAGAGGGAGAAGGAGAGGGGGGGAAGGAAGAGAGAGAGAGAGAGAGAGAGAGAGAGAGAGAGAGAGAGAGAGAGAGAGAGAGAGAGAGAGAGAGAGAGAGAGAGAGAGAGAGAGAGAGAGAGAGAGAAAGGAGGAGAAAAAGGGAGGAATAGAGAGGGAAGGAGGGAGAAGAGAAGAGAACCAAGCCTTTGTACCATATAATTTTATTTTTTTTAAAATGTGTACACTAATTCTTTTTTTCTCTTTTTGTGAAAAGTTGACTCATTTTCCTGAAATTCAATAATATTGAAAAATGTATATGAACTGGCAGAGTGGCAAACTGAACTGTAAAGTTAACAAGAAAAAAGTATGCTGTACTGATAAAAATCTCAACCTTAAACTCAGCAATATTCTCATAAGGGAAAAGCAATCACAGTGAGTTTATGGATTATTTCTGTTTAAATTTCCATTTTCAAAGTCAATTGTTTAAGTAATAGTTTCCACCTTGATCATGTCCCCAAGAAAATGACATGTATTCACTTCACAGGATTTAAAAGTGCTTGTATTTCATAAAAAGAAATCACATTTTTTAATAAGACATAATCAGAATTATATTTTGTTAAGCAATTAGGCTTGAAAATATAGCTATAATGTTTAACTTATATTGAAAATTAATGCATTTGCTAATTTTTCTTTTGTAAAACAGTAGAAACAATGAAAGACACCTGTATAGTGGAAAGAGTACTAGTAATAGGAGAGTTGAGTTCAATCTCTGGGTTGGCTTGTATAAGTAGTAAGATCTCTCTGTGCTTCAGTTTCTGTATAAAATGTAGGTAATTATGTTCCAGTACCTATTTAATAGTTATTGGGGGAAAAGCACTTTATAAATCTTAAAAATGCTATATATAAATGGAAATGATAATTTACTAAGAGACTTAATATTTAATACTATTTAAAATGTTAATATTTCTTCTATTTTTGTTGTTAAAATCCTACCAATCACAATTCAGTTCAAAATCCACAACCTCCAAAATGCCATTCCTTATCTTACTCCCTCTCACCTAAACTGGCAAATGGCTTTTCCCCTCAAACTCTACAGATTTTTTTTTTTCTTTTGTACTATCATTTAGTACTTTATCTCCTACATTACAAACTTTTTGAAGAGAAAGACCATATCTTATCTGAACTTTGTATCTCCTTCAGCACTTGCAGTTTGTTATATTATAATAACTCCAGGAGTTGTAATTTCATCCAGGTGGGTACTTGACACATGCATGGAATGCATAACCCTAAGCACTTTACTCTTAAAGAGTTTCCATGGCTGAAAAACTTGATCACCTGGTGTCCAAACCTCTGGTGGTGACCCTCATTAGTTATAGCTAAACCTGCCATAGCTTATGGCATTGCCTCTGGGAACCCTGACTCATCTCCATGAAAAAAGTCAATCTGGAAGGAAAAGCTAAATAACCAGCCCTTCTAAACTCCAAGATCAGAAAGAGTTATCTGCCAAACCAGGTTGCTTGCTGGTTTTCTCCCCAACATTTCCTTCTGCTTTTACTCCTCTCTTCCCTCCCCCCAAAAAAGTTTGGATGCAGTTTTTTGTTTGGTTGTTTTTTGGTAATTCAAATTAAGGTACTAGATTCCTGATTGCTCAAAAGTTGGAGGGAGGCTTACTCTGGATTGACTACCCCAAATACTCTGGTTTACTTCCTCTATAAATGACAATTCAAATACCTCATCAAAACTGCTGTTTCCCACCAATTTGTGACAACTTGATTTGACTATTTTCAGTGCCTTTTGATTATACCAATCTGAGCCCAAGTCCTCAGATTTGTGTTCATTCCCCCCCCCCCCCCTTCATAGTAGGAATACCATTACAAATTAGCAATTCAAAAGTCTTAAAAGAATTATCTGGGCCACAATTTGTCAAACAGTTAATATCTAAGGGCAGAATCTGAAAAATCTTTTTTTTTTTCCTTCATTCTAAGGCTGGCTTTATCCCTTTCACCATGATGTCTCTCCCTCCAAATTTAGGAGTACAAAAAGAACAGCATGGACCAAGGACAGGAACTAAGGGTAAACATCCCTTCAGATGTAAGGTCAAGAAAATCTGATCAAGATATGGTTCTGTAACCAGCAGATGGTCAACAGTATTAATGTGGGGATGGCCAACTTTTTTCTTTTTGAAAAGGGATCTCCCTCACCATAACTAACTGATTAAAACATTTAGCATTCTGTTTAAAAAGGAGAGATTAAGTTTTTAATCACCTTTAAAATAATACCTAGTCCCTGGAAGCCTGTAAAAGAAACCTCCTTTGTTTTCCTACCACAACAAATTAAAGCTTTTCAAGCACTCCTTCACTAGTCATCCTAGCACTTTCAAGTCCCCAAATTCTTTTCAAGTCCAGCCCTGTGCTTGTATTACTACAAGCATAAAGTCAAATATTTTGTCCCTGGCCAGCCTCTCCTCTTTTTCCTTTCCAATTCAGCCTGTGAAAACCTGGAAAAGCTGTTTGCAATTCAAGCAGTCCTGTTTCATTTCCAAGATAGGCTGTGGTGGCAAGAGTCAGCATTATTGTTCTTTCAGTTTATGGGTTTTCTACCACAGCTGAGTGAGTATTGCTGGGGTTTATTTTTTAGGGGGGAGGGGTTAGGAGAAAGGATAAAAAGAAATTAATTTCAAAGAACCTCCTCCACAGGCCAGTTCACTAAGCTTTCTCATCTACTCTCCCCTCCTCATGAAACTACACGCTACTCCCCTCCCCATGATTTTAAGTCCCTCATTTGAGGGTGGATTTGTAATGTAACATACATACACACAAACATACATATTTCGAATGCTACATACAGACCATTAAAAAGGAACTAGGATCAATGTTTCTAAAATAGGTGGGAAAATGAGAGGGGAAAGTATTCTTGATTCATCTGCAAAAGTATCTAGTGAGCAAGGTTATTTTTAAACCCTAAACAAAATGTAGACGCCAATAAACTTTTATTTCTATACTCCGAAAACACTGTAAACGGAAAAAGAAAAATAACTTTCTGAGCAGGTTCACTACACTGTCACTAAACTTCCTACAAGAATAGTTTTATGTGATTTTAATCTTAATCTTCACGCAGAGCTATTGTAGTTGAAACACACACACACACACACACACACACACACACACACACACACACACACACACACACACACACACACACACCCCTGAGTCCTGCTGAAGACCAAGAGTGACAGCTTACTAGTTCTCGCAAAATTGCTGTAGGACCTCACTTACCCGATCTATTTACCCCCAAAAAATGTACCGCTTTCTCCCAGAGAAGCCAAAGACAACATCCTCTTCTTCCTTTACTCTACATTAAATCGCTCACTCCAGGCAGCATCGTCTTGTTTCCTGCTTCAGCTTCATTCAAGATTGTAAACACATTCCAAGAAAATTAGCCTTCAAAAGAGCTCTCTATTACAAGCAGGCTAGCACTGCAAGCAGCCCAGAGCCGCCAGAGCAGCAGAGTGGG